>NC_091485.1:39515049-39818408 GCF_947461875.1 Haliaeetus albicilla
GCCAAAAATGGCATTTAAATGTGACAACTTTAAATGCCACTGAGAGGAAAAAAAAAACCCTAGACTATGTAAGGAAAGGAATATAAAGAACAGAAAAAATTGGGTTACAGCGACAGAACATCAGTGACTTAATAGCACCTGCTAAATCAGTTCAGATCTGCATTTTTACCTATAACCTTTTCCTCATTTTGCTAACCACTTACCTGCTTCAGAGAAGTGACATGTGATGTAACTGTGAAAATAGTGCAAACAAAACGTACCAATAAATTCCATCCTCCTGATGCAGAAACAACTACTGCATGTATACCTTTTCAAAGAAAATTGCTTTTTCCGCTTTGTACCAAACATTCAGAAAACATACTGAGATACTTTAAATAGAAATTGCACCCTTCTTTAGGCATCAAAATCTCAATAACCATGTCTCTCAATCTTCTAGTAAAATTGGAGAACGTAAATAATCACCTAAAGTTAACTGGATGCCCTTACTACTTAGACTAGACGTAGCTGGAATGTGTGAGGATGTAAAGTATTACCCACCAATGTTTCTTTGCTTGCCGTTAAGAGCAAAATAGAAGTAAGAAGTTATTTTTAATAGCTTCCACATACTGAATACAGAGCACATACAAATCCGTCCTTGCATTTCTTTACTGCACATCCCACAAGGTAACTGTGGCTACTCTCCTATCCCACCTGCCTCAGGTGAGAAAATGTTTCACACTCGCGACAGTGGCATCGAAACCCTTCAAGCCACTCTCTGACTTTTCCATTTCCCTTCCCTGACAGGCATGGGACTCTGCACACTCCCCTGCTCATCTGTCCCCCCACCAGAAGGATTCTGTTGCTCACCTCTCCACTTCAGGTGTTATTCAAGTCCCCATTCACTCTAAAAAGGTACAGTGCATCTTCATCATGTTTTATCTTTAGACATTTTAAAGCCAGGAGACCTACATAATCTGATTAATTTTAAATGCATTCCCTTGAACCATATATGCTCTGGTTCATTACATTCATTTGCACATCAAGCTCACAGATTTGGCCTTCACTTCCCAGCAAGAACATCCAGGTAACAAACCAACTACTCTTCTTTCTTATTTTCCATGATCTACTGAAGAAGGAGGTCTAGTCTTTTGGCTTTAGCCTGATAACTCCTGTCTACTGACTTGCTAATAAATTTGAAGCTCCTCTCCAGCTCTCACTGACTCCACTAAAAACAAAAACAAACAAACAAACAAAATTTTAAAGGAGCATTCTCTTTTCGTCCCCACTATTGCCACAGCTTTTCCTCTTCTTCAAACAGCTGTATGGAGGGACGACAATCACTACTGATAACGCTCTAATGTTTTTGCTATTTCAAAAGGGGTTCACTGCTACCCTGCATCCTTATTCTCATTTACATTTTGAAATGCACATCCCTATACACAGTGGGTCTAGAGCATCACTGCTGTGGCTCTTCATTTTCCCCCAACTCTTCCTGATGGTTTAAATACTGCCCATGGGAATCACAATAACCGCTACACTGATAAGTAGCAGAACAGTCATCAGTCTACCAGAGCCTGGGAAGGCCACAGCCAGCAGCCACACAGTGGCTGACTCCATACTAAGGACTCCTATACTGCTGCATCTAGCAATCCGTTCTTATCTGAAGGGCTCCCTTCCCTGCCACAAGACAACCACCAGACTTTTAGAAGCAGCCCAGTTTTACACATTAGTGGCATTCTCCAAGGAAAGATTCCCTGTTTGCTCTGGGCATGATTTTTCAAGCCTTGCACAAGAGAAGCATCACCGTTGAGATAGCCTTTTATGCAACATTAACAAGGACTACATGCAGAAAAGTATGGAGAGCAGGGCTCACAAAACAAAAGCATCAGCCACTGAAAGAAATACAAACTAATGATACTGTTTTGATAAAGAGATCTCTGATTGGAACACCAAAAAACCCCACAATTACAGCTGGACTTTCCCAGATCAGAGGAACTAGTGTGTGTGATTCAACTGAACTATGTTTGAGGTTTGCACATTTTTGTTGCTAGTTGGGTTTTACTGTTTGTTTTGGTTTTGTTTAACACAGCAGTAAGATGCTTATAGGTCACAAGTTAATTTGGGTGATCATTTAGATTAAAAACTCCCTCAAGACACCACATTTATGAAGGAGGTTATGTTCTCTGCACTGTTTCCACTCCAGTACACACTCCCTCAGACCAGACCTCAGGCCCACAACATAAAGGTATGGCAACAAATGAAGACTATCCTACCCACAAGCATGCCTCATACACTGCAGAAAAAGAGCAGGTGCAGACTAACCTATGCCAGTGAAAGCCCAAGACCATCACTTCATACAGCAGAGGGGACACACAAAAGTGCAAAACAAACCAAAAGCTCAGTTGATAAACATAGGTTACAGGGAACTACAGCTGGCTTAAAAACAAGCTGTTTAAATCCAAGCAAATCATGGTATCAATTAATACATTTAATGTAAACCTGGCTATTTTGATTTCTTGTGCACCGATGAATTCATCAATGCAAAACAAAATGATCAATATAGATTCATACTTGGCTTGCATGTATCCAGAGTCCTTCTGCATGGGTGTAATTAAATCTGTTTAAAAATATAATGTTTTAACTATGTTAATGTAAAATTACAATTCCTTTAGTCATTTCCCTATAGAACTCTGTATTTTGAGCTAAACAAAAAAAAAAAGAGGAGAAAGCTTTATAAAAAAATAATGCCTAATATGTTAAGTGGTCCAGAAATTACAGTATCTAATTTCCCAGGACTTATTTTTAAATTATATACAGAAAAATTAAAGAACATGGTCTAAAATTTTAATAAATTAACTAGCTGAGACCAGAAAAGAAAAATTCTAGTAACTGAAATACAAAAGAAGCATCAATTCAGCCTTCAGGAGACCCTGTATGAAAGAAAAGCTCTTGAGCATCCAGAATGAATAGTTATAGATGTCTGAAGACACACTTTCACTATGGGCATTGGGGGAAAAAAAAAAAAAAAAAAGAAAATTGTGCCTGGCCCAGCAAGCTATTTCAACAGCATCTCCCCTCTACACATTCTAATCTGACTGTATTAGATGAATGTTTTTAGCAGAACAAAGTTACAGCAAGAGCATGCAGGATAAGCTGACTCTCAGAACTTTGCAGCACTGTTTTTTAGCTGTTCAGAAATGTCATTGAGAAACACTGAGACTTCTCGTCCCAGAAAGGCTGAATATACCACCTTGAGGAACTGTCACCCCAACACTCTTAAGAAAGTGCAAGGACTTAGGAATTTTCTTACGAGTTTGTTTCCCCATTGAAAAATCACAGTTGTAAATAGTCAACTGTCTAGATTTTTTCCACAAGTATCTTTAAAGGAAAATGAAGCCCTGATGAGAAAAGTGATTATATAAAAATAGCACCTTATTCAGTAGCTGCATATGTTGTTATAACTGGCTGGTTTATCATTTGCTGCCACTTCTATTAGTAAGGCAAAATGGATGCAGTCAGAGAAGGGTGACGTAAATTCTATTCTAACCTGTGCTTTGAAAGCGGAATCTAACTAACAGCAGTGAGTCAAAGACAAAAATTGATTCTTGAATACAAGATCGGCTCACAGTTTATGGATAAGTACCTGTAAAAAAATGACACACCTCAGTGCTGAAGTAACTGAGATACAAAAAACTCTGATGTGCTTTAAAAGTAAGCCAGTAACTACACTTTCATCAGTATTTCCTGAAAACAGGAAAGCACTCTTTTAAGCTTCATCTCAAAATTAAGACAGCTTTTAAACCTAACCTTTTCCTGCACTTTGGAACTGCGGTGTAAATGTCAGTGTGGCGAGGTGGCTAGTGATTCAGCACAATATCTTGCAAGAGACACAGGAGTAAACAATCAGGCTTGGAAAAGAATCAAAGTTCTGCTTGATGAACTTCTGACATACCACTCTGTGATTACGTAATTGTTTCGTTTCTAAAACATCACATGCTTTAGCCACACCAAATCCCTCCAGCAAAAAGAGAAGGCTCCCACAAAAAAACTGTAAACATTATTATTCAACTGGTTCGTAGAGCTAAATGTATAATTACTGTTCTACTTCCTGCCAGTAAGCAGCGAGAACGGTGAAACCTGATGAAGAAAAGTACACAGACGAAGGTCCAAGTCTCCTGGGTCTAACTATGAAAATAAAAACCACAGGCACCTGAGAAAAGTCCTTTCATCTTGAATTATTCACAGTTAGTCAGATTTACATGACTGACAATTTATAAGCATAGCTTTGCAACCCTATGTCCACCTTTGGAATTCAAATCTGTGTTTAGATTCTTTCAGTTTCTCCTCTGCTGACATTGTGAAATAATACTTTTCACAACTCTTTAAAAAGACCAGATCATCACCTAAAATTAGCAGATTTAACTAAGGAGACAATGTTGTGTTGATTTGCTTAAACCAACACAACTCCCTGTGAAGAGAAATGCCGGGACTTCATCCTACTACAAAGGTGAGAATTTGGTCCTCAAACTCCCAATGAGCAGACACTCACCGTCCCCTTCTCACCTCTGCTCTGAATTTATTTCCTGAAGCCTGAGGGAGATGTAGGAAAAAAGAGAGCATGTAGCTCACACACATACGCATCAGATGTGTGCCAAATGAGAGACAGGAAAAACAGAGAGAGACAGACAGCAGAGGAAATGCAACAACTTCTAAACAGCAGTTTTTAAAAGAGGACTTTATAGCAAAGAAAGAAGTATCTCATATACACATTTTAAAAACTCACAACACTCAACAAATCACTGACAGCATGTTAATGTTCTTCTAATAGAGGAATAAAAGAACTAATCTTCTCCATGGTTACAGAAAAGAAAAAAAAAGATATGTATGCAACTACAGTTTGTAAAACATTATCTTCTACTTAAAAATACAATTTTAAAGTATAACTTGAAGTCAGCCTTACCCATTAGTGTTGCTAAAAGACAGAGAGAATACATCTCCTTATCGACTTGCTCTTGCAGTTCCTTCGATGAGATTTTACTAGTCACAGCAACATCTTCATGCTTCACAGCATGGGCTGAGTGTGCTGAAGCAGACTGCCTGCCTTCCTCCTTACCTTTCAGGATTTCTATTGCAATTCTGTCACCATGCTGCAAAGGAACAGGCTCGTTTTCCATGCCTTCTTTGGGAGGCAGAAGCTCTTTAGGAGGAAAGCCATAGCGAATACATTGCAAATATGGAGGAATATTAAATTCTCTCGCTATGCTTTCCTGTAGTTCCAAGAAGGTGGTAGTGCACTTTAGGGTAAGCATTGACTGCCTCCCATCATTTGTGGTTATTCGAATTTTCTTTTCTTTTGTAGATGTTGGAGAATACGGGGTCTTTGTTGGTGTAGCAGGTGCAGATGATGGCCCCTCACGAACAGCCCCGGGAGAAGCAGTCCTAGGTTGCCCTTTATGCTCTTGTTTCAGTTTTTCACTTTTCCGTTTTTGCATTACGGAAGCCTGGTCTGCAATGTTCTGCTGAATAGTTCTTTCAGCTTTGCTCATATTCAACTCCTCCTTGTGCAAAGTTTTTGTCTTCTGTCCAGTCAAAATAATTTTGGTTGGAAGTTGCGACTCTAACTCTTGTCCTTGCTGTACATCATCAGCTCTTTGGGCGTGAGCACCATCAATATTTACAGGGGTATAATCATCAGGGTTCTTTTTGGCAGTTTGATGCAATATTGTGTTGACAACTTTCTGAACAAGAATCTCACTACCGAATTCACCAGGGAAGTGCTTGGTAACAAGTTTCATGGCGACGTCATACACGTTGCTGTTCAGAGATGTGTCACTTTCATACTGGAACCAATAGACTGTCTCTCTCACCACTCTTCCACCCCACTCTAGAGTAATGGGAAAAGCTTCAGGGAGATTATCATATTCTTTACCCTCCCAGTAGTGCTTGAATCCACAGCCACATTTGCCACCTGTAGACCTAGTATTAGTTCTGTCTCCATCCAAATACGAAACAGATCCATCTTCTCTGACACGACGCACTAAGTTACCATGACACCAGTTACAAGCAGTCAAACTACTCAGGCTATAGTCTGGTACCAGCACATCCTTTGCGGGGTTGTAAGAACACACCAAACTGTTCAGGGGAAAACTGTAATTTTTGTCAGGCCTTAGCTGGCCGTGGGTACTTTTTGCCAGGTTATATAGTTTCCCCCCAGGAGCCAGCCACTCCGGAGGAACATGATGCTCTGAAAGGGCCCCGCAGATGAGGCACCTGTGAAGGCGGTTGTCCATCACTGCTTTTTTGGCAGCTGCAGTGACTTCTTCGGGCTGGACTCCTATTACACCAGTCCTTCTGTAGAAATACTGATGGACATCAGCTACAAGACTGGGATGGATACCGTGTTTACTCATGAAAACCTCCTCCATTGCAGCAACGAGCCTCATCAAGTACTTATCTTGCAAACTTCTGTCTCCTCCAATAACACAACCACCGTCCTCCTCTAACTTGATGTATTTTTTGATGAGGTCTTGAGGAACTCCCCAGGCTTTAGGAAGTAGCTTTCTAGGCAGTTTAGGTAAAGCAGCACCTTTTATTCCAACTAGAGGAATATAATGGTTACGTCCTGAGCTACTCCATGCAATGCAGATCGGCTTGTTCAACATACCATCTTTTCCCATGCATTTTTCTAGGGGTATCAGGCCGGGGAGGAATGTCGCTGAATAATCTCCAGAGCTTCGCATTCCACTCAAGGAGTCTAACAGGATGATCGGCCGGTGAAGCACGTTGGCCAGGCCAAAGATGTGAATATTCCTGAGGCCCATTGGCACACCTTCTGGAGGAACAAACAAAGGGTCACATTCATTGATGATGTCCTCCCACTCTGCTGCATCAATAAAGTCATGGAAAAGCGCCTTGTAGTGACTCAGATTCTCCTCAAAATGCTTCTTTAGATTCTCTCGCAGAGCATGCCAGAACAGTTCCCTGCCAACGAGGGCCCGCGAGACTGCGTGGACGAGGCAGTGGCCATCTCCATCCACGTGGACAGGAATGAGGCACTCCTGACTGTTGTTGGCCTTCTTGATGTCTTCCAGGGTGTCATGCAGGTAGATGAGGCTGCCAGAGCGGTCCTTTCCATACCCGATGGTTTCGACGTGCTCCGGTTCAATGAGGAAGGCGCGGTCACCCAAGAGGGAGCAGTCGAAGATGTCTCCCTGGTTCATCTCCGTGAGGAGCTTGGCTTTGCCGGTCTGCTTATCCATACCGTAGCGGGCCAGGATGGGGGCCAGGAGCTTGCAGTGGTAGTTGGAGAGGCCCATGACTTTGACGAGCTCGGTGTTCCTGCGGGGCGGGCCGGCGCCGCTGACGCCCAGCAGCGCGTTTCGCAGCAGGTTGTGCAGCACCAGGTCGGGGTCCGTCACCTCCTCCACGGCCAGCAGCTGCCGCTGCTCGTGGCGCTGCCCGCAGTCCGTGCACTCGATGCTGCCGCCGCTCTGCGGCCCGTGGGCCGGGAAGAAGAGCCGCGCCTGGCATTTGGGGTCGGGGCAGGTGCCCGAGAAGATGCGCCGGTCCCGCTTCTTGGAGGCGGCCGGAGGCGGCGGCTGCGGCTGCTGCTGAGGAGACGGCGGCGGCGGCGGCGGCGGCGGCGGCTGTTGCTGCTGCTGAGGCTGGGACATCGCTCCGCTCTGGCCGGGCTTCACCCCCACCCGCGCTCCTCCGCCCTCACAGGCTCATCCCCTGCGCCCCGGCTAACGTCCGCCGCCTGACAGGTGCCGCCCGCCAACCGCCCATCCACCGAGCGCCCTCCGGCTGCTGCCGCCGCCGCCGCCGCCGCTCCTCGCCCCCACCCCGGCAAACGCGGAAGCCGCCGCCGCCGCTCACAGCCTCTTCGCTGCCTTAGCCGTTGCCCGCAACGCAACGGCCTCCGGCACTTCCACGCTAACGGCGCAGGCGCGGCGCCGCAAGGGCTCTCGGGAGCGGTAGTCTTCTCGGCGGCCGAGGCCCGGCAGGGGGAAGGCAGCGGGAGCGCGCGAGGACTACAGGGACCGCGACACCAGGCGGCGGAGGGAGGGCGGGGGCGGGGCGAGCCGGGCCGGCCGCGCCGCCCCGCGGGGTTTCTGGGGAGCGTAGTCTTCTGCCGGCCGGGCCGCGGAGGAGGGGGAGCCGGGAGGGACACGCTTAGGGCGCTTCGCGAGCGCTTGGGGCGCCGCCCGCGGTGGGCCGTGGGGGAAGGGCAGGCTGCTGTGTTTCAGGTGAGGCTCCCGCATCCGTATTCCTCTTCTGTGTGTGTGTGTGTGTCCCGCACCCGCTGCCTGCTCCCCCCCAGCGCGAACGCGGAGGCAAGGCTCCCTCCCCTGTCACCCGTCCCTCTGGGCAGGCGCCCGGGGAAGGAGGCCGCTCACGCTGCCTGAAGCCGAGGGGCTCCGTGCCGCCGCCGGGCCTCGTCCGCCGGCTTCGGCGCCCGTCTCCTCACAGCGCTGCCGCGCCGAGCTCCAACAGGTTGCCGCCGACTAAAGGGCTGACGGAAAGGGGCCCGGCGGGCGGCCAGGGCCCGGCACGGCAGGCGGGCCGCGGGCCGCAGCTCGCCGCCGCTGCCCAGGCAGCGTCTGCGTGCCCGGGGGCGAGCCCCGAGGGGCTTCCTGGGGGCGCCGCGGGTCTCCAGCCCCCGCCGCCAGCAGCGCGTCCTGCCGGGCGCAGCAGGGCTCTGGCCCCGAAGGCCCGCCGGTGCGAGGCCTGGCCGACGCGGGGCTGGCGGCGGCGGCAGCAGCGCCCTGCCTGCTGGCTGAACTCGCCCGGGACGGGCTCGGCGGGGTTTCGCTTCCCCAGCAGCGACGCCGGGCCGGCTCCCTGGGAGGTGAGCCATCGAAAAGGAGGTGTTCCCCGGCTGCCAGCTGCTGATAGCGCCGAAAGAAGAGACGAGGGGACGCGGGAGCGCGCTGTTAACGCGAGCCGTCCCTCCTGCTGGTGCTACGTACGGAGATAGTGAGGGAATGGAGCTGGCGCGGACGTTATCTCCGGTGGCCGTCTGAAATGATACTTCACGAAAACGAAAGGGAATAACGTTCGCGACTCCGAATTAGAGCGGGCTGACAGCGCGTTCGCGCGGAGGGCTCAAGGAGGGTTACTGACAGCGCGCGGGTCTTTTTAAGTTCTCTGGAAGCCGTTCCAGATAGAGATTTATCCTTTAGTGCGGGAAGACAAAAGCTGAACTTCTGGAGGAGAAGGCAGCACCTCACTGGGTACTGCCCAGAGTGACCCAGCCCTACAAATGCAAGGGCAAAAATGACCGTTTCCTCCCTCCCTCGTCATCCCCGTCCAGCCAAGCAAACGCCTGGCGTCTATGTCCCGAGGCCTTGCCTATTCTGTAGTCACCCAAACGACTTAAAATTAGAATAAAAGTCATAGAATGTATTGTGCTTGTACTTGACAATACAAAGAGCGTGATTCATTTTCATTAATCCATGAAAAGTAATTTATGCAGCTGACATTTAAATTATAAAGATTCAGATGATTAATGCATACGGAAAAATTCTGTTCGTGTGCTTTATCCCAGGCTTAAGGGAAAAAAATGGCTCCAGGCCTGGCCCTGTGACAGACTGAGCACCGCCACCTTCCAGTGACGGCAGCGGAGCTGTGCATGCTCATTCCCTCTTGGTTACAGTTATTTGTCAAGCATAGAAAATATGTATGTGTGTGTAAATGTATGTATTCCACAGCAGAATCTTTTATCTGATCTTTCAAAATCTGGGACAGGTTTGAAGAGGAAAAGGTGAAAATTATGAGACAGATTTTCATTCTTGCCTGCTACTAATTCTTTTTTATGTGTGTGACAGTAAGGTAGCAGCATCACCAGCTCCATAATCCTGCCAGTGTGCCTTGTGTTTGGGGATAAATCAGCAGTCTGTGCCCATTCATTCCTTAGTGTTCCCTTCATAAGTAGCAGGAACGCAGTAAAAATGCAAATAGGGAAGCCTCTGTCCTCTGTGAAACTGTGTGGCAGCAATTGAGAATGGGCACCATTCAGGGCATCGGACGGTGGCAATCCTGTGCTAACCCAGCCTGTGTTTTGAAGGAATGTCAAAGAATTTTTCTGTAACATTGCTGGCCTCTGGAGCAATCCCTTTCTTCGCATATGGGAAATAAACACTTCTGTCATACTTTAACAGTACTTTGTAGTAAATAATAAGTAGCACCCTCGTTAAATAATTAGCTTTTACTGTCAAAGCCAACAGAAATATTGATGTTTTGTTTACTTCTCTAGCCAGATGTTTTTATGAAAGCACTTGTTAAACTATGACTGTAACGTCAAAAGCATTTCTCCTTCCTGTTCCCTACATTCATTTCACTGATAAATGGTATTCAATAGAGTAATCTATATTTTATGGTGGCTTGACCCTAATTAACATGAATATTTTCGACGAATGATTTGTAAGTATTCCAGCTATATGCAGACTTATCATCATGATTGATTGCCCAAGCAATTTCTGCAACAATAAACTTTCACTACAGAATCTTTGATAAAAATAACAATTCTCTGGCAAGCTAATAATTTATGCAAATTAAATGCATATTTATTTACAAGCTTTATACACTGTATCTGGCAAACAGGATAAGGAAGTTCTGTGTTACATCACTGAATACAGGTCACGCAAGAAACTAAACCTTTAAGCAGCCTTAAAGGGAAGTTCAGGAAATACAGCGTCTGCCTTGTTAGTAGATACCCTGCAGAAGTGTAGCAATGAGTCCTACCAGAGATCATGGCAATAACCACACTATTTTCACAGGCGATGTGAACGGCAACGTCACAGTCAGGAAAGTAGGATTACTTTCAAATCTACCACATACTTGGAGACCACGTTGATTACAAAATTGGATCTATGTAGAATGGGTCGGAAGAGTGATTAATTGTCAGCAACAGGATACATCTGAACTCATGCTACATTGTTGATGAGAACCGAGCACTGCCAGGCAAAATACCAGGCATTCATTTCAGACCCAGGATGCAAGGTCTAAAATTTTAAGTTTGATCTTCGCCCAGTGCTATTCCCTCTCTTCTTTGCCATTCACCCTCAGGAAATGGGTCATTCCCAGGTGAAAGCAATTATTTCTCAGAGGGACTTGTTTCTTTGGAAGAGCAATGACGGAATTTTCCAGCTAAACAGAAACAAAAGGCTTGTGCGGCGTGCCAAAGACCAGATCGTGATGGACTAGAAGATGCTCTATTTTGTCAAGAAGTGAAAGTTATTATCAGCCTTCAGCTACAGCTCAGCATGCTCACCATGCCATGCATTCTGGAGAAAAAATAGCTAAAAGTCTGGTGTTCTCTTCATTGAATCCCTGGCAGAGCTGATCCTGCCTAGCCTGCAAGACTAGCATTTTTGCCTGACCTGGTCTTAAAAGCACTCTACATTTCAGCCTTAACACTCGAGAAAGAGGAGAGAGAAAACAGAAGTGTGAGCTAGAGGGAAGACAGCAGTATCATCAACCCACAACAAATGCAACTTTTTTGTATTTAGATATGACACTCTAGTGTCTAAAAATCATGGGTAGGCCCTCAGCTGGATAGTACTTCTGATATCATAAGTACTATTAGTAGTACCAACTATCTACAAGGAGTCAACAACAGTATGTGCTTCACTGCACAGAGCCGCTTCGAGTTCCATGCAGTGTGGACTCTTTTATTAATCGCTCTTGTTAAACCAATCCTGCACTTGCTTCCAAATTGCTGCTGAACTGCATATGTTTTGTTGCCCTTTGCTTGAGCAGGCATTATTAAAAGCCTGAGTACTAACCACCACGCTTACCGCGGTATGCTGAAGGGGTGTTGGTCACAGGCCTCCTCGCGTCCTTGTCCTCAGAGGCAGTGCACAGATGAGCACAGTGTTCTGGAAAGACAGGAATCGCCACTGAGCAACTTAAGTTCAGCTTTCATAAACCTTTGGGTTAATTAATAGTTAGTCGATGGTGGTTAGAAAACAGCATCTAGCTTATTTTGAGGACCTGGACTGGAAAATCATCCTGGATACATCCAGCTGAATAACTTCCATATCCCTCTTCTACTGCCTTCCAACAATCTGCAAAATGCAAAAGTGTTTTCCTTTGGTGCTTTCAGAGAGTCAGAGCTTGAACTGCTGCCATTGCAACAGGTTCTGCATTTCACACCACTAATAGACGCACTTTGTTAACATTGATGTCATTCCTACACACGACCAAATTTGGGCTGCTCAAAACGTGGTTATGTGTGTTAGCAAAACATAAGCACGTTAGGAAGACAACATGGAAAGGGAAATACTGGGCAGAGGTTCTAATGCTAATTACAACTATCCCAATAACCTGCTCAAAGGCTTTGCTGCTGCAAAGTCAATGTTCCCATTGTTTGCTCAGGTACAGCCTTGTCTGGTACGAGCAGCTCTACAGCTGACTCCCATGCAGGGACAATCTTGGCATCCAAGACAAGCTGCTCAACAGGTACAGGGGTTTTTTTTTAACCTGTCCTATTTCTTGGCTCAAAATCTGGTTCTGAGGCCCTATCTTGCAAGCAAATTAAATCGATTTCACATGCAAAGTCCTCTGCAAAATTAAGGCCCCGCATTTTTTATTCTGCGTATCTCTTTGAGAGTTGATGCCAGCTCAACTGGCAAATGAAATGGATTCATCAGGACTGTCAGTGTCCAGCAACTGTCAATAGAAAATCAATCTTTAGGGCAGGAGACCATTAACAAAGAGGAGAATGTAAGTGTTATTAGCTTAGATGTGTAACATGATTATATGGAACTCTCAATGGCAATTACTGTGAATATTTATCTGCTTTCCATAGTGCTCTGTCAAATACAAATTGAAGGAATGGTGCAATCCCATTTCACTAAAAGATAAATGCCTCAAAATAAAATAGGTTGAGCAACTAACATGCTCACTGCCATATTGATTTGTATGTTCGCAGCGTGTGCACAGTCACTGATCTTGGCAGCTGTTAAAGGTTTACTTAAATCTATATGACATTCACATGTATTTAAGTGCCCTGATTTACTGTCTGGTCCTTACTGAAATTCGCTCTGCAAATACCCAGTTTAGTAGAGAAGAATGAACAGCCATTTCCAGTACAGAAGAATTCCCAAGTCAAGGATGTAAATGGGAGACCAAGACAATGAATGCTTCTTACAGAGAACACATGATGCCTCACTTGTGATTAGGCTTAAATTTGGAAGTATTTGACAGGTTGAGAGCCTGTATTTTTCAGAGCTGAAGACATGGGGAAGAACCTGGTACACAAATATGAAATGGTGAGAGTGGATCGATGGGCTAAAAAAAAGAAAAACAAAGCCAGTGTATCCTCAGATTTTCTCCTGGGGGTTTTAACCTAGATGTTATTACAGTTCAAATATAAACTAGATAAACCCTTCAAACTGGTTTGTTGCCCTGTCCTTTGGCAACCGAGCATAATATCTCTTCTTCCAAAATGCACAAACACCCTTACCACCAGTAGTCAGATGTTATAATAGTTTCTAGTTTTCTGATAGCTCAGAAGGTTCTTCTTCTGTTTAGACCATAAAGGTCTGAACTACAGCTCTTGTGTGCATGAATTCATTGCAGTTCACTAAACCTAACAACCTTCCCTTAAGTGGGATCTTCTACCACACTTCCTTGTCCTGGATGTGATTTCTAGGTATTGAAATGAGTGAAAAGGAGGTTTGCAGAAACAAAGAAACAGGTCCCTACCACTGCGCAGGAATTGCTTTGAGGAGAAGCTTTTTTCTTGAATCCGATTTAAAACCATTCGCAGTAACAATGAAGATGTATCATATATTTAAAAAAAAAAAAAAAGTTACATCTTTTTTGCCTTCTAGCCATAAACTCATGAGCTTCTATCATGGGAAATGCATAAAGTTACTTTCAATTAACTCTTGTCCTTCACTAATTTTACAAGAAAAACAGCAAAAAAAACCCCAAATTGCTCCTGGAGACTTTGCCATTTCTGATCTGTATTACTCTTATTTCCATAAAACTATGGGTGGTATTTATCTCTTTAAGTTCGGTAGTCCGAAGCCAAAGGTACATACCATGAACCATGTGGGAGAGTGTCAAAGCCGTCTCCTCTCTCTGCTGCGTTCAGCTCTGGCAGTAGGTGTCAGCAGAAGCTAACCAAGTGAACCTTCCCACTGATGCCAGGAACTGCCACGCTACACGGATGATAGATTAGTGCTATAAGGCACAACTACTTTGTCACTCTATTGCCTTTTATCTGACTGATCACATAAATAAAAACGGAGGGTCCAACTGCTGAACACCCTAGATGATTGTATACTACTGAGCAAATGAGCAGGACAAGCTTTGCTTATGCACCAAGATTTCGTTAGCACAGCAAGTGTGGTGGGTTGTTCACAAAACACATACTGATACAAAAGAACATTGCATGCTGAAGTATGACGGGAAACCATGATTTGCACACTGAGAACATGAGTGCCTGTTCTGAGGTCCAGAAGTCATCAGGAGATCTCCTCAAATAACTGCAACAAAATAGGGGTGAAGAGAATGCAGAGGAAAGATCCCACTGTGGTATGACCTTACTATAGAGCACTGCATGAGGAAGATTCAGGGGATATAATTTTAAGGGGAGGATTTCAAATAAAATCATACTACGGTCCTTCATTACCACCAAGTTCACTACTCAAATTAACAGATATCTGCTAGCAAATGGGTACAGTGGGAGAAAGTTGGCTAACAGGTAGAAAGTTTGAGAGAGATTCTGTTGATATAGATGTAAGACATCCTGTAGGGAAGGCTTTCTAGATTTGAATCTAAGCAAATCTAGCTGAGTGAACAAAATTAGCAAACAAGTTGCACAACTGTTCATGAAATGACAAGAGAGAGAAAGAAAGAAAATGGACTTTAAAAAAAAATCTTTGAAACTCTCCACATTGCTAGATAAGATTTCCACCCTGATCCAAGGAATAGTAAAGTGCAGAAAAATCAACTTGGTTAAACAATGACACTGACCCCCAAACTTGAAAAGAACCATACCAAAAATAAAAAACTAAATCAAATTGCCAAACAGAAAGCAATATGGTAAAAAAAAATCCACCTATGCCAAAGCAGAAAGCAAGACACAATTAAGGGGATATAAGGAGGATATTCTGCAAACACATTATTACAATGAGGAGGAATGGTTGACAATGCCAGCCCAATATGGTGACCTATTTTCTCTCAGAGCAGGCCACATATATGAGAAGAAGTGACAGCTGTCTTGTCTTGGCATTTGTGACTTTTGGTATCCTCTCACATTACACCTTACAATCAAGCTAGCAGAAAATGCGCCGATCGGATACTGCTGTGCTAGATAGAAAAGTCATGATTACAGCATACTTACATAACCATGGCATATGCAGAGCAGCTGGTCACTACCAAACTGGAAAAGCATATCAAAATGAGGTTATGCAGGCATCTGTCCTCAGTCTGTTCATTAATTACATGCAAGATTATACTTACTAAACTTGTGGGAAACACTAAGCTGGAAAGAGTTGCAAGCACTTTGAGGGAGAAATTTATAGTTCAAAATTATGAAACTGGTGAAATGAATAGGATTAGAAATCAGCATATATAATACTTTATTCCTACTTATAATCACAAGATAAGGGAGTAAATTTATTGGAAACATTCTTCAGAAAGGATCAGTGCACACAGTGAATCATAAACTGATTGTGAGTCAGCCATGTCATGTCATTATGAAAAAGCAAAGCCTTTTAAAGGATTCAGAGCATGAGTATCACAGGTAAGACAAAATGATCAACATGGCAACTTGCAGCAAGCGCAGTGTCTGTTGGTACCTCATTTCAAGAAGCATGTGAACCAACAGGGTAAATTCCAAACTAGGTGAACAAAAAATAATCATAGTCTAGAAAAAAAAAAAGACGTGAGAGAAAGAATGGATGTCCTCATCTAAGCATGCAAGAGCTAGGTAACTGAGGCTGGTATCACGCACAGACTGGAAGTAAGAGCCAAGATACCAGTAAAGAAAGAAGATACAAAATTAGAGGATATGAGAAAAAAATATGTCAAGAGATGATATTGCTTCATGATAAATAATTTGCTCTACTCCCAACCATTTCCTATCTTTCTATTTGTGTCTATGACTGCTAAGCCCACCCCTCTGACAGTTAAGTTTTGTTCACCTCCTGTTTACACCATGAGCAGCCAGCCCAGCGCTCAAGGTGAACTGTGAAACTTGGGGAATGTTCCTGACAGAGACAAACAAAAAACATGCTACTATGTTGAAAACTAGAAAAAAGCAAAACGAGAATTTGAGAAAAAGAGACTGAGAGCTTACCTTCTTGTACGTGGGTTAGCAGAGGTGAGAGTTTCAGCTAGTTTTATAACAATGTACACAGATCAAAGCATATTTGACTGAAGCCATTACCCCTCCTAAGAGCATTATTCCCAACTCAGCTCTTCCAAAGCACTTCACTGGCTCTCTGACATGTTTCCTTCCATGAATGAAAAATGAATTAAAGTATTGGGGGACTGAAGAGATTCAGTGAATTGATGGGGTAGCGGAGGGGGAAAGAAATGCACAGAGGACCTCTGGTATGGGGAGACAACATAAGCAGCCTCTGGCAGGGTGAGAAACCCCAACTCTGCAGAAAGGGAGTCCCAGCAATCCCTCTTGTTGCACAATACCAGAGCCCTGGAAGAAGGCCTCAGGCAGGTATTTGTACTACAGTTGTCTGAATAAGATGGAGAAGAAACTAGAGGATATGTAACTGCACCCAAAACTTTGCCTTTCAAGTCTAGGTGTAGGAGAGACAGTGGATAGTTTCCCCAAACAACTCTTTAGGAACAGATAGGATCTGAAAGTATTCTGGAGTACATGGCACTGGTTTAACATTGGTTTAGGTTTATCTAATCCCTACTTTAAATATTGTGCCTCAGTCACTTCCTAGGACTGCAGACAGTTCCCAAACAGACCTTTTGTGAGTAGCTATCTCCTATCATGTGTACAAAAGGATTTCTCGTAAACTTCCACCAGTTCCCACCAGCAAAGAAGCTACCTCAGATGCAGATAGCTACTGGTGTTTGAAACATGCTCTACTGAGAGCAGATCCAGGTACCAGTTGGTTAGCACATCTGGGGCACTCGCTCTATTCTTCTCTGCAAGAGTTGATTACGAAATAGATGCTTTTAGAATGGAGTTTCAGCACGTTACAGACCCCAGGGCTTAGTAACATGGGTATCTCTCCTTCAGTTGCCCAGTTCAGTTATCCTTCTGTTGTATGCTCATTGTATTTCACTATGCTTATTTCTGTGTGCAAGTTTATAAAAACAAGATGAGTAGCTTCAGGTCTTTCCCAGTTTACCCTACAGAAGAGATTTCATAGGTTTCCTTAATCTGGTTTCATTTGTATTGCATTACAGTGCAGAAAAGGTCATAGAACAGAAGACAGTAAAGAAGAGAAAGCAGAACAACAGAACTGAAGGAAAGCAAAAACTTTAATTTTTAAGTTGTACTCTTACTATCAGCAGGACTGAAAAGAGTGCCTGTGTTAATGAAGAGTGAGGATTAAGCAACAACACTTCTGATTTACACCTATATTAAAAAGACTTCACGTATATAAACTCTATTAACCCCTCCACTTCACTTACTTAGAAATGGGTAACTTAGCTTCCCTACAACCTTCTACTCTTGCCCACTGAAAAGGCTTATTCTCTTCTTTTAAAGACTTTACATCCCAACTCCTATATTAAGACAAATAAGAACAGCTCCATGAATTTGTGGTAGGTTTTGAGATTTTATTTCTGGGAAAGCTGTTGCCTCATCTTTGGTACTTCCTGACAACTCATGGGAAACATCTGAGGCTGGGACTTTCTTGTTCCCCAAAACGCAACCACAGCTGGAATGAAAATGAAAAGAGAGAAGAAACAAAAAACCCACTTCATTAAATAAATCTATTTTCTAAGTGGGATGTTTTCTTACACTGAAACTTTGGTAAGTTAATTCAATTTCAACCTCTTGAAGACTTTCCTTGTTATATCATGATGTGTTTGTTTCCTATACCACTAAGATTTAACCCCAGTTCCCTCTTATAAAACTATCTTAAGAAGCAAAAGTAGAGTTAGGGTTTCACTTAGGGCCTCTAACTTATCATCTGCTTAATTATTACATGTTGCCGTGAGTAAGATTTACTATATGTACTCTCATGTTTTCTTTGTTGTATCCATTGGTTTTCCATTTGGAGGTATCTAAATATAATAATTATGTAGCACCTTTGTAATACATGCTGGACCCTTGTAATACATGCCATACTGCCTTTTTTTCTTGGGTCTTTTTGTAGAGAAATAGATTCTAATTCTTGGCTGGACGTTTGAGAACTGTTATTTAATATATTAAAGATAAATAGTTTTATTATTTTTAAAGAAGTTCATTACAGATTTAAAGAATATACTGTCTTCCTTTATTTTAGTTAATTCTGCTTGCAGATGTTGACTGTTAGATGCTGTAGCCAACGTGACTGGTATTTCATATGACAAATAGTTCATAGCAGCAGGGATCCTGAATGCAAACAATGGGCTCGGCTTTGTATGCAAAAATTAAACAGGCTCATGGTGTGAATGGATGAACCTTACAATGTATCCAGTAACAAAAGCTGAAGGGCAGTGAACCTTCTGGTCTAATTAACCTTGAACTTTATAGAGAACATACTTAAAGGTAGCATAACATGCCATAGCAGTTGAGTAAGAGGATATGATAAAAGAATAACAAATTTACTTTTTGGAAGGAGGGAGAGAAAATGAAGTGTGTTTACTAGCTACCTAGATGGAGGATCCCATGCTCAATTGCTTACCTCTCGCTGTTTCAAAAGAACTGTACTGCGTTGAAAGCTGCTCATAGTTAGAGGCTAAGTAACAGTGCTTACATGTCCTGAAGTATCACCCACAAACTTGGCAATATCTTCTTCCTACTCAACTCATTGGTATTCACCTTGTCTCAGGATTAGACTGCTAATGACCATTATTTAA
Organism: Haliaeetus albicilla; assembly: GCF_947461875.1. Classification (NCBI taxonomy): domain Eukaryota; kingdom Metazoa; phylum Chordata; class Aves; order Accipitriformes; family Accipitridae; genus Haliaeetus; species Haliaeetus albicilla. The sequence continues at coordinate 39,534,034 of NC_091485.1, forward strand.
TAACAGCTAAGACTTGGAAACATGTCTCTCTTTACACTCTGGAGGTGGGCACCTCACCTGAATATCCTTCTGTGGTGGACTCCATCCAATTCTGCAAAATTTGATCTAGATTTACTTATTACACTGATAAGTACAAACTAAAGTACAAAACTCAAGGCATCCAAAGGTGTAGGAAATATAACCAAGTGAAAACAACTTAAAATGCTGGCTACGAGAAGGGTGACCTCCACTCTTCTCTACCTGTTCTGATTTGGGTATTGGTATGAAAGTCTAATGGCAATGCTTTGAAGAAGATGATTTTTTTTTCCGGGAGGCACAATGGGAGTTAGAGATCCCCAGATGTGATTTGGCAACCAAGTTCCAGGAGCTTAATAAAGCACTTAAGTTTCTTTTTATTTAACATTTGTGTTGAATTTTCATCTTAATTGCTGTAGTCCATGTTTCAAATGTTCAATAAAACATGTAAGTGTTATACTACCTTACTGGAGGAAAGTAAATTCAATACGTTTACCTTGTAAAGCTCTAAGCTTATTAGAAATATGAATAGTTAGCTAGCCCCCTGAAGGCAAACTTTATCATTCCTTCAGGAACTTGCTCTGAAAAAATGAGAATTTGTGTGCCTGAAGATAGGAACCTCTTCATGAACATGACTCAGTGGCAGATGAATGCCATGTCACAACAAGCCTTTCCCGCGATACGTAATCATTGATTTATTTCCTTGCTAGTATGTGGTTGTGGGGGAACCTAACTAGTCTGAGCGTGTACTGTCGGGTCTGCCGAACAGACAGTCCTAGCTGAAAGATCACCTTGTATAACTTTCTGCTCTCTACTTTAAAACTTTCTTAACTTCTTTTATTCCACTTGTCTTTAATCTATTTCTTTTCTCCCTACTCTGGTTTATAGCCTATAGTGCTAGAAAGCTCACTACCAGGCCACATCAGCTAACGACCCTTCATCTTTGCAATTTTCTCTTCTAAATTTCAGCCTGCACTATTAGGCAGCTTCTTGATGTGGGAGGAGGCAAAAGTAGGATGTATGGAGGCAGAGTTGCTATGGGGAAGAAGTGCAAAGGGAAGAAAGGCAGAGACATGCAAATTGGTGAAGCAACAAAGAGAATTAAAGAAGGAATAGCAAGAAGGCAGAAGTAATGGTGACCTTGCAAAAGATGTTTCCTCCTTTCTTGGTGGTTTGATGTCTCACAATAAGGTGGAGAATACAGCATCTCCACAACTACTCAGTGACTGCACAAAGGGTTTACTCTGACCTCAGTCTTTGCACCAGACTGCTGATGTTGATAGGAGTTTTGTTAAGCTTTAAAATCAGGATGTCATCATCATCTCTTTTTTTTCCCATTTTCTTTCTGTGTTGCTGGTGCTTCTAGGTGAGCTATTCAGACATTGACCTCTGTGTATTTAAACAGATCAACCTGTCTGCAAGGATAAGTGTAAGAAAAGAAAACAATCAATGGAACAAACAGATGATGGAACAAATGAGGTACATCTACTAGCTTTGTTTGTTCAGCAGCAGGACTGCGACTGACCTTTTAAAGATCTTCTAGGTTTAGTGCTTCCTATTGTGGATGACGTATTATTAGGGACCTTGAGTGTGTACTTATGTCCTCACAGCCGAATGCCAGAGCAAAAGGAAAACATGCTGTTCTTACAGGGCAATTACAATGGAAAAAAATAAAAGGCTGACTGTAGTGGCAAGTAATTTTTGTCTTTGTTCCTTTTTTTTTTTTAAGGAGGATTTCACCTTAGGTGAAATTTGCTTATACTGAAGGGGGGGTGGTTAAGATTCTCACTGATATCTCGGTCTTGTGCTGTGGCTGTACAGGAGTGTGATAGCCTGAGCAGCCACAGAAGAGTCTCTGGTGCAGAGAACTGAACTTGGAAAGAGTGCGAATTTACAGTCGCCATGGGGCTCCACTACCACAGCAATGTCATGGAGGGGCCAGGGCTGCCTCTGCAGGTTGTGGTTCAGACTGGAATCTTTTTCCCAGGCTGTCAGCAAGCCAACCCATCACTTGCAGGAGGACCATGTCTTTCTCAAGCCACCTAGTTTGTGTCAAACTGCATGTAAAGCAGGAAAAATGGATTCTCTCAGGTCAAAGAAAGATTTGTAGTGGTTTTCACGCATGCAAAAAAAAGGACTAGAAGAGACTGCCAGTGGTTCAGCCTCCTCAACTGATAAAAGCTGCTGTTTATGACTGTCCTTTTGTTTTTCTTCCTGCTAGCTCTGTGTTCTTTTTAAGTGTCAGGAAAACTCTTGAAAGAGTTGCCTATTACTGTTAGATAACTGAGGTGGCTTTCACTTAAAATGGATGCTTTTTACAATTTTTAATTTCAGAGAAGGAATAAACAATACAAGAGTACGTTGTTAGAGCTTTGGAAGTCAAAATCCTGGCACCAGTATGGGATGAGCACCAACAAACCCAGGTAGTTTATCCAGTGTTTTAGAAGTACAAGAATGTTGTGGAGATACATCAGGTTATAGGCTACTCTGGGGTCGAACAGCTCTTTCCTTTTGGGAGAGGGGAAAAGAACATTTTTTGTTCTGTTTCTGGTTTTGTCCTGATACAGGAGAAAACCTTCCAAGACTTTTTCCTCATTGAGGTTCTTTGGGAGAGAAGGGAAAGGAGAGTGGATACATCTATTATTCAGTCTTGCCTCTACCAATTTAATCCAATGCAGAAATAGTGTTCTAATACTGAAAGATTAATTCCTGAAAATCTAGGCCTTACAGGAAAGGTTTAGTTGTGTTAATCAAACACTTTCTCCCAAGTATATAATATGGCAAGAATCCCTCTTGTCACTTTTTGGCGTTACTTCTGCATAACAGGGGTGAATCTCTTGAATGGGTCAAGCTGCATAACCTTTCTGTCTAGAGATTTGCCTTTTGGAAGTTGTACTGAAAATAGTTTTCTGTGTGACTGTATTCTAAACAATTACACATGGAAGATGGATCAAGGACACCCGCAAGGACGTAGTGTTAAATGTATGCAAGACTTATGAGAAACAGAAGGTTACAAAGATCATAGAATAGTTTGGGTTGGAAGGGACCTTTAAATAGGTCATGTAGTCCAACCCCCCCTGCAATAAGCAGGAAGATCTTCAACTAGATCAGGTTGCTCAGAGCCCCGTCCAACCTGCCCTTGAATGTTTTCAGGGATTGGGCATCTACACCCTCTCTGGGCAACCTGTTCCTGTGTTTCACCACCCTCATCGTAAAAAATCTCTTCCTTATTCGTAGCCTGAATCTACACTCTTTTAGTTTAAAACCATTGCCCCTTGTCCTATTGCAACAGGCCCTGCTAAAAAGTTTGTCCCCATCTTTCTTATAAGCCCCCTTTAAGTATTGAAAGGCCACAGTGACGTCTCTCCGGAGCCTTCTCTTCTCCAAGCTGAACAACCCCAACTCTCTCAGCCTGTCCTCATAGGACAGGTGCTCCAGCCCTCTGATCATTTTTGTGGCCCTGTTCTGGACCCACTCCAACAGGTCCATGTCTTTCCTTTGATGGGGACCCTCGACCTGCTGGCCACGCTTCTTTTGATGCAGCTTGGGATACGGTTGGCTTTCTGGGCTGTGAGAGCACATTGCCGGCTCATGTCCAGTTTTTCACCCACCAGTACCCCCAAGTCCTTCTCCGCAGGGCTGCTCTCAATCCCTTCATCCCTCAGCCTCTACTGATACCAGGGGTTGCCCCGACCTGGGTGCAGGACCTTGCACTTGGCCTTGTTGAACCTCATGATGTTCACATGGGCCCACTTGTCAAGCTTGTCCAGGTCCCTCTGGATGGCATTCGGTCCCTCAGGTGTGCCAGCTGCACCACCTGCAAACCTGCTGAGGGTGCATTCGATCCCACTATGTCATTGTTGAAGATACTAAACAGTACTCATCCCAATACAGACCCCTGAGGGACACCACTTGTCACTGATCTCCATCTGGACATTGAGCCATTGACCACTACCCTCTGGATGCAACCATCCAAGCAATTCCTTATCCACCGAACAATCCACCCATCAAATCCATCTCTCTCCAATTTAGAGAGAAGGATATTGTGGGAGACTGTGTCAAAGGCCTTACAGAAGTCCAGAAAGATGACATCCACAGCTCTTCCCTTGACCAGTGATGTAGTCACTCCATCATAGGAGGCCACTAGGTTCATCAGGTAGGACTGCCCTTGGTGAAGCCATGCTGGCTGTCTCGAATCACCTCCCTGTCCTCCACATGCCTTAGCGTAGCTTCTAGGAGGATCTGTTCCATGATCTTCCCAGGCACAGAGGTGAAGCTGACAGGTCGGTAGTTCCCATGATGTTTAAATGTACTTCAGCTTTCTATGATAAATGATCTAAAGAAATCTGGCAATTTTCCAAGTTTGTATTGTGGACCATCAGCACAGTTTCAAAGAAGCTGTCAGTCAGAAAGAGAAATGTTCGATACAACAACAATTGTTGCAGCAGCTCCAGTGTACAATTCCAGCAAGTGGTGGAAGGCTACAGGAAAGACCGAGACCAGAAGTGAATTATAGGTGCAGTCAAATGACTGGGCATAATGATGGGCTGAAACAGCATTCCCACTAAAAATGTGCTAGCAAAATCCTCAAATGAAGAGAGTAAAAGAGGAAGCTTGCATGAAATCATACCATCTTGGCAAGAACTGCTTATTCCTACCTTTCCTCAAAGATGTGGCTTTTAGCTGTACCTTTTATTTTGTCTCACTCCTTTGCTTAATTAGAAGCGGGGAAGGAAGGAACTGCCCAAACTGTACTGAAGGGCCACTAATGTAGCGATCATTCTTTTAAGATATACTAGGACATCAGATTAACTATGCCAGACCATCAGATCGAGCTCTTTGTCTAGGATTCACTTTTGCCCACTCTGTAGTCTCTGTTTTCTTTCTTGCATCTCAGGATACAAGAGCTGTTTCCTGTCTCAGTAGTCTCTTGCCTTCCTCTTTTTGCCACTCAAAAATTTCACCCATGCCCCATCTGTGCTTGGAACAACCTCCCTCATCTCACGTCCCATCTCTAAGGCCTTCCTGAAATTCTCCTTTTTTTGGTGAAGCCTCCAAGCTGGTACCATCTTCTTAGGCGTGCCGCGGGTGAACCTCAGCTGGCCATACTCGGAACCACGAATCTGATACACAGAAGTGTTTGGAGGCAGGATTGTGCAAATTAAAGGTGGGGTGGGTTTTTCTGTGCTGCATCTTGTGGAGAAGAAAGCGTGGCAGGAAGCATGGAAGAAGCCGCCAGAAGTCAACAAATGTTCCTTGAGGCAAACCGATAACTCTGGTTTTACCACATCCTGCTGTGAGAAATGAGCGCTGAAAGTGACGACAGAAGAAAAAAGGCAAAATAATACCTAGAAGAGGGAAGGGGGAGGACACTTCTGCACCCCGGCTCCCGGCTCCAACGTCTCTTTCCTCCTCCCAGCCCGATTAATTCGTTTTTGCTGGCCAGATGAATGAAACGCTGGCACCGAAAATCCATCTTCGCTGCCCGTGCCAGGGCCTGACGGCTTTGCCGTTGAGGGAGCGCCCCAGCATTACGCAGGCGACGCGCACCAGCCCCCGCGAAGGGCTCAGCCCCGCAGGCGCTGCTGCAGGGCGCCGTCGCCCACACCCCACCCCCCGAAACCGGCTCCCGCGGCGGAGCGCGCCCTGCCCGCTCGGTGCCGGGCGTGGGGAAGACCCCGTCGCCCTGGATTATCCGGGCGGTTTAACTGGAGGCCGGACGAGCCCGGTAATCCGGCCTCGAATCCCACCTCCCAGTGTCGGCCGGCCGCCGCAGGCTCTGCAGGCAGCAGGCGCAGCTCTGCCGGCGCCTGTCCCTCGGGCGGCTGCAGCCTGCGGGCCCTCCGCGGCAGCGGGCCGGGGCCGGGGCCGGGGCAGGCCGCTGGCGGCCGGGGCGGAGCGGGCCGGGGCCGGGGCCGGGGCCGGGGCCGGGGCCGGGGCCGGGGCCGGGGCCGGCCGCGAGTCCCCGCCTGACCCCGCGGCGGGCGCCGCTCGCCGCCGCCCGGGGAGGGAGGGGAGGGGGGGGGGGGGGGGGCGGGAGCCCGTCCGCCGGCGGCTGCGGCGGCTGCGGCGGCAGGAGGAGGGCGGCTGACGCGGCGGGGGAGGCAGCGCGCGCCCCGCCGGGAAGGAGGAAGAGGCCAGCGCGGGCGGGCGGGCGGGCGGACGGACGGACGGACGGACACCCCGACACCCCCCGGCCCGCCCCGGGCGGCCGGCGGCAGGCAGGCAGGTACGCGGGGTGCAGCGGTGCAGATGGCGGTGGCCGCTGGCGGGCGGCAGGCGGCCGGGCGTTTTACAGAGGGGCCGTCCGGGGCCACGCAGGTCCAGCGGCGGGGGGCGTAAGGGGGGGGGGGCGCGGGGCCGTTTTGCCTCCCTTTTGTTGCAGCCCGAAAATGTATGCGTGCTTGTCTTACGTCCCCAGTGGTTTCATACGACCCCCCGAGTATGTTCAGTGTGCCCCCCCCGGCCTTCTGCGGGGGGCGGTGTGGGGTGGGAGGGAGGGTGTGGGACGGGAACTGTTGGCGCAGGAAAACGCCGACCCGCGTGGGCGTGCGGCTCCCGTTGCAGGGATCCAGTGACGGGCTGGGGGCGAAGTGCGCGCAGGTAAATAAACAAACCAACACGGAGAAACTTACGCTTTTTTTTTTTTTTCAGCTGCTGTATCTTAGATACTGTATTTGCAAAGAAGTTGCAAAGTCATTCTGCATTTCACGTTCTCCTCTCGTCTTTTTTTTTATTCCCACCCTTCTCCAGCAGTGACACTTGCTCCTGCTAGTACTCTTGCCCTAACGTTTTTATGCATTACTGTGTGTATGTATAGTTTTACATATTATGCTTTATTTTGCGTGGCTAGCTGGGTGCGGGAGGGTTTGATTTCTGGGTCGCAACTACAGACACCACCAAACTCCATTTCAGCTCCACTACTTAATTCCACATAGACTGTAATGCTAAGCTGGAAGCAGACATTCAAGACGTAAGGGATGGCTTGGCATTTACGTTTAGAGCAGCTGAAAGAGCCCTTTTCCAGAGAGCCCTTTCCCCGTGCCCCGGGAGGATGGGAGACCCTGGTTCACTTTGTGCCTCACAGAGGAAAAGCAGTTAATGCAGTTCAGGTCCGCAGTCTGTCTTTCTCGTGGTCTCTGTGCCAGAGAGGCAAGGGCTGGAATTGCCTCTTTACCCCTTTAAACACCTTCAATATGAGAGAAGGTTGGAGGCAGGGAGAATATTAAAATAATGTTTTCTCCTCCTGCACAGAAGGAGGCAAAGTATCGGTACTTTTGCACAGATCTTTTACAGGGGAGGCAAAATTGTGATGCAGACTTGGAGGATTTGCATTAGGGGGAGAACAAGTGGAGCTCGAAAGAGTATCCCACAACACTCACCTGCGTGCCTTTGTATTTGCAGGACATCTTTGGCTCAGTTCTTCTGTGAGCATTGGTCAGCGCTCCTTGGCTTCCCCTTGCCAGGACTTACGTGCTCCTGCAGAGCTGTTTTTGTGTCTGAATTCCGCCATGCTCTTTCCCTTACTTTTTGGGAGTGTATGAAGAGCAGGATATGCACTAGTTGGCAGCAAAAAAGTTAGCGATCTCTATATTTTGCTCTAGTAAGTGCTACAGCCTCTTTGTTATGTGCTCCGAGCATTGAAATAGCGTTGACATTTACATTGGACACTCAAAATAGATGCTGACAGCCCGTGCATTTAATTTCTTTCATGTTAATCTAATAAATTCAGTATCTATTGTTATCTTAAAAGAGGATTAAACATTTCCTGAGGGGAAGGAGAGTTATGTGGGCTGGTGTATACACAGGCTGCATCCAGAGTACTGCAAGACTTGTAATTCATTGGTTGTTGTTCTGAGGGGATCTTCATTCTGATAATCAGCAACTGATAGGAGCTGTTGCTTTTTACTATTGCTCTCTGCATTTGCATTCTCTAAGGACAGGTGTCTTTCTAAGAAGCCTGACAAAGCTGGATGTTCAAGTCTCATTGAACAGAAGTCTTCAAAGGACCTACGGGGGACATTAGTTGGGCGGTTCCTAGCCCACTCTGCTTATAAAATGATGTATTGCAGGGAGCTAGCTAGTAGTTCAAGTTTTAAGATGTGGGCACTTTAAAATTACTACTCTGTTCATTTTTTGACTTGTTTAAAGTCAATCCACAAGTAGGTGGATAATTTGACTGTAATGGCATGTGTTTAAAATAGTGATTGCTGGTTTTTAATATGCAGAATTGTTTCAGCCTAGCTAGCTGGAGTAGCTGCAAGCCTCCAAAGCTGATTTGACCCAGCAACAAGATACTTCAATAGGGTATGCTGAGAGCCAAAAATAAAGTATATTAAATAAAACGTCACAGGTATTAGCAAATAAAAGTAGATGCAAAGCAACTCTTGTCTCCTCTGGGATCTAGGGTTTATGATGGAAATCATCTGTCATTTTATAATGCCGTGCGTGCTAATTGCAGGTTCATGTTAATCATCGCTGTATAAGAGGGTATGTCAAATCTTATTTTCCATCCCATCCATACAGGATAAGCTTCTAATAAGCTGTGATCCTTCAGCCACATCCACACATCAGCTCTCTCCTGGGTTATCCTGCGTATATCCCAGATCATTTTCCAGATGGTTTCGGATTTATAATTTGCATGCAAGTACTGGGGCATTTTTGTCCCACGGCTACAAGCCATTTCATACACAAATGCCCTGCATTTCTGCATGTAAATTGAGATCAGATTACACATATTTGTAGTTGTAAATGAATATTTATTTTTGGCTGTCTAATTTGTCATTTAGAAAAATGTTATTTTTAAGGAGCGGGCACTTCCCAAAAGGCAAGTCACTATTTGTTGTTTTTGTGGCTTCATTTTTGGACATTCCTAAGTCATTGAAGACTTACACTGCTTTGAATTATTTTTTTCTGTAGAGTGAGGAACTAGAAACTAGCATAAGTAACCTATGTATTTATATAGAGCGAGCTGTAGTAAATCGATATGTTGCTTTTATTTGAAGTTAACACTTTGAGTGTTTATATTGAAGGATTCGTTTTGTTCTAGTTTAAGTAGTATCCATATGCTAAAATAACCTGCAAAGCAAACAGTTATTCCAAAGTAGAACTGAAGGGCTTCAGCATGTTGTGAGAACATTTTAAAATGTATTAATCAGGTTCCTGCTTGCATTCCTAATTCTCAAGTAGAATTTATCCGCCGCAAGTCTTGCAAACCACCTAACACAGTATCTTAAATGTATTGGATCTCCATCTTTAAGCAGAAAGTTCTTAAGCGCCTTATGTAGAGCTGCCGTAGCTGAGCATCAGAGCCCTTAGCAGATGAAGAAACTAGGACACCTGGCAAGCACACTGTAAACACACACGCTGATAGGATTGGTTGTGTCTCAAAATACAGTTGTATAGGCTTTCTTTTTAAAACATTGCCAGAGGAGGAGCCAGTGCTCACCTTTCCCCGAGAGCTGGTGGTGGATGGACTTGTCTAAAGAGTAGACTGTGTTCTAGTAGTTGAAACCTGGGCTCCTGGTCCCTGTGCCCGAGGCGTTCAAGCCCACATCTTCCCCCACCTCTGCAGCTGTTGCATAGGCTGAAGTAAGTGAGTGGGAGGGCATGCCTCTCCCCTTGTGTTTAACCTGGGCCATCTCATGGAAGATGCAGCAGGTTGCCCGAGGCTGACATGAGGGAGCACCAGAACCTGACTGTTGCAGCAGTTTGTGTGTTCCCCTGGGAGGAGGGCTGGGACCTAGTGCTTGGTTGCTGATGCTGAGACTGTTATCAGAGGTGAGAATTTCCATGACATCCTCCATGTTTGAAGAGAGGAGCAACACTTGGACTCGTTGCTGTAGGAGAAAACTGGGCCCAGGAGAAGAATGGGCTCTCAGATCTGGAGTGGGAGGTGACAGCTGTTTGTAGTTTGTAGCTTAGGAGCTACAAGTGGGGAGCTGTCACTTGGAGGTGAAGTGGGGAGAGCGTCCAGTGTTTCCTACCAGAAAGCCCCATTTCCAGTGCAGGAATCTCCCTCCTGGGCCACCTCTGTCTTGTGCTGTATCTGTGTGGCGACAGGCGTCAGCCTGGCAGTTTTGTATTTATTATGCAGGTTTTTAGGTGTTGTCATAACCGATCCGAACCACAGATTTGGGTCTCTGTGACCTGACCTGTAACTCCATTCCCTCACCCAGTTCTGTGTTGAGAGTCTTCCTCCCTAGCCTTTAGCAAAGGAAGAAGTAAGGTTGTATCTTCACGTGATCTTTTCACTTGGGTCTCTCAGGCACCCTGTGAGCATCATCTGATGAGGAGAGGGAAATTCCTCATTCCCTCATATTTGACATGCTTAGCTTTGCAACTACAGTGTTTCTTCGTTTTAGGGCGGGAAAGCACCTGGCTGGGGGGGACTGTGGATAAGCAAGATTGGTGTCTAAATTTATTTCAAAGCTCCTTTATTCAAAGAGATATCACATCTTATTTCTTGGCAGTCTTACTTGAAACTCTGAGGGCGACTGGCAAGCTGCTAGTGCTAAGTGCCTTGCCAAATACTATTGCAAAAGTATGCACTGCAGAAGTTGCATAACTTTACAGACTGTTACATTTCTCCTGGAGTAAACCAAAGGGGTACCAACTTCGGATCCTTTGCCTCCGCTGAGAAGCAAGACTGACAAATTTCCACCTGCTTATGAGGCACCAGCATGCTGCTTTGCTGCTGCTGTCTCTTTCAGTTCTTGCAATCAGTTTTCCTTCAACGGTACCTCTCCATCTCTTGTTCACTGTTGTGAAATAACTGAGGAAACAGAACTATTTAAAATGTTTCCATGGTATTGTTAATTGCAAAATATTTTGGAACAGACATCAGACCAAGGAATGCTTTGCCTCTGCTTCTGGACTTAATGTTGCTAATGTAGCAGGTGTATCAGAATAGATTTGCAGTGCCCCATGGAGTTATACCTCATATTTGAGTGTTGATTGAACAACTGTGGGATTGAAGTCACTCCCAAGTATTTATCAATATAAATCTGATATCTAAATATATGCAAACCCTGTGCCAATTTTTGAGATCTCGTAACTTTTCTGTTTGCTGTTAAAACAAGGCACTCATTTTTCAGAAACTATCTTGATAGCTATTTCAGGGCTTTGCATCATTGTGAGGATTATTGTCCTGTGATGTTGCGTATAAGATTGCATTACAGGGACATTTCTGGATTCAGCGAGGAAGATATGCTAAAGGGGTAAGTGCTACTTAGTGCTAAACATCTTAAATTATGCAGTTATTCCGGTTAGAAGGAACCTTGGGAGGTGTTGAGTGCAACCTCCTGCTTGAAACAGGGTTAACCCTGAGTTCAGACAGGGTTGCTCAGGGCTTTGTCTAGCTGGGTGTTGAAAACCTCCGAAGACAGAGGCTGCACAGCTCCTCTGGGCAACCTGTCCCAGTGGTCAGTTACCCACATAGTGATTTCCCTTCTCATGCAGTGCAACGCAACGCAGCAAAGAGTCTGTCTCTGTCCTGTTAACCTTCTCAAGGACATCGGGAGGCTGCCGTTAGGTCCCCCTGAAGCCTCTTCTCAAGGCTAAGTGAGTCCAGTTGCTCCCATGCACCTCCCAGAGCACGTGCTGCAGCCCTTGACAGTCTCTTTTCTGGCCTCTTCTGTGCCCTGTGTAGTTCCTGCTTAAGTGCAGGAATGTCGGACATATGTATTTAAATGCAAATGTACCCAGTCTGCAGGACTTTGACAGAACTACTGTGTATTTAGATTATGATAATTTAGGTTTGGACTTTTTTTTTTTTTGGCTTCTTAGTGTTAGGTATTTATAAACTGGGATCACTATCAAGCCTCCAAATATGTTTCGTACTAAGTTTAGTAGATAAGTAAGGACTGAGCATTCAGAAAATGAATGCTTTTACTTAAGCTCTATGGAATTTCCAGTTTATGGTATGTGTTTTGCTTTAATGTTGGGAAGAGCATGGAAGAGGGATAGGAGGTAATTAAAGAAAAAAATAACTTTTATACTCCCTTTGGATGGGATTTAACCTTGCAAAAGCAAGAAGCATTAAGTCTATGAGTTTGGAATGCTACCAAAAACTACAAAATGGAGAAAATTTAGAACAGTTCAGAAACAAAGCTACCTGGCAAAAGTACCCAGACTGTCAAACGCCTGAAGACAAGTGCATCGAAGAAGTAGGAGACTTCTGCTTCCTTGGTGCAGTAGTAATGATGCATCTTGATAATATTATTGAAAAAAAAAAAGAAAAGAAATAAGCTATGTTTTTAAGTAAAAGAAGCATGTAGCATTAAAAAGCATATAGCAATGTTTTATGAGAGGTAAGAAATGAAACAGAAGGGGGTTATCTAGAGTCATAGTAGATGCTGACAGCCTAGAATCCAATTTGCCTCCTGTTTTTTTTTTTCAAATACTAGGCCCTCCTGTTTCATTTAAGTATTTCATTTAAGTAATGAATATAACGGTGTTAATCTAATCTCCTGGTACTTATGGTAAATTTTTTGTAAATAACTAATTTAGCTTGATCAATTGCTCTTACAAGGGGTTCTGGATTTTCAGGCTAGCATGGAAATTGTTAGGCAGCATTTTTGTATTGAAACATCTAAATTTCACCCTCCCAAATCAGCTCTTGGTAAAAGAATATCTGTTGTCTTTGGAATTGCTGGGTCTAACAACTCTTTCCTGCCATCCGTCTGTTTTCAGAGCCCTGATTGAAAACATATGGGGTTTCTCTGTCAGGGGACCCCAAAGCTGTCCCTTGGTGGTGTCCCTTGAAAATCATGTGATACTTGCAGCAGTGACAGAAAACCGGAGCAATTAGATTGCTCTGGCGGGAGAACGTGGCCAGGGTGCTCCGAAATTTTCAGCTGTGTTAGTGTGAAGTGTTTGAATCAAGAACAAACTGTGCTGTTTCCAATGAGGTTTTACATCTTGTGTATGTGTCCACACATATTATATGTAACTCTGAAGGCATATGCCGGATAGATCGGTTTAACTTCACTTTTCTTCAGAATTTTTTGGAGGTTGGCTGCCTCTTTGGTGCTCTTTTCATGTTAACTAATACGTTATGTGGTGGATGAATAGGATTCTTTATAGAATTATCTAAAACCAGGCACTGATTTATTTGAAAACAAAGGGTTTCTTTAGAGCTAAGTTTAAGCTGGCATTGCCATGAATCCTAGAATTATTCTACATTTAAATGAGAGAACAGTGATGCACTTGTACTTGGGCTTTGAACAGCAGAGAGCTGTTGACCAGAGACTCGGAGACCGCTGAGCAAATCTTTCTAGGTTCATTTACCAAAGTTTCCAAGGCTACTTTTCTCTCCTTACACAGATAATGAAAAGCAAAGCTAAAAAGATGCTCTAAGTTGCATGGATCAATTTGTTTGGAGGTATGCAAGTTGTTCTGTGGTGTGTGATCAAAAAATGTATAAAAACCTGAGTGCTCTGTAGCAATCTGAATGCATACTTTTTCTCTGGTTTGGGCTGGGGTGTGTGGGGTATAGTGTATAGCAGCTAAACAATACCTCACTTGTTTATAAAAAAACTTGGGAAGAAGGGGCGAGAAAGAAGAAAATATTTACCATAGTTTTCTACCCAATTAAAATCAGAAGGCAGACTGAAAAGGAAAGAGTTCGTCTACCATCCAAGCCAATTAAAAGTAAGTTTTGCTGCTTGGATGTTAATTTACACATCCAAGGCAATGTAAATTTAAACTAGAGGCTTGACTTAACCTCACCAATTCAGATGAACTTCAAATTTATGATTCATTTCGGTCATAGCATCTGGGTGTTCAAGCACATTTTATGTGAATTGACAGAGGCTATTAGAAATTCATAAACTGCCTTAAAATGTTAAACTTGTGGAGTACTTCACCAGAATGTGTAAATAATGTCTGTCTTGCAAACATAGCTCTGCAACATGAGCTGGCTAGGATCCTCAGTTAAGATATTCTTATGTTTGATGCCCTCAGCCATTTTTCCCGTTGTTTAATTATCTGGGAATAAAACCAGAATTCTGTATGTTCTCTCATGTATTAAAAGGTATCTAGAATTTCAATTGCAATTTCAATGCAAACATTTCAATTGTATTTGTTGATATTAGTTGAGGTTGTTTGTGGTTTTTTCCCCCATGTTTCATGTGTGTTTGTTTATAAAGAATTAAAATAGAGATGGAAGGAGGAATCTCATAACACTTACAGGGTTTTACTCAGAAATGAAACTGTAAACTTGTCAATGTGTGCAAAAATCAGTTTGCTGTTTTACATAGGAGCATTGCTTGAAGTGACCTGAAAGAAATTTTATCATCAACCACCCGGTCAAAGCCCAGATTATTATTCAGGGAACCATGTTGGATGCGTGAAGTGCACAGAGTAAGAAACAAAACAGTCCTTGACAAGGAATCCAGAGGTGCCGAATATTTCAGAAGCTACAGAGCAATGGCCTCATAAGGAACAGAGGATGGTCTTGCAGCTCAGAATCTAAACAGGCACGCGCACACAGACATGCAAATTTGGCCCTTCTTTAGGAAGAGAAAGTTGCATCATGAAATGGAAATACGTTGATAAGAAATTAGGAACTGGCAATGAGAAACTGGAACATTCTTTGTCTTGGTTACTGCTTTATGACTCTGCAGCTGGAAAAGATTGATGGCTTGGGTGCTTGGCCGTTTGTTTTGGTTCTGCTATTTTAATTTATATGAGTCAGAAAGTCCCTAGACATAGGTCCTCATTTAAAGAAAAGAAAGAAAAAAGACAGATTATTAGCAATGTTATTTTAAAGCACATGCAGTTGATATATGAAAACATCGTGATGGTTTGTTACAGTTTATTTGCAGACCTACCAAAGACATCCATATGTCACATCAGATGTCAGTTAAAATGGGCAATATGCTGTCTCGAAACAGTCAGTGCCTGGTGCCTAGACACTTAATGCTGTCGCTTCAGTCATGCTTGTTGCTGCAAAGTATTCAGATCTATCTAACAGTTGAGGCAAGCAGTGTTGTTCTGGTCTGCTACAGTTGACCTGTCCTGCTTTGCTCTCTGCCACGTGGATGCCACTGTTGGTCCCTGGATTCCTCTGGTTTGGCTTAGGGCGAGTCTGTGTTACCGTGTTAGTTCAGTTCAGGAGCCTGCTTTTGAAGTACGTCCCTCACCGCATTTTGGTTCACTTGGCCGCCGGCTGATCTTGGGGAGCATGAGCTGGCTTCCTTTCAGATGAAGTCAGACTGGAAGATGTTCTGCAGGAGTGCTTTTAACACCTCCCTACCACGAACGGGCGTCCTGCCCGCAGGACCAGGCTAGAGCTGGCTTGAAGCAAAACATACAAATCCTGCCACGCCAGCATAGGTGGTGTGGATGCTGCGTCCTCAACATCAACTGTTTTCCTCCCTGTGGATGTGCTTTTCTTGCACTGCGTTACTTGCTGAGGTAGACACTGGAACAAAAACTACAGCAAGGGCAGATGCCAATACCTGGAACCTGCCTTTAACTCTTGACCAGGTGCAACCTCGTAAGTAGTTGCTCTTTAAAGTGTAACACACCTTTGAAACAACTCTCCCTGCAAATGGAAGTCTCAATTTTCATCTTTCTTTTTCTCTGTTTCCTGCATGTCACTTGACTTCCCTCAGTGCTTCTCCCCTCTGTGCTTTCAAACCACGTTTCCTTCCCCTCACTTCTTGTTTGCCACCATCTCTTTCCTAGAACATTGCTCCCAGCCATAAGGTCTCAGTCTCAAGAGGTCATTTAACTGTCTCTGCCCCAAAGGTGCGATCTGTCTTTTATGAAAAAGTGTTTGCCTCAGCTGTTTTTAAAGCTCTTTCCTGGTGGAACCTCTTCCAGTGCTTCACTATCCTTCCATTATTTTTTGTAATGTTCTTGTCTCCCCTCCTCCAGTGTTCAGCTTGAACCTTTCCTGTGCTCATTTTAAGCTCATTAGGACTTGTCCTATCCATAGCTGACTGAAGGGACAATTCCTTTCTCTTTGTGGTAGTGTTCCAATGTGACAGCTATCCCTTAAGTGTTTTTTTTCCCCCCTGTACTAACAACTAGCTTGTCCATCCCACTTCTCCATAAGTCACATTTTCTAGACTACTTTGTATTCTCATTACTGTTCCCTAGACCCTCTCTGGTGGGTCCACATCTTTCCTAGGTATTCAGACATGAACAGAGTAAAGTAGAAGGATTTTTTTTTTAGTTCAGCAGATTATGCTCAGGCTTTGCACTCCAACACTTTTTTTAAATTTTATATCTCACAGCAATGTTTGTCTTTCTTACAACAGCATGATATTTGTCTCATGACCTGCTGTAGTCTGCTGCCTTGTTGTTTCCCATCCTGTATTTCTATATTTGATGTTTCCTGCCTGTGGGCAGCATCTTGTACATAACCTGCTACATTTCGCTCCGTCTTTCCAGATCACTATCCTGACGATGATATATTTAACCTTTGTTTCTCACATCCTAAACTAATACTTATTCTTCCTGCAGCTGTAGCCTGATTGTTAAAATATCTCGAGACAGTTTCAAAGCCTTATTAAAGGAAAGATGTGACATCTGTGGTTTCTCTCCTACCTATCTGGAAGGCCTGTCAAAGGAAGTTAGCAACGTGATTTAACAAATCTCTTTTGGCTACTAGTTAAGATTATCTTCCAGGTGCTGCTAATCAATTTGTTCTGGATTGTTTTTCCAGGAATTTGGAATTAAACTGACTCATTGGGTCTCTAATTTCCTTACCTGTTGTTTTTTGTTGCTTTGTTTTGTTTACTTGTTTGTTGTTTTCCATCGTGCACACAGGCACACACTTTCATTCACATTCTCTCTCTTTCTCTCCTTCCCCCTGAAATCTTACCTGTCATTGCTATTATTTATGCTAATCACTGCTTGGATTTGACCCTCTTGGTGAAGACTGATGTCCTAAACAGGATAGCCTTCTGGATGTCATCTCTAATCAGTTTTTCTCTGTGTTGACTAGGGCAGCAAGGTTTTTCTTGCTCTTAAGCTATAAGCATATGATAATAAGGGGTTTTTTTGTTGCTAGCCAGGTTTTTTTATTTGCATTATAGTTCTGTCTTAACCATGCTGATTCTCATACCTATGTACTTATGCAGATTTTATACTTAACTGCTAGCAATTTGACTGTGTTTTCACATTCTATGTCTGTCTGGACAAATAAATCTTGCGCTACAACTGCTGTTTATTTTTATAGGGCACAAACACAGATTATCGTGTTGTATTGTTTCTTGGAGGAACTGCTGCTTTCTTGTGTCTCCTCTTAGTAGTGTCTCTTGTGAGGTCTCCTCTTTATCTGAGTGTGTTCACATTTGTCTTCGTTACATTTATGAGCTCACTCTCCTCTCATTTTATGAGGGTTACTCAACTTGTCTTCTGAACTGGTTGCTCTCTATTTGTCTAGAAACAAAGCTAAAGGATCTGCTGCCTTCTGTATTTTCTCCATTTTTTAATTAAAAAATAGCTAATTTTGAAATACAAGAGTGTGAGTCTAAACAACAATAAAGCTTCATGTCAATTCCTGGGCCTTTGCTCCTTATACCAGGTGGCTATCAAGATACCGTGTGTTGTTAGATTCCCATTTCAGGCTTTTCTGTTTTATTTCCAAGTTGCTAGCTGTTTGATACGTAGATTTGAGATATGAAACAAATAACCTGGGTGCTGCTAGATATTTTTGAATGGCTTCATCGTCATTTAAACTGATTAGCCCTGTTAGTGCAAATGGCTTGCTCTTGCAATGTTTCAGACTCTGCTGACTACCTACCGCATGTTATTGTGCACAGTGCCAGTGGATCTACTATAGTGGGAAACATCAATTTAAAAAATAGAGGCTGTGCTTTCAGATTTACAGAATCACAGAATGGTTTGGGTTGGAAGGGACCTTAAAGATCATCTAGTCTAACCCCGTCTCCATTTCTGGTCTGTAATCTGAGCCCACCTGTGGTGGGTCCAGATTTCATTCCACAAGGTGTTGATACTGTACAAAGGTCAGATGCTGGATCCAAACTCTTCCAACCATGGATTTATTTCCACTGGTTGTTCCAGCAATGAAAGTGAAAAATTTTAACAGAACCGCTTCATCAGAATGAACGGTTGTGTGACTTGAGTGACCTTGGCAATTTGCTGTAAATGCCTCCCCTTGCTGTTTTGAAAGGGGAATGCCATACTGCGTTCCACTCCTCAGCAAGAACTGAGCCTTTGCACATTCGCCCTTGGTGACACCAATGATACTAAAAGCTTACCATTGACTTTCTTCAAATCCAGGGTGAGTGAAAAAGGCAGAAAGAGTGTTCCCACCCTGCTAAGGGAAGCCAGTCCATGCGGTGTTTCCTTTGAATTAAAGCTGGGACGACATATGCTGCTGCTCTTTCAGAAGAAAGGGATTTGGTTGTCCTGACCAGGGTCTTAAGAGCTAGGAATAGAAAGGTTTTGAAACTTTAAAGGATTACTGTGTAGTCCATTGAGCATGGTAAGAGGGGTGCGTGCAATAATACATATCTGTGTGTATAAATTTACATAGCTATCTTGGTCATTGGCAGCCACTAGGCTCTTGAAGCTGCATCAAGTCCACATTAAGCTAGACGTCTTGCACAAAATTAATAAAGATGACCTCTTTTCCAAAGAACTGTGCTCTGGGTTTTATTCCTAGCTGGCGAGAGAAGACAAGTCACAGCTGCAGCGTGAAAAGGATTCTGAACAAGAGTGGGTGACAGTGGCATTCAGGTGTGGAGAGTGCAGGAAGAGAGGGGTTGTGAGCGAAGACCTGCACCTCTTGCAGGTTGAAACCCTGTGGGTTTCCTCCGGTGAGGCCGAGCTACAGAGAACGGGGAGGTGGAGAGGCAGGATGTAACATGGTAGACAGACATTATCCTCCCAGTGAAGGTAAACAAGAAGGATGATGATACAATAAAAAAAAGGGAAGATATTTTCTTCATTGCCTACTATTTGTTATTACTGTTTGCAGAGTGTGTTTAATTGCCTGCAAACTTTCATCTGTGCTGATGAAGGAGGTGCCCAAGATACAATGCTATTTCGGGTTTAATATAATAATTAAGCAGGCAAGGCTTTGCCAGTTTGTCCTGATCACAAAATGCTTTTTTAGGCTTCTGTCTCCTTTTCTCCCGTTTGCACTAACATATCCAGCCCAATAAGACTTACTGTGATTTTGATGATAATTTATTTGCAGCCCTTCCTATCCTGTACCTAATTAGAGATTAGCTTTAGTGAACTAATTCACTGAGCATATTGACACATGCACCCAGATACTCCTAGGGAGCCCCGATCTTGCTGGGGTTGGCGAGTGGTCTTCCAAACATTTGCACGTAACCTGGGGGTTCTGCTGTTGCTCTGTACAGATGAGCAATCAATGTTACATGGTGCTACAGAATTAGGGCTGGGGTACTTTTAGAAGAAAGTAAGAAATAGACTGTTTTCTCCTAGCTGAGTAAAAAGGCTGTCCTTTGCAAGTAATCTGCCTCCACTGTGGGATAATGAGTAAGATGCGCTAGGAGTTTGGAAGACTCAAGATCTCTTCCCTGTTATACTGAAAAAACTTTCCACATGCCTTGTTTGAATCTTTTGAGTCTGTGTTGCAGGCACTTTTTTATTACTGTTTCCATGTTTTACAATGTAGCAGGTCTTAATTTTATTGTTCATTGGAAGCTGAATAGTCTTGGCCAAGAAAATGCTGCTACTGGCAAAGAAAATATCACTTAATCTATTTATTGGGATTCAGACCTTGGTTTATTTATTTATTCTCCTTAGCCAATACCTGGGATTTTGTTTGCTTCTTTAATCTGACTTCCTTCCAAATTTGTGATACCTTCTGTGCCAACATACGACAGAATTAACCACAGACCAGTGTCAGACCTATTTTCCTTTTAAGGCTCTTCAGTAAATTCACTGCTTAACTTTTCAGGTCAGGGCAGATTATCTAGCAGTATTTGAAAATTGTTGAAATGTAAGACAAATCTCACAATTTATGTGTTCAGAAGATACTGACAAGTATTCTCTGAAATAACTTTTTGTTAGTATCCAATTTACTTTCCTTTGTAGTAAATTTGCCCCCCCCATATGCTTGTGTGTGTGTGTGTGTGTGTGTGTGTGTGTATATATATATATAGGGTTTTTTTTCCTTAAAAAAAGAAAATTTTTTTGGTTTTGTTTTTGTTAAAGGAGTGGGAGTTCTGCATGTTTTCCTGTCCCCTCCCCCAGACACTACAGGAAGTCATGGGCTCTGCTCTCAAATTTCCTGGACATGCAATAAAACAAAACTTCATATAAGCCCCTGTAAATTAAATAATCCCACCATCTTCCTGTTTTCATGCTCCTGCATTTCTAGCATCTGCACAGGTATAGTTTGACTCTATACCTGCCCACCATGGTAGGCATATTAATGCTTTCAGGTTTGCATTTATATGAAATGTCCAAAATGTCTTTCTCTTTGGTGTTAGCTTAATGTTTTATTTGTTCTCTCTTTGTCTCCCTCAGCCGCTGGTCCTTTTGCTAGTTGATAGAAACTCTACTGTCCCTCCATTATCCCATAAAAGTGCTAAGCTGCTCTAGCTTGTATGACTTGAGACATCCTTCCCATAAACCAGATTTTAAAATGTGTTTAACTGTGCAGGTTCACAATGAATGCAATAAAATGTATATGAAAAGGTTTATTGAGCAATTATGCATGTAGGAATGCTGGGACTGGGAGTCAGCAGTATAAACAGCCATCTTGCTTGCTCTGACTTTAAAAGAATTATGTACAAAAATGTTTTTGTCCTCAATACTTCTGCATTTCTGTTCTCAAAATTAGGCATTATTCTCGTAAGAGTGAGAAATAAACAGTACTTATGTTTTCTGATTTTGATGACGCTTCTGAATCAATCAGTGGAGGCAGATGGGCGAAGGATGAAAATATCTGTAATTACCTTGACTTTAGTTTAACGGAGTTATGTGGTGACGACCCCTTGGCTGGACATCTGCCTGCCACCCCAGGCTCCCTAGGGGAGGTGACCGTGCCAGCAGCGCAGGCGTTCCCTGCGGTTCTGGTGTGCTAACAACTGTGTGCGGGTAGGCGTAAATTGGTGGCAAACAAAGAAAAAAAATGAGCAGCGTAGGCCTGGGAGAACCGCAGTTATATAAAGGTGAACGATGAAACATTATTTCTGAAGTGGGTATTTTGAAGGGCTGTTACCGCAACACTTTTTATATAAATGAAAGGTACATTTGAATCGGAAGCAATTTGGTGTAGAAACCTGCTAGTGACTCATTCCAAACCTGAGGGGAAACAGAGCTAGTGCGGCCCGGAGAGATTTTTGACTGTTTGCATGGTATCTGCTCCAGATTGAAGTTAAATTTTCATCAGTTAATACAAGAGTGGAAGATACCAGCTCCTGCCTCCAACTCTGTTTCTATTAGCATCTATTAGTGTGGTGCATATTCCACTTTCGGAATCCTCATCACCATTGCAATTGCATCCAAACAGAGGTTGATTATTGGTAGTTTCCTGAACATTGTACAGATTCTGCACAGCTCCCATATTTTACTACCAATGCAGTAACAACATATTTATCAAGTGCTTCAGTTCATGAGATGTACAACATCTTGAGTTCTCATGGTTTTACAAAATTCTTTATCTTTTTTCTACAACAAAATTTTTTCTTTGCTTAATTTGAAGATTTATAAAAACATTTAATGAATCAGGTTGACACAAAGATTGCCATGTAATTACAAAACTTTGGCATTTTGCTCTTTTGTGTTCTTATGCAAGCTTAAAATTGCACTGTCATCTACAAAAATTACTTTAATTTGTCCAGCATCGTTGGAGAAAACTGTAGTTGGAGTAAGACTTATTCTTGATTTTGTGCCTTATAGAAGGAGAACAGTAGCTTGGATTTGTGTGCAGGAACATTTTCGTATGAAACATTTGACTAATTTGAACAATGACTGCAAGAAAATAGCATGTCTTTTAAACAATCTGGTTCTTACTATGCCTTTAAAATGGCTGTATGTACAGCAAAGCTAAATGTCAATAGATAGAATTTTGTTGTAACTTCTACGTAGTATTCATGTTCCATGCTGTAACCTACAATATCTTTCCTTTTTCCCTGTTGTCCCTACCACCCAACACCATAATAGCTAACATAAAAAAATTGCTGACTTGAAAGATTAAATACTGCCATGTTCCTTTTTAAAATTGCATACTGCAGCAATGGTCTTGAGTTAATAATACTGAGATTACAGGGATTTATTTAATTGTTGCTTATGCTTCATACTCAGATTTACAATATTCCATTAACTGGCTTGTGCTAGATTGCCATAGTATACAAAGAAGGATATGTTAAAGAAAAATTTAGCTTAGTAGAGTTCAAAAGTTGATCATCTGTCCTCTCTCGCTGCTTGTTCTTGGACATCCTATGTTGTATTGGATTTACCTGGTATAAGAGGACAGGATGTATCATTATATAAATTTATTGCTGATGTATCTTTATATAAATCTATTGTTGAAACTCAGTAGTTCAGACCCACTGACACTTAAAACACTGACCAACAGCTCCCAGGACTGAAAATGAGAGTATTTGTGCTTGGAGAACAAAACCCAGACTCGGTAGATGGACATACATCTTCTCTGTGGGTCAGGAATAGGTTGGGCATCTGGCAAACATGAGGAAACAGCTAGATAAACAAGTAAACAAAGTAAGGACAGCAAATAATAAACTCTTACAACATTTTGCTTAAATCTCTGTCCATTTTGGATTATGAGATACAGCTTCTTGCTTTGGTAGTGAGTTTTTTTAATTGTTGCTACCTTTTTTCTGCTCCAAGTTGGTGCGTAATAGTGCTGTAGTGGAATGCATGTGTCTTTTGACATAAATTGTTAGAAGTATTAATAGAATAGCAAACACACATCCGATCTATTCTGTAGATCTTAGGCTGCCTTTAAAATGCTGATATTTTGGAAAAAGGCTGTGAGCCTTTTGTGAGGGGGACACCGCCCCCCCAAACCAACACCCTTGTTTAGTTTCATTTGAATAGAATACCAGTAAATAGCTTAAAAATGCAAACATGGTGCTGTGTTCTTGCTCATCTCTGCAATTTGAGGAAGAACTCTTGACATTCTGGGTAGACCCCACCTACATAACATTGTGTGCCAGACCACTTGTTTACCAAAGCATGTTTGTTCACCCCAGCCTGTATTTGCAATTCTAGTAGAACGTGCTGTAGCTGGGATTCAGGAGGCTGAATTAAGAAACATCCATACAGAATTACTACTTAGAGAGCTTTTTTTCTTTTATACTTAGCTTAGCTTTGGTATACCTTCCTGCACAAACTGCTCACATCTCCTGCAAACTCAGATACTTGACCTGTTTTATAGAACTGTATTTATAAACTGAAAACTTTTGTCTTTGTTAAGAGCAAAATGCAGTTGGGAGTTTTTTTAGCGCAGTTGGGAGTTTTTTTAGCAACTTACACCTTATGAGCTGTATTGGATAACTTCAGCTTCACAATGTTTAACAGTGCAGTAATTTATTACTGTGTCGTATGCATGTCTGCTGAAACTAGTCCCAGCATGTTAGCATATACCCGTAAGTGGTATATTTGACATATCAAGCACATATGTTGCTATATGTCTATAAAGCAGCCAGTTACTTTGTCCTTTCGTTATTTATGTATTCACCTTTGTAGGACTTGGTGATAAGTCCTTCTTTTTCCTCATATTCTTGGAACCCATGTAAATCTTCTATGCTTCCGTGTAAGCAAGGGGAGGTGGCTTGAGGCTGCATGTACACTGTGCATCTCTGAGATAAGTGAAAACTCAAGTAAACTAGGCTATCTGGACTTAAGCCTTCATACTATTATTCTGCTTCTGGAGCTGAACTAGTTTGTGGAGATTTTGCTTGGGTACCTGCTCCAGACTGCACACTTCCAGTGAGTGAGGGTAGGTGGAAGGCAAAAAGAGATCTGGGCCCAGTGGGCAGTGAATACTGGTGTATGTCCATGTTCCCTCAGTTAGTGGTGCTTCTCCTACCGACATGGCTACAGCTGGACCACATGTCCTGGTGGAACCCTGCCAGCTATTGCACCGGTAAGTGAACAGGATGTAAACAGCAGGGTTTGGGTCGGAAGTGAGCTTTGTCAGGCAGTTCATGTGCACTTCACCATTCACTTTAAATGCCTTGCATGATAAGTAATTTTTAGAAACTAATCTTACGTTGTTTGCTTTGTAACAAAATACATTGTTCAACTTGCCCTAACTGAAAAAGTACTCCAAAAGTGACTGATATGGCAGTAACAATACATTTTGGTGGATGCATGAGGGAAATAACGAACTTGAGGAGGATGAAGTGAGGAAAATAGAGATGCATGTATTGAAAATGCAGATACTGGTACTGCTTTTTTATCTTGAAATTCCATCATGCATTTATTCATTTTCTACCAAAAATTGCTTGTCTCTATAAAATTACGCAGGGGGTTGTTAGTTACAACATAGTCTTGCACAAAAGGAATGAATTTTCCTAAATACATTTATGAAAATACACAGAGGCTTCAAGTAATCACGTGAACAAGCAAAACTCTTGCATTAAAGGTAAAAAGGGTAACTCATGGCCTTGTCTTCATGTTTTCAATTTGTTTTCCATCTTTTAAAAGTCTGTCTAACGCTTGTGACAGTAAATTGGTTTGCATGTTTATGTGTTCTCTGATATGCATGTATTTGGTTAAAATGTGAAACTGGATGGATTATACATCGATATCAAGCTGATGGGAGACGTCTGCGCTATGTCTGAGGTACATACAGCTTTTCTACTGGAATGAATCACTCGCGTTTCCTCCCCACTACCACTCGGCCCATTATGCTCCATTTGCTACCTCCAGATCTTTATGCATATCAAGTACTTTCCCACAATGAGGTGATCGCCCGGTCCATAGTTTGTCCATAGTTGTTGCTTGAAACAGATTTCTTCTCATTTTAAAAGACCGTATGCGACGTAACCAAACATAAAGTGTATGAAGTACAGCCAGAAACCCCTGGCTTGTAAGAAAGCAGCTCAGAATATAGCGATCCCTGCATCTCAGGGAATGAAAATTCTTTAAAGTGGAGTAAAATCTGGAATATGAAAGTGGCCTTTGTGAGGGGAAAGGGAGGCATCCCTAGGCAAAGTCTCTGGTACTGTGTGAGGAATGAGGGCTATGCTTGGACTGAGATGGGATCTGTAATATCTGCCATACATCGAATTTTCTCCAGAGATGCCTCCTGTCTTTGCCTGGAGGTGGTACCAGGACAGAACCTGAACTGTTTGCATTTGTTTTGGAGCTCTGGATACCCAGCAGACAAGCAAGAGTTACCGTTCAGCCCAGACCGTAGTATGTTAAGAAGTCCCATACAGGTCTGCTGAACGTTCAGAGTGCAGATACTGCTTCTAGGAAGGACCAGATATATGTGCTGTAGCATTAACCAGTGTAAATGTGAATGCACTTAAGACAGAGGTGCCACTGAACTCCTTCTTAGTGGGACTTTTCCATGTGACTGAGAGTATTTGCTGTTTACTACAGTTATTCTTGCACAGAGAACCTCTCAGCTGTTGGCTTCATCATCCCAGTGTGTAAATGCATTGCTGAATAGACTGAAAGCTTAATCTGTTTTTAACAAAAAACATAATTGTTCTGAAGAGCACTGGCAGGGAATCTTCATTTCCAAGGTACGCAACAATGTACTTGGCATACATGTTCCCCTAGGTAGGGATAAACTCGCCTTTTTAATCTTTCAGTTTATCTATTTTTCCTTAATTCCTTGTGACACTGCTGGTTTTGGCACAATGCTTGCCTCTGTACTTGTGTTCATCTTTAGTATATGCTTCAATTGATTTAAACCAGTTTTCTTCTTAGCTTCTGTGAAGAATTTCTTTGATGTGGTGCTGTTGTCATTGTTCTGGTTCATGTTATGCATACTCTGATGTTTGTGAAATGATGCAATTTATTACAGTTTTTCTATAGTTTTCCATTATTTTGGTTTGTGGTGTTTGCTATGCTAAGTGTGAGCCCGTGTAGTGTTGTTGCAGATACTGGTTTTGATCTTCACCAGCCTCTGTGCGCCAGGACATTCTTCTTGTAATACATGGATAGTAGTCTTGTGTCTGGAGTGCTGGAAAACTGTCAGTTGACTGTGAATGTCTTTCAGGGTTGGGAAGCCTCCTTTTACTTACCAGGTTCTTCTGCTTTGTCAAGAAATAATACTGAATCTTTCAGTCGTACTTGTTTAGGTGGCTTGTGGTAGTTTGGGGTGGGTTGGTTGGTTTGTTTGGGAGAATGGGTTGAAGTATATGTTCACAACAAATCAGTCTTTTAAGTATTCATTTCATACCTTCAAATTGAAAGACTGTCTCTGTAATCCAAAGACATTTTGTAGTTGATCTAGTGTACAAAAAGATAGTAGGGAATAAAACATTTCCCCTGCACAGCTTGTGTAAAACTGAACCATTATTCAGACTTCTTTAATAAGCACAGGCAAGCAACTATGAAAATTACTTAAATTAAAGCTATTAATATGCATACATGCATTAAGTGTTACAAAACCAGCTTTGGTAAAGAACAGTTACCTGGTGACACTGTTGCTTGCATGTGCACTGTGAGGTTTAAATCTTGTCCAGCTGACATTTCTTCCACAGTTTTAACTCTCAGGCTTTCAGCTAGATTACTTTCCCACTGAGGGCCTTCTCTTATTTGATTTTGTCCTCAATAGCCCACGTTTTCTGGTAATCTCATTTGTCCAGGGAGTCTATCAGAAGACTGTTTTCTCCAGTACATGACTCTTGGGTATCATGCTTTGCAGTGCTGAATGCCTGGTCCCAACTGGCCCATTCCCAAGCCTTTTCAATGTCCTGTTCCTAAGCAGGCAGTGGGGTATGAACATGGATTAATTAGCCTCCAAACAAGAGGCTGGGAAGCAGTGTGAGAGTAATTGATAGAAAAGGGCATATCTGTCTTCATACATTTTATGGTGTCTTTGCGGCTGCCAGAATCCCAGGTGTTAAGACAATATTTGCTCTGAATTACTGTGCCTGCATCATTGTGAGGCCCATCCATTGCAGCCTGAGGCTTTCCAAAGGGTGATGTCCTCAGACTGCTCAATGCTGCGTAGGTGGATACAACCTGCTTGGAGTTGGGTTCTTTGATTAAAACAATTGGCATACGCAAAGTTAACTACAATAGCCATCAGTTGTTTCCCGAGTGAAGTCTAAGTTTTGGGCTTCATAAGCTAAAGGCTAACAATAATTACTTAAAAGATCACTTCACGTCTATTGCAGTGTCACATCGATGCCTTTTGGAGGGTTTTAAACAGACATCCATTTGGTTTCACCAGAGTTGCTGGTATGCGAGATACTGTCATAGAGGAGTTTTTGATTCCAAACACCATCTCATCTTAGTGTCCAAACCTGATGACTCTATTAATGATCTGTTCTGGAGCAAGGAGGTTGTGTTGTCCCTGAGTGTGAGGAGCAGGATAGAAAGCTTGGTGTTAAAAGTGGTAGGCTGAGATACTCCTTTGAAATGCAGGAACTGAAACAGAAAGCCATGGTGTTGGTGTTTGAAGCTGACAGTGAGGTAATGATTTTGAGGTGCTACTCAGTTGACCCACCGTGTTTTAGCAGTAACTAAAAATACTGGACTATGCTCATCACGTGGTTTGAGCTTTGCTTGTTGTGTGAATATCTGAATATATACTAACGTATCACAGAATATACATACGGAACAGTGCTCACTAGCAAAGCTCCTGGCTACGTTTAAACAAGTCGTCTGCATTCCTGCTTGTCTTTGTCTTTTACAATGTTTTTATACTGTATTTTTGTCTGTATGGTTCTCTTGATGTTGTAGACCTTTGATCTTTGGTCAGGGACAAGGTTTTCATACTATTTTAAGGACATTTTCAGTAAAAGCAGGACATAATAGTTCACATTATTGCTACCTGCTCATACTGTGCTTGGAGAAACATGTTGAAGGTACCCTGCATTTCTGTGACCTCTTGCATTTGCAATGGGTTGAGATGGGCCCTTCATTTCTCTTCCCTTTTCCTTCTTTTCCACCCCCGCCACTCAGTCACTGGTATTCTTCAGCAAAGACTTTAAATAGTTGGGATGACAGCACAGTACGTGGATTTGTAACATTCTTTAGCAGTGCAAAGCAGTGGAAGCGAGATTCTTAGTGTGTATTACTTGCCCAGGAAACATAAATGGGGAATGCAAGGGAGTTCCCAGGGTCAAAAATGTCAGAGCGAATGCTGACCTTTAGCTTCACTTAGCAGGCAAGTTGAGTTCCATGTGTTTCTGTGTGTGCTACGCAGTTAACCACCAGGTATCCACATTGACTTTAGAATATTAGCCTTTAAAACTCATCAAGCAAATCTGTAAATTAGGATTTATTTAAATTCTAGGACCTTAGCGGTGTTTTGCATAATATGATGCGCTAGACGGATGAACATGCTGTGGAATTCATTCAGGCAAATTACAATTTAAGGATATGTACCATGTTGCTGCTCTCTAATTACTTAAGGTAGAGCACAGGTGCAGAATAGTGAGAACTACATAAAATTAACCAGTTGACAGCCCAGTCTTCAGGGAGTTTCTAACTGTGAGAAAGGACAAATAGCCATTCTTTAGTCAAAGGTTTAGGGCTTAGACTGTGTGGCCAGGTAGACAGAGTTAAATTATCTCTAGGCCAGGGTCGTCATCTCTGCTTTCCTGGCTTGAGGCCTTTCTACTTACTGTAAATCAGTCCAGTGGCTCCGTTCAACTGATCTGCTGACAAGTGAATGATTAACTGAAAACTATCAACCAGACAGAAGATGAACACTGCTAAACAACTGTAGAGTAAAATAACTCTTAAATACAGATTACCTGATTAAATTATTTGCCAATAAGTTATTCTAACTGCCTGAAGTTCAAAAGTGTTCTCCTCTGGGGTTCACAACGAGAAGTGCTAATGAAGTTTCTTTAAAAGCTCTCTATGAATGTAAGGCAAATACCTCGCCCAATCCGAACAAGCAAGAGAAGGCTGTTGCTACAATGCAGAGTATCTGGATCTAGCAGTGCCCACCCAAAAATACGAAACTCCAAAATCAGGAAAGGGCAAGTTAGGATGGGAAAATTCCTCATTTCTTCCTGTGTGGACTCTACTGAAAGGGAAACTTGTAATCCAGTTGACTTGTAGCTTGTATGTACACAGTTACAACACGCTAATCCAAACACTGATGTATTTTAAATAATGCCAGGCTGCTTCTCTGGTTTGTTTTTGGAGAGTGCTTGGATGACTGTCAGTGTCTGACACATGAGTGTAGTATTATGCAGGAATACTTCTGCAGCAGGAATGTTCAGAAACAGGATCTCCCAAATCACTACTTGCCAGATGCTTGCCAATACCTGTGACTGTTGAAATGAGCAGCATCATGTCTCGTCAGGCCCAAATACAAGTCTTGTGAAGACATGCTTGTAGAACATGGGGCTTCTCCATAAGCAATAGAACAACTTCCTGATGAGAACCTGTGGGGGTTTTGTGGCACCTAGGTGTTAACATCAGTTAAGACAGTGAAACGGGCTGTGGTATTTTCACACTTGCTCATTCTTTACGCACCAGTTGAAATCCTGGGAATCATTTCAGGTATTCATATGGAGGAAGCTAAAATGGCATAGGCTTTTACCTCATCCCGAGTGTTACCATATTTGCATTAGGTATTCTTTGCCTCTTAAGCCTTGTCTGAATGATGAACATACACGTTTAGAGACCACAGCAGATCCTCAATAAACAGGAGCTTTTAACTTAATGGGTGCAGTGGTCTGTTCTGTTAAACAGAATCCATGCTGACTCCTGGCAGTCCTGCACTTTTACATCTAGTTAAAAAAAAAAAAAAAAAAAGCAGAAGTGATACTGCCATTGAAAGAGCTTTTTTCTGGAATTTATATTTTTGTAACTGTTCTGTGGCCTCAGTCTGCTCAGGAAAAACTTACCAAGTGAGTTATACTTTGTTTTAAGAGGTCTAGTTGAATTTTAACTGGGGTATTGAAACTTACCCTCTAATTTCAGAGGGTGCAGAAACAGTTCTCTAAACAGTGCTAGATATTATACAAACCTACCTCATTTTTCTGTGTTATTTCTTAGGCACATACAGAAGAAGGGGGAGAGCTTTCATTACAGCAGCTGGTTGGTTTAATGATGGCCTTGCCAGGGGATTGTGGGCACCCCTAAACGCACCGAGGAGTTAAACTGAAACCCCTCTTGCGAGCAGGTTTGTTTGGGTTTTGGTTTTGGTTTTTTTTTTTTAAGATTATTTTTACCAGAGTGGCGGCTTTGCCGACGCTGCTGATTTTCCAGAGTTTCTGTGGGGAGCCGCCCAGCAAAAGCGGGAACATCCCCCGGGAGCTGCGGGGCGGAGGACGGAACTTTTTTTTAAAGTTTTTTCTAAAAAGGGGGTGGGGAGGGAAACCTCCCCTCTCGGCCCGGGACGGGGTCCGGGCCCCGCCGAGGGCCCGGGGGTGGCGGCGGGCCAGCGGCCGGCGGAGGGCCGGGCCGGGCCGTGCCACGCCACGCCCGGGCCGCAGCCTGGCGCCGCGGGGGCGGAGGGGCGCGGGAGGGCGGCCGCGGCCGCGTCCGTGGGTGGGCCGGGGCGGCTCGCTCGCCTCCGCCCGCCACAGGCGGGGTCGGCGCCGCGCTCGCTGTCCCGCGGAGGAAGTTAATGGGGGGTTAACGTTCCTCCCGCCCCCCTCCGGAGCGGCGGCCGCACGTGCGGGGTGGGTGCGTGCGGGGGCGGGCGGGCGGAGGGAGGGAGCGAGCGAGCGAGCCAGCCGCGTGCGCCGCCGTTGCCGCTCGGCGGGGCGGTGAGGCGAGGCGAGGCGACCCACCCGCCCGCCGGGCGCCCATCCCGCGGCGGCGCTGGCCTCCTCTCCGCGGCGGCGCCGCCTTTCGCCTTTTCTCGCCGTTGGGGCCGCGTGTGCGTCAGCCTGCGGGGTTCCGGGGGCGGGCGCGGGGCGGCGGGGCGCCGCCGGGCAGGGGGTGGCCGCGCGGGGGAGCGGCGGCGGCGGCGGCGGCGACGACGGGGCGCCGCTGGAGCGGGCATGTGAGACGTTTGTAACTTCCTAGAAATAAGGGAGCGGAGAGATGGTTGTTGGGGTGAAGGTGAGCGGCGTGGTTTCGTTCCCGAGCTACGGGAAGTGCAGCGGAGCCGGTGGCCCCGGTTGTGAGGGAGGGAGGGAGGCGGGCGGGCAGGCGCGGGTCCGTTGTACGTGCTGCGCTTCTCTGCCCGTCGTTCGGCGAGGGGTGTATGCCCGAGGGCGTCACCTGCGCGGCGTTCGCTCTCCCTTCTCCCAGGGGTTCGCAGCCAGCGCGTAGCTGGTGTTCTGGAAGAGCGCAGCGAACCTGAGGGAGAATACCACTGAGGTCCTGTCTGGAAAAACTAAAGCTTTTTAGGCAATGCTGTCTTGCAGGGATTCAGGTACCCTTGAGGAATCGAATTTTGTGGAGGTTGGTTAAAAGGCAAGTAGTAAAGTATCAAGGCTAAAGCTGTTTTGACAGCTCGTCTTTTTTTCATATTGACAGGGATTTTCCTTCTCTAGCAGCTCTTAAAGGTGTAACTGTTCTGCTTCTAGATGTGCGGTGCTTTTGCAGTATGGAATGCTCATTTCTTATTCCCCTTTAAACTTCAGATACGTTTTTGTGCTGGTACTGCATTTCATTTCAACACGGTAATGTCACTTGAATGCCATTATGGTTCTTCCAGTTACTTGGCACTGAAGATTTCTATGAATATCACTTGCTACAGTAGTCTTGTAGCTAAGTTTTGGTTTGTTTTTTTTTTAATTCCTTTCAATCATATATGAAGTTTGTTTATAGACTTATGCAGAATGAATCTGTATTTTTAAAGGCTGCTGTTATTCCATTTTGGGTTCTTTTGATGTTAGTGCTGTTTCACTCTGAGTGTCTGAATACAATTCTGATATATATTTTTTTTGTCTTCACCTGCACACCAGTCTCTTCAATGACTGTAATATGAACTAATGATAAAAAAGGAAAGTGTGTATGGAGGAGTATTTTCCTGAAGGCTTTAAGATACTTTAGATTTCAGGAAAAAATGTTATTAGCTTTTGGAAGGCATTTTGGAAAATTCACTGTTAATGTTGCCAAGGTAGTCTCCATGCATGGTATTTCTAATAAAGCTAAAAAACTGACCTATTTTTTAAAAGATATTTTGAGATACTCATTTAGGTCAGAAATACAGCATGTTTAACTTGCACACGTCACTAAGAAGTACTGGTTGTTTTAACAACCTTAACAATTTTAAAGCTGAAAAAGTAGTTGCTAGTGGTTACGTGATGATGAGGAATTGTGTTAAAACTGCTTTCCAACCTTAATTCCCACCTTTGATTGTAAATTACAGCCTCACCACATCTGACGTTACTGCGCCAAATTCTGTTTCGCGTGCATAAAACAACTGTTCTCTGAATCCTTGTAGAATTGAAACACCACCTTATTCTCTGTGGAGCACTGAAATATGTGAGAGGTCAATGTATGCTCTTACCTGCAAGAGTTTGTAAACTTGAAGAATGGACATAAAATACTAGCTGTCATTGTACTGATGTAACATGAGGAATTGAGTGCTGGTGAACTGGGCATGCAATTTGGATATTGCTAAAGGCCATTTCTCTTACTTGCCTTTTATGCTCCAATATTTAAGTTGTAGCCTTTTCATTATCTAACAGCTTTGTGGTTCTACGCAGCTGTGAATTCAGTAGAGCACAGACTTCAAAAGTGTGTTTTCTGGATTGTGAACTGTAGCTTGGATTTGCATATTTTATTATTTTAGAATCCAGATATATTCTGTTGTATGGATTTTACCCTTTTGCCAATTATAGTACATAAAATCCAGTAACTTTCTCCATGTTTGATGCATTAGCAATAACATCAATCTTAAGTAGATAGAATTCTTTTTACGAAGTGAAACAGAGGGAAAACAGTTGGTGACTTTCGTTGAAGGTCATGCAAAAAAAATGGGCAGTGTATCTGGAATTGAAATTTGGGGTTCTCTTGCTTAATTTTTGTCAAGAAGGACAAAATGAGCCTGGGATTATTTGCTTTGTGTTCACTGAAGTCTGACTGCCCTCTTATGTAGAACTGACTATGTTGCAAGTGACTGGTATCGGCTGTCTGTAAGACCTCTTGAAAGTAGCTCACAATCCTGTTGCTACAACTTTTGATCTGTGCTGTCCTGAGGCATCTACATTTAACTTTAATTGGACCTGGTGTGTAGGAAGTCTGAGGAAGCACGCCAAGAAATGTGCACATAGCAGGTGTAATGCAAACTAGGTATTTTTTTTATGTGCTCTGCTGTTTGTGTAAGTCATACCATCTGAGGCACATAGTGACCTTTCCAGATACTGTGGACACAGGCTTAAAGATGAAATTGTTACGGACCTGTGTTCAGGATTAAAAGACATCTGCCTCTTGTTGGCAGTATCTGTTCTTCAGACCCATTTTATTACTCAGGGTTTGCTTACCACAGCAAAGAAGCTGTATTCAGTCAGGTAATAAACATGAATGCAAATAGATCCAGTCCAAGCCACGAATTTTCTTATATGCCAGTTAGAGTAATTTACTGGAGCTTATTTTGGGCAGTGGGGCAGAAGGGATGTTCTTGAGTGCAGTAGAATCATGGGAGGGAAATATTTGCCTCTATCAAATTTACTTTGGAGAAGTCAGGCAAAACACCAGTTACTTATTTCTTTCCCTTGGTTGAGTTTTCACTTTATCTGCAATCCTTTTCTACAAGTAGAAAGAATCAGTTGAATTGGACTTTGCCCACTTTGCTGCAGAGTAGTGGTTTGCTTTCCATAGTGATGCTAGTAGAGATTTAAAAAAAAAAAAAAAAAAAGCAAGGTAGTGGGTGGGTGTGTGAACAGGGAGCAGGCTTTTTCGTTTATACCAATGGGTGAATTCTCAATTCTCAAATTGTAGTTAGAAGTGAGTGTGGAGATAAGCCAAGGATTGGCCAGAGTATTTTGGTTAGCCGTCTCCTTTTTCTTCAGCAGGAGTATTTCTAGAGGTCTACACTGGTATTTAGTGTTCCTGTATTAAAAATCATATGTATGTGGTATTTAAAAGGATGGCCTATGTGAAACCTGTTTTCTTCAGAACCTAGTTATTCAACAGCTTCTGGCCATCCATCTCTCTTTACAGATTTAGTGATCTGTGTTTTGCTTTTGACTCTGAAGCACGTGACTTCTCCTACAGTCCCTGGCTCTCCTTATCCTTTGTTTCTGTCGCATCGGATTCTGAATATCTTGTCTCCCGTTTCCTGTGTGTCAGCAGCCTGTCTGGTAACAAGAGAGTGGGATGCTCTATTTCATAATACAGCATTTGAGAAAAAGCTGACTTTCTGGGCTTTCTCAAAGATTGTGTAATGTCCAGTGACATGTTGAGTCATTATCAGGATATTTGTGGAGAAGACTGAGGAAGTGATGAAAAGCATGCCAAAGATGATACTTTCTCTCAAGTAAGAGGAAATAGAGTAATCTTTATAGTGAATAATAGATTGTCTCCTGTGTGGTATCATCTTCAGGCCATTATCATTTAAAAAAAGAAAAGAAAGTGTTTCAGTACAAAATAAAAAAATCTGATTAAACTTCAGAAACCTTTTCCAGTACAGTTTGAGCCTAGCTTATGTAGAAAGGAGTAAAAGGAGGTTGCTGTGTATCACTAAACTGCATAATGTTTGCCTGTTGTGTGTAGCTATTGCTACATGTTGCACAAAATACTTTATTGTAATGCATTCAGAAAATTCTTCATTTGTGGGTATAGTAGATCTATGTATGTTCTCATAGTGTCAGGGTTCTGTTATTGTCATGCTCTTACTTCACCAGAGGCAAGTGTCAGCCTGAAATTTGACATAGTTATGGCTTCCTGCAGGAAACAGTGAAAATACTGCTTGCCTTTTGACAGCCACCATGGAGAGAATGGACAGTGTAGCTGCTGATAGGCTTGAAACTTTGCCAGAACGGTGCCTGACTTCTGTTCTCTTCTGACACATTTGTCTGTGCCTTCCCCTGTTCCAGGCCTAGATACTGTAGCAAGTTAAAAGTTTTAGCTGTTTCTGGACAACACTGGTCTCAGTGTTACCCTGTCTTGCATTTCTACATATTCTTTCACTAGTGCACAAGTACGATTTAAGGGGATTTATTTTGCTACCTGGTTTTCTAAAGTTCCTTTTCCTTTCTGCCTGTTATCAAAGTTGAGGCCAGGGGCTACTTTTTCTTAGTTACAGGAAAAACTATAACCAGAGGCAGAGACTTCTCAACTGACAGTGTCTGTTAAATTCACTTGTATGTGGCAACCCTCAAGACCCTGCAGTTTGCACTTTTGAAGCTGTGGATGAAAATATCTCTACTGTTTGCTCTCTGTTATTATTACTTCATGTAGTTACCACAGCATTAGTGGTTTTACCTGCTACTAAAACTACAGCTGTGTTCTTAAACTACAGCATGGCAAACATTAAGGCAAATTTATCCCTATTTCTACAGTCAGACCTACAGTTCAGCTATGAGAAGCAGTCAAGAGCTGATATGCTCGTGGCAAATAGAAATTGAAAGAAAGCTCTGATCCTCTGGAGCTTAGTGGCAAACTGAAAATGCATTTCTCCCAAGTTTGTCGGTTCAGTTTACTGTTGGTGACCCAGGCACAACTCAGAGGAGATGCCTCGGGTAAAGAAAATAATCACAGCCAGTGATCTTCCAGGCAGCTTGAAGAGACACGAACACTGTAGTTTCAGCTTCTCAGATGATTTCTTCTTCTTCTCCCCAGTAAGATGAATAAACTTTTCCTGAATTAATCTGGGTGACACTTCCTCCTTTTGTTTTCCTTGGGTCTTTCAATTTCAGATCTGGAATAAAGCTCAGTCTTCCAAGTGATATTCTTTGGACTACAGCTTTTAATCCATACTGCTCCTGTACTGGTATTTAAAAGTATGACACAAAGAGTAAAAAAATGAAAGGGTTGAGAGAAGTACAGCCTATATTGTCAGACTCAGTGCAAGCACGTTAGGAACCTTTGTAATGAATGTCAGTTTACAAGAGGAGAAAGATGGTGAGTGATATTAGTCAGGGAACACCTAATCTGTTTTAAAGCTTTACTTGTTTTTCTGTGACAAGCAGGAAGACAGATAAATGCAGGGACTTGTGCTCAGTTTCTGGCACTGGACCTGAAGTGGCTAAAGATTGACATAAGTGCTTAGTAAAGTCTAAGCTTAGTGAAACACTTACTGAAAGTGGTGGCTATTGACTGTTTTAGTGGACCTCTTATGATGGAGAAGAGCACAGTTAACCTTTAGATCTTAATTTTAGTGTGTGGCAGTGGGTGAAGAACAGTCTTAATCCCATGCCAGTGTAAAATTGTGGAAAATGGAAACTGTGCCTTGTAATAAAGCTTTTAACAGTGGCTTGCTAAAGGGAAAGAGAAACCAATTTGAAACTCAAAGTCTGTGTAACTGGCTTAGATGAGCTGTGTTATAGTCAAATAAGGGGGGGGGGGGGGAGCTTAACCCTGCTCAACCCTGTAATTACCTAATCAGTGAAGTAGAGAACAATCAAATTAAGGTAAATGCAGATGTAACTAAAAATAATTCTCTGAATATGTTGCAGTATGGATGATCTATCACTTAGCTGTGGTTACAGTGGTTTCAAACACTCCTTTTTGTTTGAAGTCACCAGATAGATCTTTGAAAATTACTTGATTTTAAATGGCTACAGGAGGAATAATAACATGAAGTTTGAACCAGAGAGATGATTTGGCTTTTGAGAACAAGAAAAATAGTCAACTGACTGACTGAGACTAGTTGGGTATCAAGCACAAATCTTTTCAGTGGATTCCAGGGGCTTTGGCCTTCATGCCAACATAAATATGGGTGTGTCTCTAATAGCAGAATTGCACTGGATTAGTTTGTGCTTTTTGGAAATTTATGATATGAAATATACAGCTCACTTTTATACTTCCCTGTTTTAAGAAAATAGGGAGTTAAATGTTGGACTGGGCGCTCCTTTTTCCTCCGGGTGTTTTGAAGAGAACTGAGGTCTCCTCTTTCAAAAATTTTTTTTCATGTTTGTAAGTTGGTCAGACACATAGTGTTCTAAAAGCTGAGCTGCATTCACTAAAACACTTCAGATGGCCATGCAGGCCTGAACAGAGGGTTGTAGCTACGTAGCCTTAATTTCAGCTGCTCTTAGGCAGTGCTGAAGTTCCTGTTGTTTGCAGTGGGGTCCAGTAAACAATTTGCTTGTGCTCAAGACAGGTGTGGAGGATACTGTCCCTTAGCGAGTGAAGAGGCGTCTAGTTAATGCTAAGCTTTCTGCCTTTTTGATGGTTTTATCCTCTCTCTTGTCTTGTGCCCTTCTCAAGTTCTGCAAGGAAGCTAACTGTTCTACTGAAGGGTATGGACAACCTTACTGTTGTGCTAAACACAAAGTATATCAATTATGGGGGAAGAGGGGGCAGAGAAGGTAAATATTCAGGCAGACACATGGTGCTACCCATGTCCCTCTCAAATTCACATGAAAAATGATTTTTTCTCATGTTGTCTTTCATCTCTGATGTGATAATTAAATGCACTCAGCATGTTCTGACAAATCTGAAATGCCCTCTGGTACAGATTCATGCAGTTGAAAACCCTTGTTTTTGAAATTAACTGTTCCAAATGCACGTGTTAGTGGCTTTTCTCAGGTGTCTGATACCAGGTTGTCATCTTTATTATTTCTCCGTGCTCTATCTTTGTTCCTTCAAAGTATTGTCTGTAGTGGGCCCAAGTCTGTTTCCAGTATGTCCACACAACTCAGTGAATTTTTGGGTGCATTTGTGTCCTTAGAGAATGTGAGTCGTTCCAGTGAAACAACGAAGGACCACAAGTATGAAACAGTGTGCAAAATTGTAATGATTATGGCTGTATGTGCGCATATTAAAGTGCATTTCCTGCCAGGAAAAGTTCTTGTCACACAGGTTTTAGCACTGTGAGTTAAGTGTTCCTGTACTTAATTTTCCTTTTATGTTCACTTTAAGATTACATGATGGAATTCACATTTTCTCAAGAAAAGCTTCGTATCTTGGATCAATACCGTTGAAGAGATCTTCTGATTGCAAGACCCGAAGCAGGGTCCTGTAACAAATTTGTCAAAAGGACACATACAATGGATCTCAAAGAAAGCTGCCCAAGTGTTAGCATTCCCAGCTCTGATGAACACAGAGAGAAGAAAAAAAGATTTACTGTAAGTATGTAAGAGTGTGAGCACTGTAGGCAAATGCATAGGCTATTACTGCCTAGAACTGCTACTTTCTTTTTCTTACTAGTAAGCTTGGTATTATTTTCAACAGGTTTATGGAAATCTGTTCACTTGCTCTTGTGAGTACTGGCCATAGTCCAGTGTGAAAAGTTGTGAATGTTTTACAGTGTTTAACTGTGTTGCTTTCTGTAAAAACAATTTGGCTTTACAAATTTCTGGTATTTTTACCCTAAATAGCAGCATTTTTTCATATAAAATACATAAGTGTCCAAATGTAGGGATAATGTTTTGATACTGAATGAGATGAAGATTTGTCATCCTACGTGACTTTTTGTAAAAACATTTATTCTGTAAAGGAGTAAAGTGCGGATTTGGTTTTGGTTGGGTTTTTTTGTTTTGTTTTTTTTTTAATGGCCATTTTTTCATAGATACCCTATTATACTTTTATATTTTTTTGTGTAAAAGAAAAAATAATACAAACCATCAAATTTCTGAAAGACCTTTTTTCTGCCTGCCTTCCTATTTTCTGATTCTAATGCCTATGAGTTGTTTCCTGTCCTGTTCCCATTACCACTCCTTGTCATTCCCCTTCCTTTTTTGGCCTCCCAATTTGACTTGCTTTCTAGAAATAAAGTCTTATCATTCTGTGGGGAAACTCTTTGCATTGCATACTGAAAAATAAAGTAGTGTGGCGTGGATTTTTATTTTGCTTATATGTATGCTACGGTATAAAGACAGCATCATAATACTTCCTTTAAAAAAAGCTCAAACTATTTCATTGGTCTTGTATGACTTCCTCTAAGCTGCTGGGGTTTTTTTAATTTTGGGTTTTGTTTTTTGTTTCTTTGTTTGTTTTTTGGTTTTGAGTGAATTAGTCACTCTTCAGATGTGGAATGCAAACACCCTTAGACTGAGTTGCTGTCTGAAGAATACAACAAAACACAAATTTGAATTACATATCTGCCTTTCCTTTTCACCTCTCTTCCTCGGACAACAACAATGCTGTTTGATTCTACAAGTGTATCATGATGTAATTTGGGGAAGGAATGTGCTGGTAAAGGGAACAAGCAAAAGAGAACTTTACTAATACTTTAAACTGCTGCATGCATGTGAAACTCAAATTAGCAGGAAAAACTTCCTGAAAGTCTAAACTTCAGCAAAACAGGTTTGTTTCATTGCCTCAGTGCTGGCAGTTCTGCTGTTAAAATGTGCCAGTGTGGTACATTTATGTTACATACTAGTGTTCTGATTTCCAGGTCATTTTACCTAAAGATCTGTGTGACAACCTTAGCAACTTAAAGGCACTTTCTTTGGGTGTGCCCTTTAGAAAGCTGTACAAGCAAGAGTGTAGGAAACTTCAGAAATTGGGCGTTGAGCAGGGGGAAGAAGGAATGTAACCCAGCTTGCGCTGTGTGGAGGTACACTTTTGTCTTGGTAGCTTCTGCTTTCTGCATCAGGAAGTAATTAGCAGCTTGACAAGAACTGCTTTTCACAACCAAGCTTTTGAGCATTATTGCATTTATTTTAGGATTTGATAGCAGAAGTGAGGGTCACACTACATGGTAGGAACTGGAATTCCAGTATGTGTCTGTCAGTGCTTTTATTCTGTCTCCTCTTCTGTGGCTGTGTTGTAATGACTAGAGCCTGTCAGTATTGCTTTTGGAGGGGAGCGAGAGAAGGGTGTAGGGAGAAACAGTTCTTAACAAACCTGTGGTAGTTACAGCTGTCTGTTTCTGATGGCAGTATTAGTGCCATTTCCATAAACAGCAGTAAGAACCTTGGGGTGAAAGGAAAGGTTAAAGTGCTAAAGGCTGGGAAAGACTTCAGGTGGCTGTTTTGTATAACCTGCACCTTACTGTCACTTACAGCATATATCACTACTGCTTCTGAGACTATTCTAGAATCTTACTGGTCTGAATAGAAACTGAATTCCAGCTCAAACCTTAGAGTGGCTCACTTAATGCTGGCATGGAAACAAGATGAGTATGTTCAACTTAGCTTTTACTAGCTTTTCTTTTTCCCCTCACACTTGCCCTGATGAAGCATTTTTTAAAATAATCATGTATCTGTGCAGTCCTCATTCTGATAAGTCAAACTTTTCAGTTTTGTCTTTGGAGATGAAATCTTTATGCCTCCTGAGCATTTTCATAACCTTTTATTGAATATTTGATTTGTTTTTGTTAATATATCAAATGTATGCAGTAGTTTATTACCAGTATTTTTTTTCTTGACAAATAATTTTGTGTTTGAATTTTTCAGGCATTCTGGTAGGGAAGTTTTTTTGCTTCCACTTAATTCATGGTAACCAGCCTGTATGTATATCCACTCTAGTTCTCTGTCCTCCCTTTTTCTGAAGATTGAGCATTCACTTTCTTCATAAAAATAGCAAAATACTTGCTTGTTTTGGACCATATCTAGGCTATATTAATTTCTATTCCATCCTTATGTATAGTGAGCCATTCTTTTGCCTGTTTTGTCAAATAGCTTTGTTTTGGATTTCTCACTTTGCTGTTTAATGTCTGAGGCTTAATTTTCTCTTCTGACCTGTCCTTTTCTCCCTTCACACTCCCATCATATACAGGCTTATTAAGAAATCTCTTTCAAGGGTGCTGTTTGTCTGATTAAATTTGGAAACCTTGTCTCAGACCTGGGATGTATAATACTAGTCCCCAGCCCTGTGGAATTTGTGGAGGGTTTGTTTTTGTTTTTTTTTTTTATTTTGTTGACACTTAATAAATAGTTTCCTTACTTTCTCAATGGTTGCTCTCTTGAAATTGGAAAACAGCCTACCTTTTTACTTATCTTTGTTTAATACAAATTGAATGTTTAATCCAGGAGCATGAGCTACCAAAACAGAGTTGAAGCCTTTTAATTTCAGTGACTTTTGTGAAGAAATCTATCGCATCCAGAAATAGCTGGGCCCTGTCCTGTCTGTATCTGGGAAGATAGTTTATGGTGATGATTGTGATGGTGATGTTTCAGGAATTCTGTTTCTTTTTCTTCCTTTTTCCTTTCTCAAAGCTTTGCCTTACTTACCCACATGTTACAAGGTGTGGATGCATCTTACCTATGTTGTAGGAGTTTTCATCATAGAATGGAAGGGACCTTAAAGATCATCTAGTTCCAACCCCCCTGTCACTGGCAGGGACACCTTCCACTAGACCAGGTTGCTCAAAGCCCCATCCAAACTGGCTTTGGAACACTTCCAGGGATGGGGCATCCACAACCTCTCTGGGCAACCTGTTCCAGTGCCTCACCACCCTCACAGTGAAGAACTTCTTCCTTACATCCAATCTAAATCTCCCCACTTTCAGTTTAAAGCCATTACCCTGTGTCCTGTGACAGTCCCTCTCCGACTTTCTTGTAGGCCACCTTTAGGTACTGGAAGGCTGCCATAAGGTCTTCTTGGATCCTTCTCTTCTCCGGCCTGAACAACCCCAACTCTTTCAGCCTGTCTTCGTATGAGAGGTGTTCCATCCCTCTGATCATTTTTGTGGCCCTCCTCTGGACCTGCTCCAACAGGTCCATGTCCTTCTTATGTTGGGGGCCTCACAGCTGAACGCAGTACTCCAGGTAGGGTCTCATGAGAGCAAAGGGGCAGAATCACTTCCCTCAACCTGCTGGTTAGGTTTCTTTCCTTGCAGCCCAGGATACAGTTGGCTTTCTAGGCTGCAAGCGCGTATTGCCAAGTCACGTTGAGCTTCTGGTCAACCAATGCCCCCAAGTCCTTCTCCACAGGACTGCTCTCAATCCATTCTCTGCCCAGCCTGTATTTGTGCTTGGGATTGCTGCAACCCATGTGCAGGACCTTGCACTTGGCCTTGTTGAACTTGATGCAGTTTGCACAGGCCCACCTCTCAAGCCTGTCAAGGTCCCTCTGGATGGCACCCCTTCCCTCCAGGGTGTTGACCGTGCCACGCAGCTTGGTGTCATTGGCAAACTTGCTGAGGGTGCGCTCAATCCCACTGTCCGTGTCTCCAGCAAAGATGTTAAACAGCACTGGTCCGAACACTGATCCGTGAGGAAAACCACTTGTCACTGGTCTCCACTTGGACATCGAGCCGTTGACCCCAGCTCTTTGAGTGCAACCATCCAGCCAATTCCTTAGCCACCGAGTGGTCCATCTATCAAATCCATGTCTCTCCAATTTAGAGACAAGGGTGTTTTGCAGGACAGTGTCAAATGCTTTGCACAAGTACAGGTAGATGAGGTGTGTTGCTCTTCCCTTATCCACCAACACTGTAACCCCCTTGTAGAAGGCCACCATGTTTGTCAGGCACAGTTTGCCCTTAGTGAAGCCATGTTGGCTGTCACCAATCACCTCCTTATTTTCCATGTGCCTTAGCATAGTTTCCAGGAGGATCTACTCCATGATCTTGCTGGGCACAGAGGTGAGACTGACTGGCCTGTAGTTCCCCAGGTCCTCCTTTTTTCCTTTTTTAAAAATGGGGGTTATGTTTCCCCTTTTCCAGTCAGTGGGAACTTCCCCGGTCTGCCACGACTTCTCAAACATGACGGATAGTGGCTTAAGCACTTCATCTGCTAGTTCCCTCAGGACCTGCAGATGCATCTCATCAGGTCCTGTGGACTTGTGCACCTTCAGGTTCCTTAGATGGTTTTGAACCTGATCTTCTCCTACGGTGGGCAGTTCTTCATTCTCCCAGTCCCTGCCTTTGCCTTTTGTGATTTGAGCAGTGTGGCTGGAGCACTTGCGAGTGAAGACTGAGGCAAAAAGGTCATGGAGTACCTCAGCCTTCTCCACGTCCTGGGTAACCAGGTCTTCCATTTCCTTCCAGAGAGTGCCCACGTTTTTGCTAGTCTTCCTTTTATCAGCGACTAGTTTTGGTTTAGATTTAGAGTAATTCGATTTGAAAAGGTTATTATCTAAGTAATGCTAGATTCCTTCCCCCACCTTTCTAGAGACAGGCGTTGCACATCTGTCTAAATTATTACATAGGTGTAGCTGAGACTAGCAATACAGCACAAAGACATGTTATGTTTTTGGGTTTTACAAATTTCTTTATAGATATCATATGTGTTCTTACCTGTCAGTGCTTCCATAACTGTTGAACTTGCAGTTTCTCCTTTGTTGGGTATGCAAGAGCTTTGGTGATGGTGTGAACAGGATGACCTCATATGGGTTTTTGTGCTGTCTCATGTAAAAAATGTTGACTGTGTCATTGTTCTGCAGCTAGCTACTGTGAGAGCAAAACTGTTTTAACTTTGAGGTTGCCAAGGAGGTAAATTGTCATCTTGAATCCTAAGTTATGCTTGGCTCTGCACTTTGCAGTCTATGCATTTTGTCCTGCTAATTTAAGTTGTCGTCCGTGGCCTGCTTCTTAAGCTTGTTGGCATTGATCTGCCGTGCATTCATGGGGAGTGAATTCATTGCTGTATAAGATACCTAGTTCAGGAGAACAGTACTTAAGTCTTTGCAGCTGAAGCTTTTGCTGTTTACAGTCTAGGGGGGCTCTAGAAGGTCTGTAGCTAGGTTTTATTCTAACGCTTGTTTAGCAGTATAAGGGAAAGCTAATTTTCTAAGAAGAGTCTCATGAGCATCCTACTGGATGCTTCTCTACAGCCTCCTCTGTTCACCAAAGAAGACTGAGAGCTTATTCGAGCAGTTAATGTAGCATGAATGCAGATCTCCCACTAAGGAACTAATGGTGGTGCCACTTCCACTGCGGGAGTTAAAAAGAGAGAAGTTGCTGTTGCAGGACAGAGGGACACTGGGGCATTGGTCCAGTTTTTCTACATCAGGAGTTAGCAGCCTCCTGCACTTCCTTGCTGTGGCCATCCTCTCCCCTGAAGGAATAGCCAGCCTCCTTCTGGAAATACAAGAAGGTAGAGGAGTGGGGTCAGCTAGTCGCAGGAGAGACAGGAGAAGCCTGCTGGACACTCAGCTGTCAACCAGATTTATGAAGCCAGGGACTGACAATCTGTCTAGTTACTGGAGTCTTCTGCTGCCATGGGATTTGAATGGCCAGAACTGGGCAGCAGGCTCCAGCTACGCCTCCCTTGATCCCAATGCGGTGTATTATGTAACCAGTGATGTATTTCAGCCACAGCAGCATTTTTTTTCTCCCCTGAACAGTTGTGTCATCTGCCAGGATCCTGACTATAATATGTATTCAAGATGTTGCAAGGAACAGTTATCTTTATAACTGCCTTCCATATGTGCTTTCTC
The DNA here is from genome assembly GCF_947461875.1 of Haliaeetus albicilla. NCBI lineage: Eukaryota > Metazoa > Chordata > Aves > Accipitriformes > Accipitridae > Haliaeetus > Haliaeetus albicilla. The sequence goes on from NC_091485.1 coordinate 39,578,527, forward strand.
TTCAGGTTTTCATGAAGTCAATCTTCAGTGTTTAAATGCTTTACTTCCTTAATATTAGTCTTCATTATGAATTATCAAGTTGTTAAATTTCATAGCAAATTTTTATAGACTACTGTCTGATGGCCAGGTGTTCTTGTTGGCTATCAACTAATTTATGAAACTTCATTAAATCAGCTTTGGTGTTAGTTTTTGCTTACCTGGTGTTTAAAAAAAAAGTCTGTAAAATACCAGACTCTTCTAATTGTTCTTTTAATCATTTGTGTTGCTGTCTATGTGATTTAGCTGTAAGAAATACATAGCTCAACAAGAACATTTACACAATACATTTAACAGCCTGCCCTTATTTCCACTACAAGATTTTAGTAGTAGTTTTTAGTAGTTTTTAATAAAACCTGGGAGGTTTTATTAAACTTTGCTGTTGGCAATAACTTTGTCTTTGTTGCTACAGGTTTACAAAGTGTTGGTCTCAGTTGGCAGAAATGAATGGTTTGTCTTCAGACGGTATGCAGAGTTTGATAAACTTTACAATACGGTAAGCAAAAGGCAAGCTATGAAATCATGCCAGAATAGCACAGAGTAACACTTGTTTGCAGTGTTATGATTTGAGTTAATTCCCTCTTGAGGAGTTTGAGTCAACAGTCAATAGCCATAGGAGCCTGTTTAAAGAAAATGACAGGATGGGTTTTCTAAGCTTTGGTTTGCTTGAGTTTCAAACTCAAAATCCACTTATTTGTCACTTTTTAATTGTTGCTTGGGATCCTAGTGTAATGAGAGAAACTTCAAATTTACTGGTTGTCAAAACATCTGAAATGTGCATTTGTTCGTGATGGTAAAAATCACTGCAAAACTTAAAACATCTAGATAGATAAGTGTTAAAATAAGTTTAAATAAGTGTTTTACTTTGAAGTACTGAAAGCAATGAACAAATCCTTGTTTCTTAATACAAACTTTCTGGTGAGTCAGCCATGGCAATTCGTACCTGCAGTTTCCTAGCTAGATTTTGTGGCAGTGGTCCAAATAAAATAGGCCTATTCAGCAACTTAAGTATGGATTTCTTGAGTTTGTTGCTAGAAGAGGATTTTGCCCTTTTCACATAGTGGGCAAGCGGGGCAAATACTTGCTCAGATGTGCAGTCTATTATGTGTCCTGTATCCATGCTTTTCTCCAGTACTTCATGTTTAGAGCCCACAGTTTTTGCTTTAACGAAAGAAGAAATAATTCCTCTGTGATTCCCATAAGAAAAGATTACCAGTTGCATATCTGTGCCTCTATTTCCCTTCCATTGCCCCTATGGGAAGCAGTCAGGCTTTTCTCCCTTCTGCCTCACTGTACATGGATTTATATGTGGCAGTGGTATACAAATGCAGAGAGTGAGCTTGGAGCTGTCTTAGATGGTCTGAGCTGAAGTCAGCTTGGATACACCATGCTGTGCTTTGCCTGCATCTTGGGATAGACTTGCAAGTGATGTGAAAAAGTATCCCCTTTTTGATACCTGCAGAGTGAGTATTGATGATCCTGTTCCTTTGCCCCATTTCCTTGCCATTCAGATTAGCGTTGCCCTGCTGAAGTTTGTTCAACACTGGCCTTTCTAATGCGTGTAAAGGTGGAGGTCCTGGGGAAGCATAACCAGGGGCACGTTTAGTCCAGTTTCTATTCAGTGTAATTCATGTAGTGTTGTACAGCAAGAAGAACTTATGCTGCTAACTGGAAGAGATACTGATGTTTCTAAGGAAAGAAAAATTACCAGCTACTGTATTAGGAAACTACTCTCTTAAAGAGGATGAGAGTAAGATTGCTTTTCTGGAGCACTTGAAGATGAAGCAAATGTAATCAAGGCTTGGCTTGTGTCAGTGGTTTTTTTTTTTTATAAGTTCAGTGCTGTTGTTTATCGAGTGTAGAATATAATCAAATTATCAAATGCAGCATCATAACAAAGGCTGTTCATCTGTTTATAATTTTGACCTTGGGGTAGACCACCTGCGGTTCCTAAAGCTTTAAGAATGTTGTTTGGGCAAAACCCAGAGGCTTGTATGCCCAGCCCATCTTAAACCTCATGCATACACCCCTATGCAAGCAAGCAAGAAAAAAACAAACCCGAGAGAGAGAGAATTGATGGAGGAAGGAAGAGGAGAATAAAACTAGCATTGAAATTGTAGCCTATGTTTTTTAATCTGGGGCAAGTGGAAAATCATTTTGGCAATATTGCAGAAGATAGCTACAATAGTCCATAGCTTTCTGAAGTGAGATGGCCTTTGAATTTAAGAGGGTATGACTGGTGCAAACAAGCTGAGTACAGATTCTTTTGGGTTTGTTTTTTTTTTCCCCAAGTGTATGAGTAGAGAAGATTCCAGAGAGGAACAGAATTACTAATAATCAGATGTTCAAACTGTTCACCAGAAAACAAAAAAAATGCAATTATTTCTGGGTACTTTGATGTCTAAGCACAATCCCATTGTGTGTGTTTTGTTTTCAGCTAAAGAAGCAATTTCCCACTATGAACCTCAAGATTCCAGCTAAAAGAATATTTGGAGATAATTTTGATCCTGGTAAGTTATTATCTTGTTACTCATTTTGTCAGTTTCTTTATATGAAAATTGATCTATTCCAGCCTACAAGAAACTATCTTGGATGAGTTTTACACCAGTCCTCAAAACAGTGACTAAATGAAAGTTAGTCATGCTTCAGTCAAGAACAGGAACTAGCGTAGGTAGGTATTCTGCCTTGTGATGATGAGCAAAGTATTGCTTAGTGGCCCAGTGCTTCCCTTGCACTGAAGCATATACTTCTTCCCAACCCTCCCATGTTCAGGATTGTGAGAGACTCTGAACTGTCAGGTGTAATCTCTCTTCTATAAAAGCAAAAGCCAAAACTCAGACTCTTCTAAACATACACCTAGTAAATTTTAAACTTCCTTTGTGTGACTCCCCACCCTCACCAAATGAAATAACTAAAGGATTTATCTTTTGAAGGCTTTTGAACTCTGTATCTAAATGTGCTTCCTTGTACAGTTTAGATGAAAATGAACCTCTTTCTGTTGTTCCACTAGCAGAAGCCTGTCTGATGTGAACATAATGTGATCCAGTTAGCAGTGATAGGTCCCAATTAAGATTGCTCTGTCCACATCAAAATACTAATGAAAAATCACTTGTAAAGTGCACTGAATTAACCTAGGTGGCACCACTGATGAATAAATAAAGGCAAATGGGAAGGCCAGGCCTTTGCTCTGTGTCTTTATACCCTTCATTCGGGCCATTTTTACTTAAGGGTTTTCCTCATGGTCATTGGGAACTTCCCACCCTCCCCTGGCTTGCTGATGTGATCAGGCTGTGTTTGTAGTTTCACCTCCTCCTGCACCTGTTTCAAGCATTTAATTTTCTCCTTTGCTGAAGAACAAATGGATCTAAAGGTGTTGAACTCCTGGGATGTGTTGTTTTGGGTTTTTTAGAGTTCTTTCAAACAAATTAATTTTTGGTAGTTACAGTTAATCATCACATTCCTGACGTGAAACTCCCTTTTATTTTTTATTAAAATAATCAAATGCAAGTATCCAAGTTCTGATGTCTTCTGATGAAGATGTAAATGATGGCCTTCTGCATGTATTGTGTCTACAGGGTCTTCTTGGTTTGGTTTGGTTTCTTTCCTTTTCTCTGACTTGGGGGTTTTCAGAGCTGGCTGAAGACCTAGTAATGTTATGCGGTCTGGTCTGCTGTACAGCGAAATGTACAGGTGGATTTCTTGGGAGTCAGATTTAGGAAACTGGAGTTCAAATGGGTGGAAAAAAAAACAACTAAAACTTTTATTAGAACTATATATGTAAAACAAAGTCCTCAGACTTGTTTTAAATTTCCGTGAACTGTGCTGAAATCCTTGAAGCATGAGAAACTACATAGCTCTCAAGATGTTTCTTGCTGGGGGGCAGGGTGGAGATGGAGCCATAATGCTCATTTAAATAATTCTTTATCTTAACACTGATATATTGAAGCTTTGATGTAATGGTTCTGCTGGCTTCTGAAATAAGTTGCATGTTTTACAAATGTTGAAAAGGTATTTTACTTCCATCAATCCATGCTTATGTATGTGGCATTGTACTATTGCATTCGAGTGCAGTAGAGTGAAACTTACATATCCTTTTTCCCAAAATCTACCAAAAATTCTGTCATAACTTACATTGTCAACTAAATGCTCATTTTTATTGTCACTTAGGTTATTTCAAAATTAATCATGTTTTAACTTCAAAAATGGGGCAGAGGGAAATTGTAGAACCAGTCAGAATACAGAACTAGAAAATTACAGAATACATTTGAGCTGACATGATGCAGGTGTTTTATCTTCACCAGCATGGATAGCTCTGTAGGCTTAGAGTGGTCGATCGCATTGTGCCTCCACAATACTGATACTGCTGATGTTGTTGAGTACCGTAACATCCTTATGCAAATTTACCTTCCTGTTTGATGTCAGTAATTTGGGATTATTAAGTACACTAACAAGGGTTTAGGGATTATATCCCTGAAACAATGTGAACTTTTTTCTTAATATTTAAAATACAGCTTTTAATTGAAATTTAATTTGAATTTAAAATTTTAATAGTTGTCAGTAATCTATATGTGACAGAAAGAGTGCTTGGAATGGCTTAAAAGTTAATACACAAGTTAAATATTCTTTTTCTTTAAAATTATTGTTGATATAAGTAATGAAAACAAGATTATTCTGTTTTACACTTTATTTCATGTTAGAGCTCTCTTTCTGTTTGAAATCCCTTGTATATCTTTCCATATTGCTAAAGAAAAGTTACATGTCTTAAGCTTTGGGTGAGGGTGAAGATTCTGAGGATTTTTTTGTGTGTGTGTTAGAGATGATGTCCAAAACAAAAAGGAAAGCATTTTATTTAGTTATCTTTAATGGTTATATCTGAGTGCCTGCTAGCAGGATGAATTGTGCAACTTTCGCACTGCCATACATATATTATGGAAATATGCTGCTTGGTGGGACTGTTCATGTAAAAACTTGACTTGTGCAACTGATGTCAAGTTTTGCCTGTGGTTTGGGGTTTTTTGAGTGGAATCAGGTCCTGAAGGGGTCACTTGTGCAATGAAGGTTGCACAGGTTAGTCCACTGTGGTTACACACTGTTCTTGAAACACTTCAGTGCGCTTTTAATCCACCTGGCTTTCTACATTTTCAAGTAGTGTTGCAGAGAAACTGAAATTTGTTCTCTCACCTCACTTGAATATTTTAAGCTTGTGATTTTCATAGATAGAACCAATCCTGTTCTGAACCAGTCGTGAACCAGTCTCTTTAACTGCTGTTTAAGTCCTAAAAAACCCCTAAATTTGAAAATAAGTCTTTTTCACAAGCTGACTGATCATTCTAATAAATCTCTTCCTTTTTTTTTTTTTTCTTTCAGATTTTATTAAACAGAGAAGAGCAGGACTAAATGAATTCATTCAAAATCTAGTTAGACAGTCAGAGCTATGCAACCAGTAAGTAGTTTCATTTCTGTTTTATAAGGACTATTTAAAAGACATGAGATGTCAAATACAAAATTGCAAATTGAGTGCTTTTAACCAAAAAATGTATTTTACCTGTTCAGTGCTCTTAAGTATAATAAATAAACTTTAATATGGCTGTTCATTCCTACAGGAAAAATCTACAGACTAATGAACAGTATAAAAACGTTTTTGTTTTCTGAAAACTGATCTACAAATTAACTTGCAGGCAATTAACTGCTCTTAATTCAAGGGGTGCAGATTCCAGTGTAAACTGTTGCTGTGGGGCAGATGTTTGTTTTGCTGGTGGCTGTACTGTTTGAGAACTCTGCTGTCACGTGCTACTACGTTGCAGGGAGTAAGTAACTGTCTGCATCCTTTTGTTAGAGCAGTTCATGTGTGTACTCCAGAACTTATTTTAAGCATGTTAACCAAGTAGCTTAATCAGCTTGCTTAGGTGGTTTGGGATAACCAAGCTGACCTGCCTAAAGGAAATGAATAAGCTTGCACATAAACTGTTCTGTCAGAAGAACTGAAGGTTTGTTAACCTCTGCCAGTGGGACAGTGATGAATGAGAGATGGTGATATGCTAGAGTCAGCTCCAGTGAAATCTGGAGGATAGCGCTTCTGTGTGTGAACTGATTTGGGGGGTGAGCTGCATTCTTTCGGTTTAAAACTATATCTAATCAGTTTAAAATAAATCCATGCAGCTTTCTATGTTGCTTGAACTGGTAATATGGTAAAGCTCTATGGCTTCAGTGTTGAGTAAATGTCTAATACATATGCTTTGTTTAATTAGATTATCTGTACAACCTGTGAAGCTGCCAGTTTCCTACAGGGAAAAAAGAGTCTTAACAGAATATTGCTGTAGTCTGCAGTGTGCAGTCAGATTATAATTTTTTTTCCAACAAATGAATATTTAATGTCCTATGAACCTGAAATATGTACTTACTTTTCTTTTTGGAAAAAAGGAGCATTTTGTATATACTTCCTCATGACAAGTGGAAGAAATTTCAAAACAAAGTCTTTAAGGTAGAATAGTTTTCCAATAGAACAAATAGTATGAGGTTTGTGGTCATAGTGGTGTTCTTTTCTGGAAAAGAATAGAAAGCACTTTAACTAATTATTGAAAGCTGATCTCTTCTGTTACATTAGGAAAGGACACTGGTTTTATTTAGCACAATCCCCTCCTTTATTTGGTTCTCAGTATGTTCAAGTACCAAATATTTTGTCTCAAAACATACTATATTTGTTCTCTGAAGGTAAAATGGTACTTTTTTTTTTTTATGCACATCACAAAATTGTGTGCTTAAAAAAAGAAAGCCAAACGTCAAATCCACTTGCCTTCTTAAATTTTTGTGAACTTTTAAAATTGTTTCACACTAAAATGCATCTGTACCTGAATCTATGTTCTTTAACATGGTACTTAGCCTGTCTGATCCATTAAAACTAACTTAAACCAGTTTTAATAAATAAGTCTTATAAAGTGTTTTGGTGTTCTTGAAAGTGTGTTAAATAAAAAGCTTATTAGGCGTAGTTCTACAATAAAAACAAAATACAAGACTGAAGTTTGTCTTGTGCTGTTCTCTTCCTCCCCACCCTTAAAGTAACAGTGATTTATGTGGGAGAAGCAAGCCTTTAATTCACAATTCAGTGCAAAAGCATTTAATTTTATTGTAATTTCTGTGTTGTTTTTCTTTTAATAACTGCAAGGTGCTTTGTTTTTCTGGATTGAGCTTTTGCTTTCTGCAGTGATCCATTGCAACAAATCATATTAATAATTACATAATCTGTCACCTTTTCTATGTGCCAATGAACGTTATTAGTTAAGAAATACCAAAACTTTATGACCTTGCTTGGGGTTTTTTTTTGTAAAATCTGCTAGAAACTACTCAAGCAGTATGTGGTAACTGAGTCTTCACACAAAGTCCATGTCCTTGCTTTATTAGACTGTTTTGCTTTAATGTGCTAATTAAATTTGATATGAGGTAAAATAACTTATGTAAAGTTAGTAATGTACATGGAAGACTTAGGGGGTTATGCATTCTCACAGAACTTTAAGGGATTCCACCTTCCACTATATCTTTTAAGCATTAAAACCGGTATCAAGATGTCATATTTTTAAGTCCTACCTAGGAAAACTGTTTCACTGAAAGCTTAAGGATAGTTCATTATGAACGTCCTCATTTCTGGATGGGAAGGCACCTGAACATCTGAATTGAAAAGCACAAATGTCAGATTCAGTGTGTCCAAGATGGTAATGTTTACATTATTCTCTGAAAACATGCAGCACTGTGTTCGTTTTTCTTCTTTTTCTTTTCTTTTAATTTTTATCCTTTTTCAGGGGACTTTATTATTGGGACTGACATATTTGTTTAATATTCTGCTCAATAATAAGCTCAACAAAAACCTAAAGTGTGTTAGACTGATTAGAGAGACCCTGTAATGGTTGGTAATGGTTTTCCTGCAATCACTGTCAGGTGGAATACAGGGCAAGATGGATCATTGGCTTAGACCAAATTAAGTGGACTAGCTTCAAGCTGCATTTACTCAGCTAACTGTGTTTGATAGAGAACTTCCTCTCACGGATAGAATACAGATGTTGCAAAAAAATGTCAGAAGGGATAGAGATCTGATAATGTGTCCCCCTTGCTGACTGAAGTCCTGAATAGGAGCTGGGAGTTTGTTACTTGTGAGCACTGTGAGGCCCCCTAAATCACTGAGCAACTATTCAAGTTGGGCTGCTCGCCCCCTCAAATGTAGGTCTTCACTGCAAAATTAATGCATTTAATTGTCTATCAGAACATGTCCAAAGAAAATCTGTTTGAATCCAAAAGTGTAATAGAGGATGCATTAAAGATGTAATGTAGTTATTTTTAAATAGTCCAAAGTAGCTCCTTAATGAAAATGAGAACATTTGCATAACACTTGAAGAACTCAAGGATGACAACTCTGCAACCTCTGTGGGGAAATGAGTTATCAGTTCTTTAAGTGAAAAGCGGGGGTCTGCATTTGTTCCCTAGAAGAAAATCAGAGTGACTAGATCATTCCGGTTTCAAAATCTGATGAATATAAAAATGAATGTGAAACCCCTGGATTGTAAGATTTTGCAGTCCATGTTGGGGAAAGCAAACTTTGCATTACATTAGTTGTGGCCTTTTAAAATATTACTGAACATTATGGGGTTTTGAGCCTTTGCTTTCTGTAAGAAAGATAGCAGTGGGGTTTATTTTTTCTTTTTTGGTGGGTGGGTTTTTTTTAAGTGTGTGGAGAAGAGGGAGGAGCTGGGCACTATTATTTAAATAAAGTGTGTCTTAAATGGTAGGGTTCTGTCACTGGCAATTAAATTTACCATTTTGTTTCAATATTTGTGTGACTTTTTGGGCTTGTTCATATTTCTCTGCGTGTCCAAAATTTTTGTGTGGCTTTGTATGTTTCTGCAGGGACACTAATGCAGAACGAGTACCACAGAAGGAACCGTGTTTAGGCAGAGCTTGACACCCCTTTGTGGATTTCAGAGATAATCCATAAACTAAATTTATCCAGTCAATCCTAAAAATCCAGACAAAACCAACTTTTGCTTTTAGTATATGTACAATGTAAATTGAGCATGCCTTTTTAAACTGTTTTCTTGATCCTTTTAATTTCATATGTGAGGTTATTTTAGGAATAGTTTCAGTATATTTTAAAATACATTGAGTTAATACATGTGAGCTAATACAGCATAGAAGTACTACCAATCTATATAGAATTTTGCAAAACGTGCTGCAGTCTTGGCTAAGAAACTGGTGTATTAAACATTTTATTCTTAATCACTACTTCTTTGCAGTGCTTTTAAAATTACAAATCTGAACAATGTAACATCGATCAGTTATGCTTCTGGCTGCTATGTATTGTGGAGATTGTTGAATACCCTGCAACTGTACAGCAGCCTTTAACTGAACGGATTTTTTTAATTATTATTTTTTTCCTGCTGTGAATTCAGTCATGGACAAAGTTACTATAGTAACTATTTGAGATGTATTACAACATGCTCTATTTAATCAGCCAGTTGTCCAGAATAATTAATGCTGAAAGGTAATTAAGGTCTGGTTCTGTTGTTCTGTCTAGTGAAAAGCATTAGTCATAGCTTTTCATTCTTGATTTTATGATATTCAAAGATTCTGAAACTTAAATTGTTGCATCATGAGCCAATACTACTACACTATTCAAACCACAGTGATTTTTGTCTTCCTGGGACTCAGGATACAAGACAGACCCTGAAATAGATCAGAATTCGGAGTTCATGTAAGATGGGAAGAATTAAACTGAAATGATGGTGGGGAAATTGTGTAAACAGTCTTGTTGCTGTACTTCAAACCTGAAAAGCTGAAGGTAACTGAAACAGATTTCAAACAGGGTTTAGGAATACAGGATGTAAGTGATGGAGACTAGGAGCCCTGGATAGCATAGGACATGAGTTAGGTTCAGTAATGCTAATATGAAGTACAGGAGCTGGAGAAATGTCAGAAAGAGCTCATCTCTTACTTCTGATCCTCACTTTACAGAAGTGTGGAGGGTGAAATGGATTGAAAACAGCAAAGCAAGTTTATCTGCTTGTTATATAAAACTACCCTATTTTATATATACTAGGGATAAAATAAAAGAGCAGCTCCATAGTAAGTTAGTGCTTTTCTTGTACTGAATGGCTCATGCAGAGTTTCCTGTCAGTGGTTGCCCTGACACCTTCTCAATGAACTTTATCTCTGGAATTTAGGTAAGATTTCTTCCTTGATAAGCAGGCTGCCTTTTAGTGAACTGAAGGAATTGAAAGATTCAATTAATCTCTTCAAGTGTTATGTAGGCTATATGTGGTACCCATTTGTTTAGGAATTAATTTTGCCTCACTTGTATCACATTATTTTTTACTTGCTCACTGTGCTGTGGTTAAGAAAGGTGTTACCCAACAGTAAGTTCAAAAGAATGTAAGTCTTGCTTCCTGGGAGTGGGTTCTTGGAATTCTCTTACTTTCCCTCCTTCCCCCCAGTCCTCTTCCCCCAGCCTCCACCAAGACAAAAGCTAGGAACCAGTGCCGAAGTTAAAATGAATCTCCTTAGGTACTGTGGGAAGCCTGTGGTCTCTCTTGCTGGTTTCTGAAGGATAACATTTGTGTCCTGGAGCTGACTGAAAGGATTTCTTAATGTTGTGTTGTCAGTGCCCAGCCAGAATGCATTCTGAATGCAAAATCACCATCTTCCGCTTTAAAGCGAATGGGGACAGGAATGTTGCTACCATGAACCTCTTGGGACATGCATCTCTCTTTGGGATACAGACCATGTATTTCATTCTGTGTTGTGTTGGACTATTGAATTGATTTTGGAAAACTAAAAATGTTTTTTTAAAGTCTTCAGTTTTTTGAAAGAAAATTGGTTTCCTGGTGGTTGCTAGCCAGTTAGAACTCATGCTTTCATCTAATAATTACCTTTTAATGCAGTTCTGCAAAGCATTTCCTTATGAAGTCTTCACATACATATACTTTAACATGTCAGATTTTTGCAAGCGGAAAATCTTATGTACTGTAACACATTCAGCAGTTGAATTATGTTGCTATAAAAGCATTTCTTGTACGCAGTCCTTAATTACCAGAACTTAAATATAAAACTTTGTGATGAGTAACTCCTCTGTATGCTGCTGTTTAATCCTATGCTTCCTATGGTTGTGGCTGAAAACATGCAAATTATCAGTGTGCTAATAAAGTCAACCATGTTGTTTCTAGCCCAGATGTCAGAGCATTTCTTCAAATGGATAACCCAAAACACCAGTCGGATCCATCTGAAGATGAAGACGAAAGGAGCAGTCGGAAGGTAATAAAACAGGAGTAGAACAGTCTTCTAAATTTTAGTTACTTGAGGGCAATCTTAGGTGTATTATTTACTGAAAATTACTGGTTGGTTTTGCAATAAATCCCCTCCGTGCCCTTTTAAACAAATCTGTTCCACTGTGGGCTGTAAGGTATTTTTGTCAGATGTGAACTGCAGAGAGGGGTAAAAGTGATTGCTAGCTTTGTCTTTCTTCTTTCCCACTTGCTATATGGCTTAAGGAAACACAGCTTTAGTTATAGTTTAGCTGTCACAGTTTTTGTGATCTTTTCAAAGATTCTTGCTAAGAACATCTGGCAAGGAGCAGGGGAGATTGAATGTTTAATTGTCTTTTTGTTTGCTTGTGTGTTGGTTTTTTTTAAAGAGAGGAAGAAATATGATTCTCTCGGGGGAAAAAAATGCAGTCTTTCTAAAAGTCACTCAGGAGCAAGGATGGATTTTATTTCATTTCACATATAACACTGTGTGAGGTCTCAAGCCTCTTTTGTCACAAAAGCTGCTACATGGCTAGGTGGATTCTTTGAAAATTAGTTTACAGCCTCCAGAAAAAGTGCTGTTTGAAAAAAGGAGTATTTCTACGAAGGCAGAAGTGCCATATTTTAAGCTGTGGCTTACTTCCTGGCATACAGATGTGATCCTAGTACTTCTCCTCTTAGTCAACCCCTGTTAAAGATGTAAGAGTCATTATTTTGGTTTGTGTGTGATCCACAGCAGATTTGTGTTTTCTGAAAGTTTCTCTTACAAAGATGCCAGGTTTTGCTGCTTTTTTTTAAGTGCTTGACAGCACTGTGAGCATACAGCAAAATTCTAATTTAAAATACCAGTTTCCTCCTCCTTTGAAAGGTATTTTAAGTAATGTGGAATGATCTAAACCTTCTGTGGAAAATTAATGATGTGTCATGCCACAACAAATGCCAAAATAGGAAGAGAGCTAAAGCACAGTGGCCTGGACCATACTTTTTTGATAGAAAATTCACCTTCTCATAGTTACTGAACAATAACTGATTAATACTGAAGCTGAACAATAAGGAACAAAACCAAGCCTTAAAAAAATATAATATTTTGTATAGTAGCTTTTTAAAAACTGTCCAGTACTACTGTGTGATTGGCTTTTATTAGTGAATAGTAGCATCCAGCGCTGCTGTCAGGGTGTTCTCTGCTTCTGTAGGAGTACTGGTTTTGTGATGCCTGCTAGCCTGTCCCCAGGGTAACTTGTATTTGAATACAGTTTATTCTTCTCTGATAAGGTCCAAAACCACAATAAGGGTACAAATACTGCTTTTTAAATCAAAACCAAAATGGAGAAAATTACCTAGATGACAGTGGCTTCCTCCTCTCCCTGTAATTGACAAGTTCTGTCTGGGCGTGTATTGCAAGATTCATGCCATCCATGGAATTGGGTTAGTTAACCTTTAATGTCAGGATAGAAAAGGTTGGTAATGTTTTTCTTGGAGTGGGGAGAATTTTCACTTTTTTTTTTTTTTTTTTTTTTAAAGCACCATGTCTTTCATTAATTACTCTTGCATAAACAGTGTGGGTTAAAAATTATTTTATTGGTAAGATCCTGGAAAATTTAGAATAGAAGGTAGAAAATATATTCCTAGAGCAAATACAGAAAGGATTAAGTTCTGGATAAGGAACTAGTTTGTTGAAATGCTTTTAAATTTTTATTCCTAATCTTGTCCTCTGTGTCTGGACACAATTATTTTATTACCTTCATCCTTGAATGTGATAGATGTAGAAATAATTAGTGATGGGGTGATGATGGCCATGTATTTCAATATCGAAAGTTCCCAATCTGGATGTTAGATCTCTTTAAAAATCTAATGTAACAAGTGTAAAGGTATGGATTGAGCAAATTAGTAGAGTATTTTGAAATTAATATTGGTTGAAATATAAAAGAGAATTTTAAAAAGTACTAAAAATAAACCTCTTTGTCTCTCCCAACAGTTAAACTCTACCTCACAGAATATCAACTTGGGACCATCTGGAAATCCTCAGTAGGTTTCAATTAAATTGAATTAAAAAGTAATTCAATTTAATGTAAAATTTTTATTTTAATGAGATTTTATTAAAATTAATTTTAAAACCTGAAAAGTTAGACTGAGTGTAATTGTTAATAATATGAAAAGTTCTTTGGATATATGCCTGTATTTGTTGATTTGCACTGCTTGGGAGGAAGCAAAACACTGAATTCTGTGCTAAATAAACAAGTGCTTTTAAAGCTTTTTTTTTTTCCTTTTCACCTTCAGATTTTGTTAGTCTGCTATCTTTTTACTTAGGGATGCTATAGCAAAGATGACGTCTTTTTCTTGGGAGTGGTGCCACGACTCTGAAGAATGTGAACAGTTTCTGAAAACAAGTTTTTTTTTAATGCATGGCAAAGGAGCAGCTTGCCTTGTTGATACTACAAACCTAGTTATTGCAGTCATAACTTGCTTCTGTTTGGTGTCTTCTGTAAGAGTTTCTGTTCTCAGTTCTGTGTGAATCTGTGCTTTTCTCATCCAGGAGATGACAGCTATTTTGATTTTGCTTTCCTCACAGATTTGTTCTGGGCTAGCAGGAGAAAATGCTTAATAGATTACAGTAAGAAATGAAATTTAAGAGTACTTCCCTTCAGGGGCAGTAAATGGAGAGGTGTATGGCGATGTAACTTGTTTTGGAATTTGAAAACATGGATAATTGTTTTGCTGACAAAAATACCTCTGAATTGTATTTAGGAAAAAGTAAGGGAATCCTGGGATGAACTGAAAGTAGTGGTGATGTGGGAACTGGAAAAACTGAGAGTAAATTCATACATACACACACAGAAGAGGAAGGTGTTAGGGCGTCCTTCCTCTCACTGTAATTTAAAATGAGGGAGGAATGGATGGAGGGAAGGATGGGATAAGGAAAGAGAGAATAGATAACAAACTTGTCCCTTCCTTCCTTCTGTCATGTAAGCTTGAGAATCCATTTGGCCCTCTGGAAGTGGGAAATAAGCTCCAGGAAGAGTCATGGAAATGGAGACTTAAAAATTACAAGAAACTAGACTATGGAGAATAAAAGAACAGTCTTGCTCCTCCTTTACATCTTAACCTTAAAGTTATAAAATAAAAGAAACTCAAAGGATGCAACTTGAACACTTTCCCTGGAGGAAAATGGAATTGCAAAATGAAGGGGAGTCGTTGTCTCCGAGGGAAGGTCTGCAGAAGTCTAGGTGTTGGGTGGAATGAAGAATAAAGGAGGGTGCTAACAGACTGTTCTTCTCGCATTACAACTCAAGTGCTACACTAGACTGCTGTACCGCTATAAAGCTTGTAATTTCTACCCAGATGACCTGTCTCCTTCCTAAATATCTTTCAGTGCTAAACCAACAGACTTTGATTTCCTGAAAGTTATTGGGAAAGGCAGCTTTGGCAAGGTGAGCTTTCTTAATGCTGTGTCTTATCCTGGTGCAAGGATGCTAGTGGGTGTCTTGTGCGTAGTGACTGCTGTCTAGAGACTTGGCCAGAGGTTTTGGAAGTGGTATCAGCCTAGAGTGGCATATGAAGTGTCATGTTGGATCTGTGTTGCTGCTTCTTTATAGCCCTGCCTTTTTTTCCCTGGTGTGGCAGTTGTTGGCTGCCTCGGCCTGTTACTTGTTGGGAGTAACAAAAGGGAGTGTTTCCCTTTCTCGTTAAGAGCAATAGGGATCCTCTGTCCGCCCCCCCCCCCCCCCCCCCCCCCCCCCCCGAGAGGAAGGGAGGTACCCCTGTGCTTATGCAGCAGCTGGTGTACAAATCATGCATTTCCCTTCGTTGGCATGGACTGTTTTGCCAAACCTGTAATGCTATGGAGCAGTGTGAGGAACAGCCCATTGAAAAGTGACTTAAATTTTGATATTCTATGAAGATGCAACAGAGAATCTGTCTTGAAATCTTTGGGTTTGGGTTATTTTTCAAGTTGTTGTTTTTCATTAAATTATCTTTAAAACTTACAAAAACAGCTGAAATTGATCTTGATAGAGATTCAGCAGGTCCTGGAAAATAAATGTTATACTCAGTCTTTCATGATAACACCATCATGGCAGATTTTTACTAAACTGTATGCTTGCTCTGGTGATTATGTTGCTGATTGACTATATTAGAAGCAAAGAATCTATTGTAAAAAAATAGCATGAATACTTTCCAGTTATGCTGAAATTATGGAATTATTACTAATAGAATGTGAACTGCAACAATCTCATTTCTTCATTTGTTTTGAATTTCACAGGTTCTTCTTGCAAAACGAAAACTGGATGGGAAATACTATGCTGTCAAAGTGCTGCAGAAAAAGATTGTTCTTAATAGGAAAGAGGTGAAGAGAAATAGTCTTTCTCCACCCACCTCACTTCCTTTTTCCCTTAATTACAAAATCATTCCTGTTTACTTATTGATCTTTTACTTTCTTATAGCAAAAACATATTATGGCTGAACGTAATGTGCTTTTGAAAAATGTGAAACATCCATTTTTGGTTGGATTACATTACTCATTCCAAACAACGGAAAAGCTTTACTTTGTCCTGGATTTTGTTAATGGAGGAGAGGTATGTGGTGGTTGTGTTTGGATTTGAGTGTCTCTATTCTGCTAATTCTAGGTGGGAGGAATGAAATGTTCCTTTACACTGGGCTCTGATCAGCATTCTCCCAGTTTTGAAAGTCCTGTTATTATCTGCTGTTAGTACAGACTTCTATAGCTATATGGACCCTGTTCCTCTTCTTACTGATAACTTTAATCCCAAATTTATTCATGGTTGTCAGATAAAAATACTGTATTTTACAGGTACATAAATTTAGCTTTATTATGAATTAATCTTATGTTGACATTTTTCACCATGTAAAACTGTCTTTTCCTCTTGCATCTACATTGCCTGAGATGCTAGTATTTGGAAAGTGGAAGGAAGGAAACTGGCAACTGAATTTACTACATTGATATTATTGGGAACCTTGGGATTATTCTGTAGCTTTGCATGGTCTAATTACTTATTGCCAAATAGCCTTATCCTCAGGATTCTTTTCCTTGAAGCGATGCTATTAAATCTGAAGAGCAATTAAGTAACTTCGGGGAATACTTGTGAAATAAATGGATAAAGTCTGTATATGTTTAAATAAGATGTTCTGGAGCAGTTTTTATTCAGCTAGGGACCTGTTGCTTTTCAAAGTACCCAGTACTTCCAGGAGTGCTTAAGAAACTCATGTGTAAGCTGGTTGAATAGCCAATATACATGGAAAGGGTATAAAATGTTGCTTCTGTTCCTTCAAAAGGTTTTGTAGAAAATCAGGCATCTTCTAGACTAATAATACCCAGACCTTTCTAGGAAATTATTTGTGATTGAAGAAAACAGTGTAGTGAAAAATTATTGTGTGAATGGAACTATCCAACATACATGTTTTAAAGGAGAGCTGTATGTTTTGTCACTTGTTGTGTTTTCAATTTGGTAATCTATTGGTGTAAAACGTACATTTCAGAAGGTCCAAGAGGTGCCTAAAGCAGAACAGGAAGGAAGGATGAGACAGGATACTGTTGCAGATGATAAAACTCTGGTAGCTGAAAGAGCACAGGAGAAAGGGTAGAATTTAAGTAGTTTGTTTCAGGGTATCTCAAGGTTTCCTATTACTATGTCACTGCAGCTGGATATACACAGACAAGTATAAAGTACGCTGAATAAACCAGGATGAAATACAAACTGGGGAATACATTAGTTCATATTCATGTGGCCTACTGTCAGTATTTATGATGCTCCTAGAGGTGGTGTTCTGACCCCTTTGTGTCAGAGTTGGGACAAGATGGGCCTTTGTCTTGTCTAATGTACTGTCATCTTATTTAGACTGTATTAGCAAACTCCTGATTTGCTCTAGTCTGAATTCCTGGCCACAGCTTAGTTTGGCATTCTTCCAGGCAAACTAAAGTACAGTTCAAAATAGCTTTCAAACTTGAATGACATGCTTGGAAAGCTCTGATGGCTTTTTTTTTTTTTCCCCCCAAACTCTGTAGGCAGAAAACAGAAAATTTCTGTTTTCTTAAAATCTTTAGAAGTTGAATGGGTAGTATAATCTAATCTGTATGTTTATGATTTAATCTTTGGCTAGACTTCCGTATCTGCTCAAACTATTTGAAGCCAGACAGCGCTCTGTAGTTGAGAGAATTTGTGAATCAGCTTGGAATATACATCTCCCAAAGTGATCTACATCTGGGTGATTTCAGAATACAATTCTATAAATGCTTATATGCTTGTGTTCAAAGTTTTGTATATGCAGAAATGGAAAATTACTTATTTGACACCAGGTTATATTTTGTTAGGAGGCTATCTTGCATGATTTAATCTTGCCAACTTCTGTTCACAGCTTAGTGGTTTGCTCTAGTTCCTTTTTACTAGTCTTGGTTTTAGGGGAATGTCCTTATGTGTTTGAGTTACCTATCCATTTCTGAGCTACAAAAGAGAAGAAAGGAAGATAGTAAAGGAATGACAAAGTAATGCAGCAAAACCAATTTTATTTAATTTTATGTTTTTTTTTAAAAAAGTGGACACCTAAAAAAAATTACTTTTTACGATTAAAATTGCACATTATTAACCTGGGGTTTTTTGTGTATAATGTTCTTATTTACTATTTGCATATTTACAGCTGTTCTTTCACTTACAAAGAGAACGTTCCTTTCCTGAACACAGAGCCAGATTTTATGCTGCTGAAATAGCCAGTGCACTGGGCTACTTACACTCCATAAATATAGTGTACAGGTAAGTTTCTGAAATGTATCCTTGTCCCACAGAAGTTCAAAATAGGACAAAATACTGAATAAAAACTACTACATGAAATCATCTTATGGGAAACTTGAACATAACAATTTCACCAAAACTTGATGCTTTCAGGTGAAGAATAAAAGTCCTTGCCTCTGAAGCTCTTGTGTTAGTGACTGCTGTTTTGAATTAATACAATTTTATTTTTATTAATAGGGATTTAAAACCAGAAAACATTCTCCTAGATTCACTAGTAAGTATACAACACTATTTTAGGTTTTCTGTGTTCTCTCACAAAATTGACACTCATGTATGTACATGTTGAGCGTGTTCTGTTTTTAAAATACCACTCTTTCTCAAACAGGGTCATGTTGTGTTGACAGACTTTGGACTTTGTAAAGAAGGGATTGCAAGTTCTGATACCACTGCAACTTTTTGTGGGACACCAGAAGTATGTTGACAACTTTCATGGGTTTTTTTTGGCTAGTAATTAATG
Organism: Haliaeetus albicilla; assembly: GCF_947461875.1. NCBI lineage: Eukaryota > Metazoa > Chordata > Aves > Accipitriformes > Accipitridae > Haliaeetus > Haliaeetus albicilla. The sequence goes on from NC_091485.1 coordinate 39,597,102, forward strand.
ACTCTTGACTATTATGGATATTTGTGTAACTGGATGATCAAATACTCTGCTTTGTATTTTTGGAGATTTGCATTCTTTTAACAAGCTCTTCAATGAAACCAAAGACAAGCTTCCTGCAGATCCGTTTTGTCCTTTTTACTATACGCAGTGTCTCCTACTTACTACCCACATCCCCATAACTCATCTCTTCCTTCCTTCTGTTTTCCAGCCCTTTTCAAACATTGTTTCCTCCCATGTCTCCTAGACACAGGACAGTTAGCTTGTCTAACAGCTGCAACAGATTTGCCAATATGAATCTACTTACCGTATCCTGCCACTGATTTTTAGTAAGTTTATAGGGAGTTAATATCTGTGAGTCTTGAGCAAATTTTGCATATGCATGAAACTTTGAACTTGCTGACCAAGTTTATTGAATTCTGTTGGTTTTTTTCCAGTGTAGTTTTCTCAGTAAACTTAGAATCTGGAAGTCTTGGAACACTTATGAGGGATTCACTGAAATGCCAGGATTAGTGGCTTTGATAATTTGATAATAATATTTTAAATTACAGAAAAGGCCTTTGAAGGCAGTGAAGGATGAGTGAGGAGTAGTATTTAGCTGAAACATTTGAACTATTAAAAAAAAAAAAGGCAGGTGGCAACATGTGACAACTTATCCTAGTTATGATCAGAGTAGGGATCCATAAAGCTGAGTAGTAAATGTGAGCTGAAACAATATTTGTTGAATATTTTGGAAAGTTCTAAGGACACTATATAGAACACTGATAACTTTAAATCTGTTTGAGAAAATCTGTGGGGGTTTTTCCTCATGTTCAGAGGCTTAGTCTTCACACTTACCTTGGACTTGCATGAATTGCAACATAAGAGGCTGCTAATGCTGTTGCTTCATATGAGTTCTTAAAAATATCGAGACTAAACATAGCACTTGTGTATTAGCCCTTCTAATCCAAGATTTAGATTCCAGTCTTTCATAATCTTGCTAAAAGTGTAATGATCTTCCCAGTGTTTCTAAACACTGAGTTGAATGACTTGGTGAGTTCCAACACCTAAAAACCTCAAAGCAGGTTGTGAAAGATTAGAAAAAGCATGAAGTAGTTGAGTTCAAATAATTCAGCTGCTTTTCATGTTTTTGCAGGGTCATCTATAGATAAATGAGTTACAGGACACTTGCACATACAGAAAGTTTGAGAAATACTGATTTAATTAAACTGTGAGTTTCAGTCTGTGCCTTGTCTGACAATGCTATCATCTATTTGTAAATTAAATTTTAGAATTTGGATGCTAGAATGATAGAAGTGAGCATCTTCTTGTTCTGAGCGGTTAGAAGCTGTGTGTGCTGTAGATGAGGACTGAGATTATGATGATCCAGCAATAGTAATTTTATATTACATATTCACAAAGAATAGTCTCATATTACGAAGTGGCTGTCCTTGTGCTGTAGTGTTAGTAAGCTCTGTGATGCTGGGTAGATTTCTTGCAAGGCAGATGGAAGCCAGTTAACATTGTCATTCAGTGTTTGATGGTATCGGGTGTTTATCACAAATCAGTCAGGTTATACTTATTTGCCCAGAATCTCTAATTTAGCAACTCACAACTCATGCCCTCATTGAGATTTACAGTGAAACTTAATATAGGTCATACAATTTCTCAATGATAGATTTGAGGCAGAACTAGTATCTTCTTTCATTTTTATGTACTGGATGGGGAGCATACAGGCTTAGGATGGCAGAATAGGCATGGCTAGTAGCCAGCTTGCTGAGAGATGTAGCCTCTGCAACAGTGCAGCAGCCTATCTGAAATGTAAAACAAGTTTCACAATAGAGGTGGCAAAGTAGTTTGGCAAAACAATAGTGTGTGGAAAGTATTGTTTCAGTTCGTGTCATGGTTTAACCCCAGCCAGTAACTAAGCACCATGCAGCTGCTCAGTCACTGCCCCCATCCAGTGGGATGGAGGAGAGAATCGTAAGGAAAAAAAGTAAAACTCATGGGTTCAGATAAGAACAGTTTAATAGAACAGAAAGGAAGAAACTAACAATTATAATAATAACAATAATAAAATTAAAACAATAATAAAAGGATTGGAATATACAAAACAAGTGATGCACGATGCAGTTGCTCACCACTCACCGACCGATGCCCAGTTAGTTCCTGAGCAGTGATCTGCCCCCCACCCCCTAGGCCAACTCCTCCCAGTTTATATACTGGGCATGATATCACATGGTATGGAATACCCCTTTGGCCAGTTTGGGTCAGCTGTCCTGGCTGTGTCCCCTCCCAACTTCTTGTGCCCCTCCAGCCTTCTTGCTGGCTGGGCATGAGAAGCTGAAAAATCCTTGACCTACTATAAACACTACTTAGCAACAACTGAAAAATTTAGTGTGTTATCAACATTCTTCTCACACTAAATCCAAATAACACTATACCAGTTACTAGAAAGAAAATTAACTCTATCCCAGCCAAAACCAGGACAGTTGGGAAAACAACTGTCCTGCTTGGTAAATGACCAGATGGTGACAAAGTATTTGCCAGGTTTGTTGAAAGACAAGATAAATACTTAGCAGTCTTACAATTGCTATGAAGCAACTTTTCCTGAAGGTGTTTACTGTGATGTGACTAAAACCTAGGTTTTATTCTTGCTAGCCTAATGCTCTAAAATACTTTTTTTTTTTTTTTTTTTTTTTTTTTTTTAGTATCTTGCACCAGAAGTCATTAAAAAGCAGCCCTATGACAACACAGTAGACTGGTGGTGCCTTGGTGCAGTTCTTTATGAAATGCTTTATGGGCTGGTATGTACTTAATATGTGGGGGGCAAGGGTTGCTTCCGTCCCCTCTCCCCCTTTATGTGAAGTAACCCTGGAGTGTTGTTAAAGATGCTAACTTTTGCAAAATATTTAAATACTCCACTTAAATGGATGAACAGTTTGTCTTACACATAACATAGCACCTGTTTCTCTCTTTTGGATTTTGCATTGCTTCTTGATGTCTAAAATTTTGCTTTCCAGTGAACTGCTGGACATCAACTCCAATGAAGACAAATGCTCATCACTTTGAGGGAATGTGAGAATAAACTGAATCAACAGTGATAATACCCAATTAAAAAAAAAAAAAACCAAAACACACAACTTATGAGTAAAATTTTGCCAAACACTAGAATAAATAAAATTAAAAGACTTCTTACTTAGGTCTCCCAGGTTTTCTCCTAGCTTTTTCACTTCTTGATGCAGCATTATAACAAAAAAATCTTAACTATGCTTCTAGTCATATGTAATTAGTAACAATCTGTTCTGTTAGTTTTCTTGAGTTTTATCTCTTCCTATAGGACCTTAAATAGGAAGATAGATTTGTTTTTCCACTCTCATGTTCTTTTCAGGCAATTTCAATGGGAGCTTTGAAGCTGGATGGCATCTGTGGCTACTTACAAGTGTGAGAACTTGTTAGGAGAAGAGGAGGTGGGTGGGGAAGCTATCAAGTGTAAAGAGCTGCCAGTGGTGATGACTGAATTAGAAGTTAGCAGTGCATAAGAAGAGGTAGACTTCTTCACTGCCAGCAGTTTGTATTTCTTATAGAATCATTTACTGACCGTACACATGAAACAAAATGTTGCATGTGTCTTCAAATTCATGTACAATTTTTATTTTTTAGCCTCCTTTTTACTGCCGTGATGTTGCTGAGATGTATGAGAATATTCTTCATAAACCCCTAGTTTTGCGCCCAGGAATCAGTCTTACAGCCTGGTCTATTCTGGAAGAACTTTTGGAGAAGGATCGGCAAAGCAGACTTGGAGCAAGGGAAGATTTTGTATGTAATGTCTTAACTTATCAAGCCTTACTTCACTTAAAGTAAATCACTAAATCTATGTGCACAGCACAGGTTTAATAGTTGGAGGCAGAGGTTGCTGTGTTATGTCTGTTTCTGTTTTCTTTGGTTTTATTTCTTCATTAAAGACACCAGTGTGGTTCAATCCCTGAAAGTTGGTGGGAGTTGACATGGGATATAAACATTTTGAGCTTGGTTGCTGCTGTACCTGCCAGCAAAGGAAACAATTCCTGGTGTAGTAGTCACTAAGGTAGGTTTCACTGTTCATAGTGAAACTGGGAAATAATCAGAAGAAAAAGTTATTTTTCTGGTAAGGTCACTTTAACTAACTACTTGAAAAACAGTCTTCATATAAAGAGGAACACTAGTACTGTGCAAACAGCAGCTCTTTTTTTTTTTTAGCCTTAAAATCATGGCAGATGTTTTCCCAGTGTAGCAACAAAAACTTTGTTTGCAAGAAGGTGATGTGAGAAAGTATAGAAGTCTTCAGAACTGTGTGATGAGGAATGATCTAGAAGGACTTCTTCCATCCATTAATTGAGATCTTCATAGTCTTCTGTTTGCAGCCCTAACGTTAGGTAGTCTGTTGACCTTGTAACACAGCATTTAGACTATGATGTTGTACTTTCTCATAGTGTGGAGCAAGATGAAAGGGTGGAAGCATTTAGCGTAGCTGTTTTCTGCTTTCATAACTAGTAAGCATATTGCAGAGTTGTTGAAGTACCTGCTTCTCAGACAAGGATCTGCTTTACAAAAACTAACAAAACTTTAAGGCAGGAGCAGATACTAACAGAAAACATTCTTGCTCTGTGGTAGACTTCAAGATGGTTGATTTTAAGGCTTAAAAGCAGAACATATGATCTTAAAAGGAAACCAGCTTGTAGAGGCAGGCTAACAAATTTTAATTGCTGTTTTTACCAACTACAGCTGTTATTGCAAAGTAGCCTGCGAATAAATAAACCAATGAAGGACTTGACTTCCTTATGTGCATGCAGTCTGAAGTAGTATTTACTATGATGCACAGGATAGATCTCTGGAATATCTAAAATACTTATTCCTTACTGCAGCTTGAAATTCAAAAGCACCCATTCTTTGAATCTCTCAGCTGGACTGACCTTCTTCAGAAGAAGATTCCACCACCATTTAATCCTAATGTGGTAGGTGCCTGGTGCTGTTTTAGTTCATACCTGCCAAATTTCTGCCTTTGAGGGCTCATCTGTTTGCAAAGAATGTTTGTTTCAGAATGGTGAAGAATGGGAACCTCCCAGTGCTGACTGGCCTTTTGAGCAGTTGCACTTCGGAGCAGTGATACTGTCTTTTTTTTACTTAAAACTCAGTTTGACATGTCACTGTTCCCTCTGCTCATTTGTGTCAAAGTACTGTCAATCTTTGTGGGGTCTGAAGATCACAGAAGAAAATACAGATAGTCTCTTTATTTGAAGACTTTCAAAAAACTGATTTCTTGCTTTTTTTGTAGTTGTTAAGCCTTAGTTGCAGCTTTTCGTTATCCTCCCATCAGTTTAAACTGTGTCAACCTGCGACTGCTTGTCCAAAAACTCAGGAGGGAGGAGGCGGGACAGTAGGGAGGAAGTATTTCTTAAAGTCACATCAGAGCATCCCCTTTTATTGAGTCTGTGTCTGGTGAAGAAGCCTTAGCTGTCTTGTCTCTTCCCTCTGTGGCTAAATATTACTATGCTTTAGTTCTTAGGTGTGTTACTGGGAAGCTGATCTATCATAACACTAGTACTGTTGCTAGAATTTAACACTTAAAGTATTATTGATGGAAAAGGGAGAAAGATAATTTGGTGTGGATTGGTTTTTTTTTTAGTTTGGTTTGGGGTTTTTTTGTGGGTGGTGGTTTTTTGTTTGGTTGGTTTGAGGTTTTGTTGTTTGGGTTTTTGGGGTGTGCATGTTAGTTTTTGCATCTCCCTGACAGTCATTTAAGAAAGAGACATTTCTTCATATTTCTTAGCTTTATCAGATCATCAAGGTATGTAGGCTTTGGCCTGAACCCCAGCCTAAAAGAAACAAGCAGGCTTTTAATAGCTGTTTTCAGGGATGCTGTGATGCGCTTCATTAAATTTCCTGTACTTAAATAGGAAAGAACAACATAAAGTAGCCTCAAGAGTTAAATTTGAAATCTAAAGGACAAGCACAAGTTTAAAACACAGTATTAATATGACAACTGATAGATCTTTCTGTTTTCTAGGTTGGACCAGATGATATTGGGAATTTTGATGCAGTGTTTACAGAAGAAATGGTCCCATACTCAGTTTGCGTTTCTTCTGATTACAGCATTGTTAACGCCAGTGTCCTAGAGGCGGATGATGCATTTGTTGGATTTTCTTATGCACCACCTTCTGAAGATATGTTTTGCTAGGAAGTTAGAAGCCAACAGTGTTTTGGAACTCTTGGGGGGAACTGAAACATTAGGGTTATGGACACATTCCAAAATAGCATAACTAGTGCCTCATTTTGTATCTAGGTTTGAAACCTATGAACAAACTTTCTCTGCTGTATAGGAGGAGCATTTTGGGCATTTTGGATGGCTTTCTTTGGGGTTTGAACTGTTTGTTCCTGCTGCAGAAAATATTTTTTAAAACCATTAAAAAGTGTTCTCTACCTATTTTTTAAGCAAAACCACTGACTGTTCTCCTCAATCCCTTCAAGTTTACATTCATACCTATCTAAGATTTGGCTGGCACAAACAGCAGCAAATTTAGTAAATTTATAAATGCTTTTGTACCTATTTACAGTGACCTTGTGCTTGAATTGTAACTATGCAAATTGTCTTTTGTATATCCTGGTTTAAAAAAGGTAAATGTTTTCCCTGTTATATCAGTTTGAAATATATGTTAATTTACCTGTCAGCACTTAAATGAGGGGTTAATATAAGTTAAGACCAAGATTCTTAAAGGACTTCTGCAGATGGAAAGTTGGTCATGTAAAACTGGATTGTTGCTCTTGCGCTTGCTGAAGTAGCCATTCACTCAACTGGATTATCTGAGGTATAGGGGATTGCTCAAAGCAAGGATGGGACAAATTAGCTGGATTGATTTGATAACATTACTGATCATGTGTTCTACTTTTTTTTCCTCCCTGAGATAAATGTCTATATTTCAACTACATGAAAAATATTTTTGGTTAAAACTCTGCTTTTCCAAAGATATAATATGCAATAATCACTGTTACTTTAAAAGGTTATCTTGCTTTGACCTTTTGGGGGTGGGCGGTGAGGGGATCATGCCAAATATTAGGGATTTTTCTCATGGAATTTTAGTTTGAAACACCAATACGTTCCAAATTGATTGCATTTCAATGTTCATAGCTACTTGTCTTTGTGTTCCAGTTTGCACCAATCTTCACTTGATATTGGGGGGAAAAAAATGTAAATTACGCTGATAATTTTAAAAATGTGAAAAGCTGTTGTATTTCTCATAACATACACGTGTATGGACAAACTGATAATTCTGAACAATTTCTGTTTAAGGAAATTTTTTTAAACAATGCAAAAATTGACTGCAGTTACAGTGTATAAAGGCATATCATGGTAGTAGTTTTATTATATATATATTACTTGTAAATAACAACTTATTTTTGTCTGTTACTTCAAAAATGTTCTGTGTTTTTTGTTCATAAATACATTCAGTTAAATGCCTTGATTTGAGAGAGTTCTGATAAGACACTGATGAGTAGCCAGAGTTAAATGTTACATAAATTTCAGTATCTAAATCGTCTCATTTTTGACAAAATAAGAACTAGCTAAGAGAAATGCTATCTATATTGCATCAAGATCAGTTAAAAATTGAGAACATTGGGGAAAAGAGCATATCAAATTATAATTCTTTTGAAATTAATGTTGTGTCAACAGTGAAACATTAGACCAGTGGAAACTAAAACAAGATTGCCTGCTTATCTCAACAAGTATCTCCTATAGTACTATCTCCTGCAGAATGCTGAAGTGATGCTGAGCAGTTGCTATGTGAGGTGTTGGAAGGAGTGGTTGGGTAAAAGAAGTAAGAATTGACATTGGGATGGAAGGGAGGAAGGAACTGTATCATTTGTGGGAGCAGAGTGGTGGCTTGGCGCTCATTTTCCATAGTGCTGCTCTGTGAAATTTTGAGAGGTTGGGAAATAGCTATGCAGCTGTTCAGGACCACCACTGACTACATGAATCCTGTTATTGCAGTTGTAATGACTTGCAAGCAACAGCCTTACCCTTTTTTTTTTTTTTTTTTTAATACATTGTAAGAAAGGAAGTATCCATTCTCATACTGAATTTTTACTCTGTATACTCCTGAAATTATTGTGGGCTACTGTAACTACCTTCTCTTTATGGCAAGGAAGTACTGTACTGTAGAGAGATGGGAAGGAGAGGCGATACTTCAGAAGTTGTTGCTGTGGGAGCTAGCACCCCTTTTAGTTTTGTTGTCTTGTATTTCCAAGATGTCTGTATCTAGCTGCCTGACTGGGTGAGGAATTTTGTTTTTTCTTGTCACAAATTTGGGGGTTCTTTCCCTTTTTTTTTTTAATTTAAAAAAAACTGGCAGTGGTAGTTGACGTTATTTCTGGGAGAGCAGCTTAATAATTGCTTATTAAGCTTTTTCCTTCAGCAGACTCTGCCTTTTTGGCGACGTATGAGTGTGTTAAACATACCACTTGCAATACTTAAGTTTGCTTTGTTTCTTCGAGTGTAACTTCATGTTGTAAAATGCCTCGGTCAGATCAGGATTTCTAAAGATAACAGACTGTGTACAACATCAGGCAATAAAGCCTCACAATACTTCTGTATCTAGTGCTCTTGTTCTGCATCTCTCTGCGTTTCCTGATGACAGTTTTCGAAGTAAGATGGCATCGTTCAGAGTGTAGTAGTCCCTTCACCCAGCGCTGAGCTGGAAAGTGAAATCTGAAGCACTAGTTGTGGTAAAGCCTAGATAGGAGATAGTGGAAGAACCTACACAGGAACCACCTGTGGTACTCCCTTCCTGTTTTGGCAGATACATAATAAAGGGAGGTAAAATCTGTCATTTTGTGACTAATGCAGGGGTTTTTGCCTGTCCGTAGCGAAAGGAGATTGTTGCTCCCCTTCCGGAGAGGTGCATCCGAGCCCTGTGAGGAGTAGGCTGCCTCTCCTGGTGCTGTGGAAGCAAAGGAACAGTGTTGCCTTTGTGCTCTTCAGTCTTTTGGCCCGGGAGGAGTGTGAGAGACACAAGAGGGACTGACTGAAAGGCATGGCAGTTGTATTTCAGTCCATGTTTTTACAACAGAAAAAGAGAGTTTAGAGGTGCTGTCCTGGGAGGTAAGCTTGCAGACAGCTGGCATGCTAAAGGCAGCAGTTAAATCTGCAATGTTTATTAATGAAAGAGCAAAAATGGTTTTACAAATATGTCCTCTTTTAGTACTTGTTACGCTGCCCGTACATGACCCTTTTCTAGTGACCTGCCTCGGACTGCGGCCACAGTAAAGGCAGCGCACCCCACAGTAGCTCTGTGCTTAGCGAGGCAGTCAAGAGGTGGTGGCTGATGCGCTTGTGCGGCTGTCGGTAATGGGTGGGGTCGGGGTTTCTCTTTACTCCCGGGGAAAAAGGAGCGGGTTTAGCGCTGGCGCTGCCCTTCAGGGGCCTGGTAATGGCGTCCCTGAGAGGCTGAGCCCGGTGGGGCAGGCGGCTGCCGGGCGGAGGGGAGCTGTGGCGCCTTTCCCGCCCGCGCCGCGGCCTAACGGCTGTCCCCGAGCCCGCCAGCGGGCGGCGGCGGGTGCCGGCTGAGGGGCTGAGGGAGCGGCACCGTAGCCCCGTCATCTCTCCTGCGGGCACACCAGGGTCCTCGTGGGGTAGAAGGTGTCACGGCCCCTCTCCCCGCTGTGGCGTGGGCAGCCTGGTCGCCCTCACCGCCCATGGCTGCCGACGCAGCAGTGTCGAAGAGGGGGGCATAGGAAGCCTGGAGAATTTTCTGGGGAGAGCGCCAGTGGGGTTTGTGGGGAAGGGGTGCTGGGGGGGGGGGGCGGCTTTGCGCATCGTGCAGTGTCCGACGCTGGAGTGCAGCTGAGTGGGGTTAGCTGTCTGTGGGGGGGCACTGGTGAACGCAGTCACCCTGGTAGTGGGAGTGGTCAGACTCTTATTTTTTTGAAGCTTAGGCGATGACAGTGTTTAGCGCAGTGACCTGGGCCATAGCTTAGTCCTTCCTAGTCATGTTTGGTGTCCTTTCCTTCCAGCCAGGGGAACGCGGGGACCAGGGAGATGGGGTGGAGGGGTGTGTGTGTTGCTCTCGCCCCTTCTTGCTGAAGATTTCAAGGGATGGAGCAGTAATCGTGTAGGAGTAATCTGAAAGAAACTGGGGAAAAAAATCCATACTATAAATTCACTTTCAACTTGCACTTAAAATTTGATACTTCAGGCCACTAAACACCACTACCAGCCCATGGCATACAGTTCTCACATGACAGGGTTTGCACTGCTGCCACACTAGTGTTGTGCTGGTATCCAGTTACTCCTCTCTCAGATGTTGATCTGTTTGTCCTCCCGAACCCAGTTCTGTGAACTCCTGCAGGGGGTCTTTCATATGCTATGAGCTGTGCTTCCTTGTCAGCCCAATAATTCTATGTGTTGTCTTTTACTAGGTAGCTAAGTCTATTTTTGAAGATTTAAGTGGCGTTTCATATTGGTCACCTACAGAGAGGACAAAGGACACTTTATAGAAGAAAATCTGTAAGACAGTAAAACAGATGTGTATATACAAAATACCATATTTTGACCTTAGTAATTCTTCGTCTAAATTCAGTGAAGTAGTGCTTCATGGTATGAGATTTTACTTAAAAAAAAAAAAAAAAAGCAGAGATGTGGATAAATACACAATGAAAACAGCACTGAAGAGCACCATCAGCCTCCAAACCAAAACTGTAGTTGTGAAAGTTTTGTCTTCTGTATACATGGATGGAAATAAGTGTTTGCAAGATCAACACCTTAAGTGGGTACTACAGGAGGAAACAGCAGAGCAGGAAAGTCCGACTGAAAAAAAAGGGAAAAGATGTTGCCCAGTTTTACACTTTTAACAGCTATGACAGACTTCTCAGATAAGAGAGATATTAAAGTTTTGCTTTTGCTAGGCTGATGATACCTATAAAATACATAGGGGAGGTTAAATTAAATGCAAGCTTTAATTTCATGGGTTAGGGAATTGGTCAGTGAAATAATTCACTGAGAAAACACTAGAGCATTCTTCAGGAATTTACTTTGGTAATGTAGTATGCTTCAGTCATTGGAAAGAACTTCCCATTGAATGGTGGTATTTAAAAAATCCTTAAAGAATTGCATAGCTTGAAAAAGAGACTATTTATTTTAATTTTGTATGGCTTTGTTAACATATACCTTTATTATTATTGTAGCATGGCCAGTTCTAATGTCATTTCTTCACAGCTTATTCCAACATTTTGATAAAGAATGCAAAGATCTTTTTTGGAAGATGCATCGTGAAATACAAAAAATGAGGGAAATTGCCCTTGTTTACCTTGACAGAAGTGGTGGCCTTCAGAAATTCGTGCACGATTGCAAAAAATATAATGGTATTACTCACTCAATAGCTATTCTGTTAAATGGATATGTAATGTTACACAAATCTCTGTGATTTTTATTTAAGGTGCTTTTTGCTCCTACAGACTCAAAACAAAGTTATGCTGTTTATCGTTTTGTTATTTCAATAAATCCTTCTGATATTGCTGAATTAGATGCAACTCTTGGAAACTACATTCTTCATAATCCCATACAAGCTGCACAGATTTTTCAAACAGTAAGTATATATTTATAGACAAGAGTAGACAGGAGTACATCTTCTATATTTTAACTAGATTTTCCTTTTTAAACTGAAGCTATTTTTCAATCGCAGGTGTGTTTCATAGCTATTAAGACATTATCATTAATTGAACAATTGCAGACAGAGGCCCAGGTGAGTCTGAATTGTTTTCCTCCATTTAGGTCTTAAATCTTTTAAGTATGGTGAAGTATTAACAAATATTAATTTTGTATTAACTTTCCAGTTTTCATTTTCCCTTTGGTTGTAGTATTATTTGTAATTAAAAATAGCTGGAAGTCCGAACCATATTGCAAGAATTTTGAGATAATTAATATGAAACCTAATTATTCTTACACTTCATGGGTTTTTGAACTTTTTTTCTAATAGCTATATATCACATTTTGTGTTTTTCCATCTAAGTAAAGCAGTTTTAAATAAAAAAATATTTTTATGGTATTAATGTAATTGTGTCTCTTCTTAGATCAGTATACTGCTGAAACCAACACATTTGCCACCTTTACCAAGTTATGTTCTGAGTCTTTCTGCGTTTCCCTTTAATTATACATCTCAAAGATTTTATATGTCTGAAGGAATAGCAATTGCAATGGGAACTGTAACAAAATATACACAAGGAGCAAGATTTCTTTGTACTGAGGAAACCTGTCCATTTTCTGAAGGTAGTTGAAAAAAAAATGAGACCAGTACTATTTCAAAAGCTTTTTAATGAATCTGGTAACAGAGATTAAAAACCTAGCATGCAAAAGGCATTTTCCTATGCAGTCTTATTATGCAGACATTTTTGTAATGAGCACAGCCTGATTTTTATTAATTGAAAGTAGTGGACCTTGCCAGTGGTTGCTCAGCATTATTAAATGTTTTGGGAGCATAGCTATGCCAGCAATCCATTTTCCTAATGCTGAAGATAGTTTATATGAGAAAAGATATGTCACCAATATATTTTAATAAATTATCTGAAATAAAAAAAGCTAAACTAGAATACGTTCTTTTTTCTCTTGGAAACTGTGTTTCTGTTTATATAAAAATACCGCAGAACAGTATGCTTAAGTGACTGGCAAAAGCTTCTAGCATAGAAAAAGTTTGCTTTGATGAGTAGCTGACTTCTGTGGAACTACTCCTGTGAGTGATCTTACTGAAGTGCTCTTACTGTTGCAGGATTAGGCCTTAAGTACTTTTAAGCCTGTTTTGTTTGCTTCTTCCTGTAACAGAGACCATAAAATTATGAGAGAGAAGGGAAATCCCAAAGCTAGGAGACTGCAGAATAAATCATAATGATGTCTTTATGAGGGCACGTACCTCTAAAAATGAATATCCATGTCCCATGTCATTTCCACGCCAGGCAGAAGCAGCAGTCACTGGCTGCTGCTGCTCAGAAAGCCAGGCTAAGCTATCCTGCCTGGGAATGTGCAATAGGGAATTCTGCCATCTTGTGGTCGACCTATAATAAATTATACAGATCATTTTAGTGGAAACACAGTACATGAATGCATGCTCATCTGAAGAAACACATGATAAATTTGGAATTTCAGTGTCCAGTATTTTAATCACTTCTGTTCTTAATGGGAAATTTAAAATGAGAGCCATGTCTTCATTTTAAATGGCTGGTAATTTTTTGTTGTTGTTGGTTTTTTGTTTTTTTTTTTTTTTGTTAAGGATTTAGGTACATAAGAGTACATCTGCCTGGAGCTACAGAATCTGCCACAGTGAGGAATGATTTTGTGTGTAGTTTGTGTTCTTCACCACTGCAGGAAGACATTAAATTTAGAGTACTTGGTGGTAGGACCTATGTAGTTTTATTTTTAGATCTATTATTAAAAAATAAGTAAACAAAATGGTTAAGAGGGAAAAAAAAAAAAGCTGTACTGTTTTCAAGAGAACTAACTTTTATTTGCGTTTATTTTGAAAGATAAACAAATAGTTGAAATGGTTGATGCAAAAGTTCTTAATGCTTTGAAAGGATATTCCAATGATAAATCACATTTTAGGATTCAGACATTTACAGTTTTCTTGAGAGGTAAGCTGAGTTTTGGAGTTTTGTCAAAAATATTTTAGACTTGAACTCTAATAATCCCTTACATTTTCCTTGTAAATCCATTTCTCTGGATAAAATAGTAAAAGTCATAATTTATATTGCAGTTCTTTAACAAAATGGGGGTGGGGGGGGATACATAAAATTAGCTAGGTGACTAAACAATATACACAGATGATTGAAGACTGCACATGGCAAAACTGTGGTGTTCACTTTTATACCTTCATTTAAATAAAATCCCCTGGCCAGCTCTGCAGTATCGCACTCAAACTGTAGCTTGCTTTTTCGCCCTTGCTACTTCCTTTTGTTATACTGTTTTGTACAACTTCACGGGTCTTTAACATCCTTCCTCAATCTAGCTGTTTTCCGCATTCCATCAGGATTTTTGGCTTCTACTACAACTACCTTCCACTGCAAACATTAAATGATTTCTAATGTGAATATCCAACTAGAATCACAACTCACCAATATACTTCCATTAATTCTCTTAAGAAAAAACCCAAACCCTGCCATTCCAAGTCTATGGAATCACATGGTTCATTTCTTGAAAACTGAATAGAAAAAACTACTACTACTACTACTAAAGTTATAAAAATAATATTATAAAGCAGAATGTATGGGTGAGATAGTGCATTGTGCATGCATTAAATTTCCAGTGGCTTCAGTGATCAGTGAGGTTAGATAGGGTATCGCAGCTGAGATGCACATTTGGCTGGACCTAACTTTCATTTTGAAAAAATAAATGTGATTTTTTTTTTTAAAGATGCACAGAAATACAAAGGTTCTCAAAGCTATTTTTGTCTTTTTGAAATCTGTTTAATTTGGATCTCCTTTTTATTGTGGTTTTTTTTCTCTGACATTTTATAGGACAGTAACTGACAATGGTGTCACCACAAGTTTCAGAGTAGAAATGTATATTTGCAAACAACTGTCAATTTTCTTTTCAATGCCGAAGGAAATGCATGATCTGTTTTCATTATCAGGAATCTACTTTTCCTCACCCCGTGTGCCTTCCTTACCTTTTGCATTAATGAATTAAATTGTATGCTTCATTTTATTCTAGTCCATTATGGTGAACCTGGCATCCAACTGTTGTTTTCTGCAATTAAATTGTAAAATCGAATTGTTCAGAACGTAAAGGAAGTTTTCTGACCACGTCTTTAAAACTGTTTTTTATGCTCTAACACATCTGCAGGTTCCCCCCCCCCCCCTTTCTTTTTCTAGATGAACTAGCCAATAAAATGAAAATAGGAAACCACTACAAGATTATAGGAATTCCAGCTTGTGTACGAAATGGCTTACAAGCTACAGCATGTATAGAAGTCAATAGTGTACAGCTCTGTAAACCAAATGGTAAGAAAGTTCCATTAAAAATTGACTTTAAAAGTTGGAAAGCCTTTTAGAACAAAATCTTGAGAATTGGTAGAGTTTTCTATTATCTAGAGGCCCAGATTACAAAACTACTCTGGACCTTTCCTCTTACAGTCTGAAATGTATGCTTATGGTTATTTGAGAATATCTTCTTCTGCCTACTTTCCATGCACTGGGAAACTACATAATTATTACTGCAGTTCTTCAACTTCTCTTTCCAACTTCTCCTATCCACTGGAAAGTATTTTGATACCATACATTAAATGAACCTGATATTTCAGTTCGTTATTCCTTTCTTATTCCATCGGTTTTAGCAGATCATGTCTGCTACCTTTTTAGCAGTAAAATTGTCAGATGTTTACATTCTCAATTTGTGCTTAATACATAAGCACATTTGTTCTAAGTTTTGTATCAAGCCTAGAATGGTGATTTGTTCTAATATATCTGCATAGGTCTCTTATCGTTTGTTAACCTGTACTTTGTTTTCACTAGGTCCTTCTTTTGTCAGTGACAATTTTAAGTATCTGCTCTCACTGACTTCAAGCTCACGCTGGAGGTTTACTGCCATCCTTGCCAATATCTTTGCTTCTCAAGTTGTTCCACCAGGCACTTACAATACTCTTAAACTCGCAATATTGCTGAGTCTAGTACAGACATGTGAAAAAGAAAATGCAGATTATCTGGATCTGTTGATTGTGACAAGCGACACGCTAGTAATTGATAGGTAAAGAGATTCCATATTTTTCACGTAAGTTAGAATTAAAACCATGAATATTTTTAAAGATAATAGGATCGGTCTTACATGAAAAGACAGAGACTATATTTTAAAAGAATATACAAGGCTCCAAATTAGTAACAGTACCCAATTTCTATCCCTCAGACATTTTTATTTATTTCAAGTGATAAATCTGGATCAGAACTTCACTAATAATAAAACCCCTGAACACTCTCGTAATGATCTCAGTAAGATTTTAACACTAGCACTGTTTAGCAGACCTCAAACAAAATATTCTTCTAAAATCAAAACTAAAGACTGTCCCAGAAGCTGGTAATGATAAAAGCAAAGGGTTCTACTTTTCAAATCTTGTGTCACTTTAAGCCTTTTCATCACCACTTCCCAGCTATCAGCATTTTCAGTTAATAAGCAGTAAATACTTAATTTTTATCACTCTTTTTCATAAAAACTATACTGATAAGGTATCAAGTCATGTACATCTTTACACATAGGTCATAAATCCAGCTGTTGTTGCCTTTAACAAAATGTTTTTCTGCATTTATGCATTTTATGTATTTACCCCTTCACACAACTACAAACTATTAACACAATTTCACATACACTACAGAAAAGTACAATATGCTTAGCTTTAAATTTACATTAATTTATACAAAATTACCTTCTCCTTCCCCAACTCAAAACAGGGCTTCATTTTTATTTTTGAAAAAGATCTTTTGAAAGTGGCATGAATTTTATTTTGCGAGTTCAACAAATTCATTACTATTTTTTTATTGTGGAAAAAATAATAATTTCAAAATTTAGTGGTATAAATTAGTTCAAATTTGAAAAAAATGTGAGCTGCAGGATTTTTTTCCCCACGTGAAGAGTAAGATTTCATAAGAGAAATCATAGGAGCTCAGAGTGTTTTAAGAATCAAAACACCTGGTTAATACTGAAACAGTTACTGTAAATCTTGGTCAGTACTGTCATTTGTACTGTCTTGCATGTGCACCTAGTATTTTATATGTAGCCTGTCAAAGTAAGCATTTACTACATCATATTTCTATTGGTATGATAGCCTATTTACTAATACTTATTAATTTTAATTAATAATTTTCTCCCAGTTATTAACAGTAGGATAAATCATGCTCTGACATCTTAAAATCCTTAGGAGCCTTTGATTGTGGAACCAGACAAGCAATTTGCAACCTCTTTGTGCCAAGGAACATAGCACAGAGGATGAAAAAGAAATTTTATACCTGCTTTCTCAAAAAGAATTACGGGGGGAGGACAGGGGTGGGTAGACCCCAGGCAGGCAGAGCTTGCAAGTTCCCAGTCTTTTCATTTTTTCCCGGATGGCCAGGATTACTAATCCTCTACACTTTTAAATCACTGGAAAAGTGTCTCTATAATAGGAATAGGAGTTAACAATATGGGGTTAAATTGTAAGATGACTTTGACTTCCTAGGGATTACTTCTATTGCAAACCATGATTTGCCTCATGTTAAATCGCTAAGAAAAACAGTCCTGTTGGCAGCTGTTGGAGAGAAGGCTTGGACTTCTACCTTTGTATTCAGAATTACTTTAAACATTTAGTTTCGACACTGGTTTTAAGTGGTTTTTTTTGTTGTTTCTGTGTGAGTCTTAATGTATAAATACTGTTATAAATTATTAAGTATAGTATTAAGTTGTTTAAGTTTTGAAAAACTGAACAATAATTTAACAATTTATGACTGACAGAATTATTTAATCCTTTAGGCTTCTGAATTACAGCGTATGTCTTCTGCCTCGTGGCATACGACACCCACCTTCTAGTGAAATTTTTCCTTCTGTGTCCAAAGATAAACATGGAACTGGAACTGCTAGTATTCAAGCTTGCAGCGCTGTGCTGGCTAAGGGTGGTATCTGTTACATAGGAGACTTATCTTCATATAAAAAGGATAAACTTGAACTTCTACAGTCTGGTAATCTCACACCTACTAACAAATGAGGGGACAGAACAAAACAAACATGCAAATTCATGGCTAGGTTTGTTCCCCAGCTTATGGCCCTCAACTGCTGTGAAAATCTAGAAGCTATTTTTAATGAGTCTGTGTAAGAAAGAAGGAAAAAAAAAAAGTCCTATAAGCTTATATTTGCTACACAGGATACACTACAGAGATCCACTGATTGTGACAATTCAGTGAAATGCATAATCGTGACTGGTTTCAGATAGTGTGTGTGGGACTAGAATTTATAGTTAAACTAGATCAATTACATAACTGATGTATTTTGTCCTATTGTAGCATTAGAGAGCAGAACAACAACAGTATTCATTCCTGGGAAGAAGTATGGAGAAGAGGCTGACCAACAAGTTACTATTTCAGTTCAGACCAATTTTTGGTCTTTTGTAGATGTGGATTCTTCCCCAAAGAAACATATACAAAAGGATAACTTTTTAATTGGACAGATGGTAAAGCACATGCCTTGTTATGACAGTAACTGTACTATAGCACTATTATGTTTATGGTTATTATTATAACACTATTGTGTTTATGGTTATTTCAACTAATATTGAAAACAATCAAATTTGTTAGTATTATTTCCCCAAAAGTCACAACTTAAGTCACTTTAAATCAAGTATCTTCTAAAATGAGCTAGCGTTCCCAAAAGCAGGTATCCTTTATTTTATTCAGAATAGCCTGACAACTACTGTTGAAACAGAATTTTATGGCATATATTATAGGTAATTCATTAGATAATCTTGCAGGACTGAGTATATATGGATATTGAACATTCCAGACTGAAAAAACTGTGATGTTTCTACAAGTCAAAAGGCTGAAATAAAGTAATTGTTTTCTTTCTCTGTGTCTTCTCTTTAGGATGTGAGTTTGATTCCACCTAACCTTCTAGATGGTTTTGGACTTTTGATACACAGTGAGTTTCCTTCATGCCGACCATCTTCTTCTCTTGTACATCATATCTTGGAAAAAGCCATTAATCCTGAAGTCATGCTGTACAAAGTCTCACAGCAGTTCAGAATGCAGGATTATGAGGAGGTAATAGATACTACCCAATAATTTAGAAATGCATTATATTTAAGAATATCATACTATTTCTGGAATCAGAAGGTTCTCTCTGCACATTCTGATTACTTATTTTTAAACCTGTTAATGCTAACTTTCTACCCTTTCCCCCCACCATATTCCCACTAGCACTAACAAGATCATTATAAAATTAGCTTCAGTTCTTCAAAAGGGCCCGCCTAAATTGTTTGATCTTGTTTCTGAAAAACATATTAGGTTAACATTCATATGAGAACAGATCTCCAATACCTACTTTTGACCAGAACAGTTTGCCATCAGTAGTAAAAGTTAACATTCCATTCTAAATAAACTGTCAATATCTCTAGTACAACTAACAGATGATTCTGTTTAGTATCTGAGATCTATCCTTATGGTGACAGCTGTCTTTTTATAAAAACTATTGGTGCAATATATTGTCCAAACTATATTACTATGCCACTGGTATGTTAAAAGGTGTGAAAAATTTAAATTATTTATTTTCCAGTTAAATATTTAAAATTTTTACCCTCTCTCTAGTTTATTTTCTTTGCTAGGAATCTTCATGTTGAACTGAGTTCAGAAGCAGAAAACCTCATTCAGGGCTACTATCTTGCAAGTCGCAGAGTGAGAAGAGATTCTTTTCATGGGTCAACATTATCACCATCTGCACTAAAAATTCTGTATGTCCTACCTTTCATGGTAAAGGAAACATCTACATTCCAAATAGAAATTGTGCCAACCTGCTCAAGAGCTTGTTAAATAAAAATCTAGACAAGACTCTCAAGTTTTGAAAAGTTCAAGTGTAAAGAATCTTATTTACCATTTATGAATACCATTTATTTTATATATTGATGCCAGGCAAAACCCCAGTGATTTAAGAAGCAATTATCACTATTAAAGCTGTCTAGAAAAAACAAAAATGGGATTTAAATTACTACAGCTTTGTATTATGCAAGCAAAAAAAAGTATTAACAGTAGATAATATGCCAAGTTCCACTGCTTTCATAGCCCAAGGAAGTCATGCATAAATGTATGTACTTTGTGAGTGACAAATGTAACTGCACAGTATTTGTGGGAAGCTTACACAGCTGAGTATGGAAAAAACTAGTCCAGTGTTAACTTTTGATTTACAGAAGTGCTTGAAACAGGGCAATACATACTGCATTCATGTCTGCAATATTTTTCATTTCTGACATGCTTATATTAATCTCTTAGGATTTCACTGTCTAAGGCTCATACTAAACTAAGTTTAAGAAAGAAAGTACTTGAGGAAGATGCATTGATTGCCATCTTGTTACTTGAATCATCTCTTACTCTAAAACACGGTAAATAATGCAACTGGCTTTAGTCTTGTGTACATCATTTTCACATTTTGAGAGTCTGAAAAAAGTTTGTATCAATTGATTGCAGTAATAGTTAATTTCAAATAAAAGTCCAGAATTTCCACTGTTGAAGACTGATATCAGAAAAGTCTTTCAGCTGACTTTTCTGTAGAGTCTCAGTGCTGTATGTAAATAATGAGGCCCCAGGCCAACACCAAGCCTCCATCCTTTTTGCTTGGCTTATTTGAGGCATCGATCCTCTAACATTCATCCAGGTTAAACTAAAGACAGGTTTACCTCCCTGGGGAAACCGAAGACATGGGTTGCATTTTTTGTTTATCTAGCATCACAGTCACATTTGTTCACACAAAGATTTGTAACACACAAGCTTGCATTACTAAGTAATCTGTCACAGCTTTTTTTTTTTTCCTTCAAAGTCCTGGCAAGTTTATCAAGTCTTTTAGCATAAGTCTTGATTTCTTCTTTGCTTAGGCAAGTCTGCATTATGCGTAGCACCAAATCCTGTATTTCCATTTGACCTCAGTGATGAAAACTCCCTGCAACAGAGAGATAGTTACCTCATGCAATGTCACGATCAACTGCTGAAGTTTATTGGTGCATATGGCCCAGGAATTCACATTAACACTAATGAAGAGTGAAAACTCCACTCTGTAAGTAAAGCCTGAAGCTTTATCTTTGAGAGGCTGCAGTTAGAAATATACAACTAATAAAGACTTTAGTATTTTTGTAAGACAGTTCAGTTGTATTTTGCTAAGGAATAAAGCATAGCTGACAAGATTTAATTACAACTTTTTTGACAGCGTTGTTTGAAGGCAGGAGTGATATCTTTATCCTGGGAGGCCATGGCTTCAGAATAAAGCCACAACCTGTACTCTTCTTCCTGGCTCCTGCTGTTCATCCACAGTTAAGTGAGGAGTAAAGCAGGGTTTTTAATAAGATTACAAGTAACAATTAAACCAGGAGTTTAGAATCTCATGTTTCATTTCAACTATGAACTCTGCAGTTTTTCTTGTTGCTTCTTTTCAAATGTATCACCCAATGAAGGGTAAGTAGTTTTAAGTACATTAAAACTCTATTTTCCTAGTGTAAGCCAACTTTCTTAAATTACTCATGCTCTATAAATTTTAAAATCTGTAGAAGTATAGCCATACTGTTTGATGTTCTGTGTCTTAGTTTTACATTACAGCGACAACATTAGACCAGGATGCCAGTGTGCTCCTGCAATCTGAAAAAAAAAAACAATTTCCACATTACTTTATATAGACTGCAGGGCATAGTAGAACCCTACAGGAAAGTGGAAAAAAAAAATTAGACAACCTGGTAGGTAGGCAGCTCAATGAGTTCAACTCTGCCTCACTGCAAAAACAAGTGTAAAGAATGCTGTGGTAGAAGATGAGGTGTCTGAGATACAGTATGCTTCTCTAACTACAAACTTCCCTGTATTTTTGTCTTCCTAGTAAGGATATAGTAGTAGACATACTACTGACCAAGTTTTATATTCAAGAGGTCCATGTTAAAAAAAAAAAGCAGCAGAAAAATTGTACAGACTTCCTGTCAACACTGGACAAGCTGAATACCAAAGGCTTGGTGTGACTCCTACCCAGGATGTCATCCAGCAGGATCATGGTCCTACTGCTCACATAGCCTCAACAAAAACTACAGTCACTGAAAACAGAAATCCAACATTTTATTCATACACACATTGCCTTGGAGATAAGCAGAAAAGCTGCCACCACTAACACTTTAAACACTCCCATTTAGACAAGATAACACAAGTTTCCCTACATGTTTTAACCCTTGATTTATTCAATTTTGGTCAATTTATTTGGTACATTTAAATAGTCATACTAAGTTCCAAGAGTGTCCACAATGCCACTTCCCTTTTTAGAGGGACACTCACCTGAACCTCACTCAAGGATTATTCACACATTTTCACTAAACAGCTACTCCCATGCTTTACTGTTGAATCAAGCAGTATTTTTGAGGAACAGGAAGGGCCATGAAAGCATTTCCAAGTGCATTAGAACTCCACATTTCAGGCTGCGGTTTTCAAGCTAACAACAAAACAAAACAGGCTATCAAAATATGTCAGTTTTCTGTATCCTTAATCAATCTTACACAAAGTTATTAACTTTACTGGCATTTCAGATTCAAAGATACACATCAAAAACCAGTCAGATGGGTAAACGGCAAAGATTTCATCATTATGCCAGAAAAACAACTTCTAGAGTAGACCTAAATAGAATTCCTTTATAAATCACTATTTTTGACAAGCCATATTAAAGAATGTATATCCTTAGAAAAAAAAATTCTGCAAAAAGAGCACAACTTTTTATCCTTAACCGCTCCCCAGTTTCTCCTGTGATGTTATAAGCAAAAATTAGAAGACTAGTAGCAGTACCACAAATAAAGGACAGCAAAGCCAGTCAGTAGTCCAAAAGTGTCTGTGACTAACAGGCCACACTTCAGCTGATACAAGCCAGCACAGGTCCAGACAGCAGCAAGCATGGCCAGTACAGGCCTTCACCAGCTAGCCGTACACCCTACTGGAGCCCAAGTACTGTAGTATCACAGTAAAAAAGCAACTTACCTTCTTAAACACCCACACTTCCCAAAGTGGATGGAGTCTACTGTTGGCTGTGTGTGCATACACAAGCCTCGAAGACAGTGGACAAGGTAGTTTGATCTCAGTTGCACCTTTAAAATAATAAATAAAATCAGAAACGATGGTAGCAAATCACACTGGAAAAATCCTACTAATTAGCTGGCACATCAGATACAACATTGCTCATCACAAAATTCAGTTGGGTAAACGGCAAAGAGTCATCATCATTATGCCAGCAAACAGTTTCCTGCCTGGGGAAAGACTGGTGTAATTTTTTCCAGGTATCAAACACAGGGGATTTGTTAAGTTTGTCTCAAGAGATGCACTCCCATAAATTGAAGCAGAACCTTGTTTTTAACTGTTAAGCACAGAGTGGATGCATCATAGCCAGGAACAAGAGAAAAAAGCTCGCTCTGGGCACAAAAACACAGGTCCCTCCCTGTCATTACCTTCAAGCCCCAGATGCCAAGTATCTTTCTAGAGCCAAAAAGTTCACTGCCAGTCACCCTTCCGTTTGGAATATATTCCAACGGACTGATATGGTTAAGTGCCAGCAGGGATGGAGATTTGAACACACTGTTCTTCACTTTAGTCTGTCACTTGCAAGTAGCATCTGTTAATTCTTCAAAGCAGAAGTCTTGTTTCTCTCCCCAGTTAAAAAATAGGTTCACTGATGCTATTACAAACCTCTCCCCTCTGATCCCTTCAGGATTCCTGGATTACACCTGCTTTGTTCTGGGGAGCAGGTCCTAGAGGTTTTATAGCTGTCATAATGCCTTTTGTTGGAATTTCAACCTCTTAACCCTACATGCAGCCATATTCCTCCTTGTTCCATCAGTAAGAGAATTTACAAGCTATAAAACAGCTTCAGAACTCTAGATCTAGAGTTCAGGAGGCTTTCTCAACATTTTTAAGTACAGTAAGAAATAATTACTTCTGTAGCTCCAGAATTCACGTGACATCTTTCTGCTTGCATGGTAACAGTGTGGGAGAGTCCAGATTGAAGATTCCCAAAGCCAGTAACAAACTCATCTCTTAACTTCACTTGCTGCCTAAAACAACAAAAGGAGATAAAAGCTGTTTGATTCAGAGAACTCCACTGCTGAGCCAGCAGCAGAAAGCATCAGCACTTCCTTGGGGAAAGCCGGCCAGTCAAAGAAGCACCAGCGTTCTGGGCAACCTCGCTGCTGGTTTTATCATTACCTGGGGAGAAAGCTAGAGACAGCATCGGCCAGGATCAAGGTTAAACAGAGGTGTGACCATTTTACCTAAAGCAAGTTCCCGTACAAAGAATGACTGATTGCAGGGCTATTATGCTGCTCCTAACAAACAGCCGTCACTGGGGAGCGGAGTACCCCAGCAGGGTACAGCCTTTAACCCCAGCTTGTGTGCTGCGCTCTGGGGAACCTACTGACACGCTTCCCTATCGGTGGAATCGAGGTCAGCACTGGCGCTATGTCCTGGCAGGAGAGCATGACTGCCGAGACCCCAGGGTCCTGCCCCTGCCAGAACCCAGCATTTTGGATCCCTGTTTACAACCCAAAAAGGGCATGGCCAGGGTCACCATACAACACTTGCCCAATTCCCCAAAGGAAAAAAAGGTAATTTATCTTCAGAATTAGGACATGCGTTTTCTGATTAAAATGATTTATCGGCAAAACCAAGTCTCTCTGGATATCCCATCTGTCATCCCTTTGAAGACTCGATGAGCCGAGCGATAACTCGGAGTAACCACCATGGCCTGCCAGTGGAGCGGCACATACTAACGAGGTCCCTCCGAGCCTCGGCAGGCGTACGCAGCTCCCTGGGAAGCCGGCGTGGCGTGCGGGCCTCAGCTTGAGCACACGGCTGCAGCGCCCGTCCACAGCGCGACGCCGGCCAGCCGGCACAACCGCGCAGCGACATCAGCGCGACGGTCCCCGTGACGGCTTGCGCGGTTCAGAAAACGGCACCAGCAAGCCATCCCTTCGGTCCTCGAGATTCCACTCGCTGCCTTCAGAACTGGATTTCTTACGTCAAACAGCAAGGGCTACTTCTAATTCCTCCGGGAAGAAAAAATTAAGACACACCGCTCCTGCCGGGCGGAGGAGCTGCCCCAAGGCAGCAGCAAGCCAGGCGCCGGCCGGGTGGTTCGGCCGCTCCCGACGCCCCCGGGGAAGCGAAGCCGGACGCTGCTGCTGCCGCCGCCGGCGGAGGGTCCGCACGGCCGCCCCACCCCGGCGGGATTAGACCGGGCGGCCCAAGCTACCGCTCCGATACCGGAGTACCCGCGGCGCGGACGGAACAGCTCGCAAGCCACGGGGGTACCGTGCGCCGGCAGCCCCCGCCACCGCGCCGGCGCAGTACCCGCGGCACCGCGCACACGGTCAGCCGGCCCCGCCGCCAGACGCTGCCGGCGCCGCGCGGGCGGCTCCCGCGGCACGTCGGCCTGAGCCGCCACCACCCTCCCCCCCCGAAACCCGGGCGGGGCGCGGCCGCTCGGTACCCTGGGGCGGCCGCTACGGTGCGGTGCCGTGCGGTGCAGCCCCACCCCCCTCCTCAGGGCCGCAGGGCGCGCGGAAGGAGCGAGCCTGGGGCGGGATCCCGTTAAATAGGCCGCGCGCCAGGGGCGGGGCAGGCGCGCGGCACCGCGGCGCTTTCCGGAAAGGCGGTGCCTGCCGAGACGGCGGGTGCGGCTCCGTGCGCATGCGCGGGCCGGGAGGCCGGTGCCGGTGCCGAGGAGGGGCTGCGGCGGCCGCCCTGGCCGTGTCTTCGCAGCCCCCCGGGCGGCACGGGCCTCCCTGCGGCCGGGCTTCCCGCCCTCAGGCCGCGGCAGCCGCGCTCGTCCCCGGCCCTGGGAGCCCTGAGGGGCGGCCCGGCCCGGCCCGGCCCGGTCCGGTCGGGCCGGCCGGCAGCCGCGGAAATCCTTTAAGAGCCGCTGTAACGGCGCTTTCGCGGGCACTGGGCAGCGTTTTCAACCTGAAAACGCTTCCGTTCTCACTGAACGGTCGGCGTTCTGGAAGTCAAAGCCATGGAAATTCGTCTCGAGGGTGTTGTCGTTCCTGAGCGCTGCGTCCTGACGGTCTGCGAGGGAGGGGGAGTGACGGGCAGGGAGCGCGTCAGGAGGAAGCCGCGCTCGGCCGGAGGGCGCAGCGTTGTGTCGGAGCTGTGCGAACGGGGCGAGACAGATGAGCGTGCGGCAGGCCGCGCGCAGGCAGGTTACCTGGAGTGGCCGTGTCTTTGCCGGTCCCATCCCTCTGAAGGAAAAGCTCTGATGACGGTAACAGGTTTTCTAAGATCTTTTAAGTTACTCCGTGAAAAACGGTTCCTTTTGGTAGCAGTGTGTGAACACTAGAATTTTATTCCTAAACGCAT
Source organism: Haliaeetus albicilla (assembly GCF_947461875.1). NCBI lineage: Eukaryota > Metazoa > Chordata > Aves > Accipitriformes > Accipitridae > Haliaeetus > Haliaeetus albicilla. The sequence goes on from NC_091485.1 coordinate 39,623,178, forward strand.
GCGTATTTCCAGTGCCAAATGCCAAACTGTTACATTTCAGTATACAAGGATACAAACCGTTCCTACAAAATGCAACGTTCGATCCAAATACCGGGTTTGAAGCAAACAGGTTCAGAGGATCTTTTTGATCCCGGTGTGAATTGCTGGATGACAAGAGCTCTTGCACTTGTCGAAGGAAGTGGGTTGCCTAACCTGGTGTCTTGGTTCTGGAAGAAAAGGCATAAAAATTTGCAGCTGATGCAGAATAATCTGTCTTGGGGGAAAAAAAAAAAAGCCAACTCATAAATATGGGGAGTTCTTCTCAAGTAAAAAACTGCTGTTGTAATTCTGCATATTCTTATTGTCCTTTAATACATCTACGAAATGCTGCTGAGCTCTTTGCATTGTCATGTACGTGGCCACAGCTTCTGCAAATGTTGTGAGTATGAAGTAGCTCCAGCGTTTGCTGCTCCAATTCTCTGGCTGTCTCCTGAGCGTTGTAAATACTCCACCTTTATTGTAGTAAAAGTCTGAGTAGAAATCTCTTCTCCATGCCATCCATTTGTAACTTTCCCTGGTTTTTAACCCTTACTCCTATCCATTTTTCATGCTTACTTCATGGATAAGCAGTCAGAATGTTTCAGTTACATTTAAGGGAAGAAGCCTTTAAAAATGGGGGGTCGGTGGGGGTGTCTTTTTTTTTGTCTTTTTTTTTTTTCCCCTTGAATTCTGTCCCTTCCAGATGTAGGTAAAAGCATGCAATTGATGCAAAACATCATCACATTTTATGTTTTCCCCACGCCATTTTGTATGCATGATTCACATGTGATTTGTCTTTATTGTCAGACCGCTGCTACACACCGGCAGCTCAAGGTTTGACGTTGACTTCTGGCTGAGATACCGCTTGTTCTTTTTTCCCTGACATGATGCCATTCGTTTAGATCTCAGTTACATACAAAACTAGACTGACTTCTCTGTGCTTTGACACATTGCTACTTGGCATTTTATCAGTCTGAAGTGTAATCTGTGTCTTACGCCTTCATCTTGTACAGCAAAGTACTCCTGGAAACCCTCACTGTTCTGTCATTCTTTAATCTTACTTAACTATCATCACCTTTACAACTCCTTCACATCTCCTCATTAGTAACTCCAAATACAAATAGCTGTCCCAATAAGAAGAGGTTGGGCTAACCCACTTTTTACTACTATGGAAAGTAAGTACAGTTCTTTACAAACTCAGACTCTTATTTACGAGTAGATACTTGTCTATGCAAAACTGCCCTTTTTTTACATATTTTTTTCACAAAAAGCTGTAGCTCATGTGTTGAATGGTGCTCTGGCTATGTAATTACCATCTTTTAATAAACCACTTACAATTGTAAATAAGAAACATATGCCTAAAATAAATACATATATATATTAAATGTATTTAAAATAAAGTAAGTTTACTATTTAAAAGAATATTCTTGTTAAAAGCTCAGAATGCTGCAGGGGTGGTGGAGAGCTTTTTACTTTTATGGTAAAAAAAGTATTTTACCATACTTTACATCTCTCACATATCCTAGATGGTTTGTCCAAGTCTTTCTAAATGACTCTTTCTTTTCTGTGATACTGGACACCCAGCTTGCAATGACATGCTCAGCTCCTCTGAAAGGCGTCACAAGTTTGACTCAAGACTGAAAGCAATAAAGTGATTTTTTTTAATAAAGGTTGTTCTTGTCAGTATTTTTGTGTTTCTTTTTCCTAAATGTTATGTTAAAACTTAAACTGTGAGGTCTTCAGGAATAAGTTACTATAAATGCAGAATATTACTATTTAGAAACTATCATCAGTCCTGTACAATGAGAAACTGATACAGATTTTGCAACTCACTAAATACATAATGTCCACTGAATAATATTTAATAAAATGTTTACCTCAGCAATAACAAACTATATGAGAAGTACAGTGTTTTACAGAACAGATACATTAGGTGGCATTTGTGCATTTAGTTGCAACTTTTCTTGCCTAAATATAGATGTTTAAGTGAAAAATGTGCTACGAACAAGCCAACTCTTCAGACTCATTTGCTTCAATGCATGAATGCACGAAAAGACAAGGTAAACGAACGTCAATATCTTGAGCAGACAAGTAGTTGTACTGGGGTAACACTTAAATACATTTCAAACCCTCTCACATGCAACACAACTGTATGGATCAACGCAAGCAACACTTAACGCACAGAGCAGTTTGTGTCTGTTGTATGTCGCGCTGTCTGTACGCAGGGTAGATTTCAGCCTGTCTTTACTTGAGGTGAACATGCATCCACATTTTCAGGAATAGCTACACACATTTAAGATTACCAGGAGGACAAAGCCCTGACCTGACGACTGCGGTCAGTGGGATTTCTGCCATCGGCTTCACACAGTGAGGAGAGCGCACACGGGATGTCCATTGCTATTTTTAGACCTGCCCTCTGCTTTTCACCCCAGCCTGGCCTGCGCTGTACTTAGCCAGTTCTGCACTGCTCCTTCTCCCCCCTTTTCCACAGCGTACCTATTCACCGCTTGTCCCGGAGGGGATGAGGTTACCTGTTCTGCCAGCAGCTCTGCCTTGGCGGCCGCCTCCCATGTCAGTGCTGACCGCAGTCACCTTCTCCTAATCCCCCAGTTCAGATCCCAGCAGTGTCCTCTATGATAGAAACCAATCACGCGTCACATTAACTTAATGAGGTATTAATTACATTTGAGAATCAATTCCTTCTCCTCTACAAACAATATTTCAGGAATTAAAGTTTGTCTGTAGATGCTATTTTTTTTAACTTAAGTATATATATATAAGGTGTAATAAATAATTTTTTTAAAAGCGAGAAGGGAAATCAGATTTGTGAAGTTGTTGATGTTTCTCCTTGGTTTGCGCTTTCTCCTTGTGCCGAGTGAGTCAAAAACTGTCCTGTAGCTCCAATGTATAACCTGGAACGCATCGGCCACTTCTGGAAGAGAAGAGACAAGCACAGTGCTGAGATACCCGGGCTCTTTGCAGTCTGAATGCAGTTCTCAGCAAAGCTTTAAATGATGGAATCACAATATGAGAAAATAGGAAACTCTTGCTATCACCAGAAAGTTCCCATTCTGCCATGTGTTGGACAATGTCGTTAGAAGCTGGGTAAGAGAACCTCAGCCTGGATATTTTCTTTGGTAATTAATCGTGAGGCACAGCTCCCAAACCCTGCCATGACCCAACAGACAGGAGTAGGCTGTGCTAATCTGTCATTGTACCACAATCCGTATAGCAGATGCTCTGTTGGCAGAATAAACCAAAGCATTCCTCTTTACGGTGCCAGGGATGCTATGGGGATACACCAACACCTGCAGAGACTGCAGCCCTGTGTGTGCTGGCCGGCCCCCCCAACACTGACTGCAGCACAGGGGCTGCTAAAAACTGTGTGTTAAAGGAAATTTAACGTAATCGCTCCTTGGCAGTCTTCCGCACTGACCGCTGCTTGTTCTTTGTCAGCTCTGATGATTTCAGATGAGACAATTCATCTTTCCATTCACTGATTATTGGAATCATCAGTTACATTGGCGTTAAGTATTCTTATAGCTCAAGTTTCTTAACCCGAGCAAGTTACTTTGATGCAAATGGCCCTGCAGTAAGGGTGACTGCAGCTGGGTGCCCTTCTCTTAGGAGGAAGAGTTTGATGTGCTGAGTTCATTATTATAGAGAGATGAATGTTTGAGAAGACAGCTTCTCATACACATCGGATGAAAAAATACCTTAAACACAGACAGTGTGTTGTTCCAAAAGAATACAATTTTTTTAAGACACTTTTGGGAACAGGCTGGGACCTTTCCTGTGAGTAACGCAAGAGCTCTAAAAACTAGAGGGGCTTAATACTGCAGTTAAATCTCAGCTCTTCTATTTAAAGACACAAAGCAGCAGTATATTTTCACTTGGAAAGACTGTACGATCTCATTCAGTATTTTTATTTCAAGAGTGACGTTATAAATTTGTCACCAATAAGACACCTGAGTTTGAAGTCACTAACCATATTTTTTGTTCGGTGTACACACAACTGTACTTGGATATTTTACTTTCCTTGCTATTTGTATTTACTGTGCTTGATATATGAGTGTAGTTAAAGTCCTTATCTGCACTGGTTGTCTCATATCCTGCACTTTGGGCATTTTTTCTGAAGCATGTACTACAATTTTTATGTGGCACTTTTGTTCTAGTGCCAACTAAAAAATTTACTACCAGGTATATTAGAAAGACTGGTTAGACTCATAGAATCTTTACAAACCTAAATACAGGTAAATGGCACATAAATAAGATTATAAAAAATAATTGCCAGATGAATCCAGTATTGCTGTATTCCAGTAGCCTGGGAAGTGTGCATCTGGATCATTTAACTGCTGTAATAGCTATTTAAAAGTGTTTTTCTGCCAGTAATAGTTGGCAGCTGATAAAAAGTACCATAAGAGACCTGCCTCCTTTCGCTCTGACCAAGGGAACTAACAGAAGCTACTTAGAACTTATTTTGAAATACATCACAATATTTTTTTCTTAAATTATAGCCATCTTCTAATTGATGTAAAGGTTTTGCTTTCTTAATGAGCCTGCTAATCATTTAAATGGCCTCAGAAGCCTATGTTCACATCATGCTTTTTACGGCGACCAACACTGTGAACAAGAAACTCTGTGAATTTGTCACTTTATAGGAATTAGAGATTACCTCACAAATTAATCTTAATTAAATCATTCTGAATTCATCAGACTCTTAAAAAAAAAAAAGAAAAAAAAAAAAGAAAAACACCCCAGTGCTCTTAACTAACTCACTCCCTGAGACCAGAGCCAAAGAAAACACCCCATGGTATTTGAGTCCCGTCAGTCACTGAGCAATGCATTTGAAACCAGTTTCCAGCCCCAGGTCCTCTCCAAGAGCAGTTCCCCTTTCAAGTCCCCTCTGCATTGCTGCGATTTTTATTTTTTTTTGGACAAAGGGAAGAGCGTGTACCAACCAGACGAAATAAATGCATCAGAAAAGCACTTTCATAGGAGGAATTAACACGTGGCCGGTAAATAACATCACCTTTCATACCTCGGCTGCCTTGGCGGGAGAGCCGAAGCCGGCCCTGCTGCGGCTGGGGTCGCCGCTGCGGGACAGCGCATCCCCTCCACCACAGACATCCCCGACAGCCGGTTCCCATGGGCTTGGTGGGGGATCACCGAGGTTTCCAGGCGGGGACCCAGGAGGTGCCGGTACTCCTCTGCTGCTGCCCTCTGCCTGCGCATCCAAGGGACCAAGGGCCGCTAGGTTTGGACCTACGCTATATTTGATGCTTTTGTGCAAAGTCCCTGAAGCTGGAGGGACAAAGCCAGTGAGCTCCAGGGCATTTCCCTCATGCACGTAGATGCGTGGTTAGCCTAGGCAGACTTTTCATGTATTAACTCTAGCAAGGTAAATAAGCTTGAAATCTTTAGTTTCATCTAAGCATCTTTGATGCCAATTTACTTCTTCACTGAGAGAAGGCGGTAGCTGCTCCCCAGGTCTCCTACCTTGACAGGGTGGAGGTATCCATCCCCTCGGAGGGTACCCAAGGCCTCTCCCGGTGACTCTTCCTCATCCTGAAGGCTGCGAGTGAGGTGTGCGATATAGGTGGTGGCCAGGAGGAGCACGTCCAGCTTGGAGAGCTTGGTGTCGGGCGGCACAGAGGGGAGCGTCTTCTGCAGCTCGAGGAAGGCATGGCGCAGGGTTTGAACCCGACTGCGCTCTCGAGCGGCGTTAGCGGCGGCGGGTCTGCCAGGAGGTGCCCCGGCCCGCTGTCCCACCGCCGAGGGCGGGCAGGAATTGCTGCCAGCTGCAGAAGGCAGCAGGGGATCGGGCTCCGCGCCCGGGCTGGAGATCTCCTCGCTGCCCTCAGCTAAGTGTCCACAGTCCATTGGTGACTTCCCCGGTGGGGAGGGCCCTGCAACCAAGAAGAGCATCTCTAAAGCCAGCCGCCGCGCTGTGCCGAAGCGAACGCTTTCTAAAAACAAGGATTCTCAGAAATGCGAGCGCTGCCCATGCCAGGAAAAGCCAGCATGCAGCTGCGTGAGCCGCCTTTCCGCTCGCTGCTTATAAATTTGGTATCACACACAGGTACCGAAACGCAAGTTAAACTCTCCACAAAGACTGGTATTGAAATTTTTTATTTGGACAGTATTGCACAGAGCAAATTTTTTGAGTCACTCCTAGCCCAGAGATCAGTTCTGAGAAAACCAAACAGGCCACGCTGAGCAGCTCTGCCACAGTGGTTTCCATTTACAACTAACTAAAAATTAGGCTAAAAGCGATTTTTAAAACATATTATTTGCATAATTTGGGATGTGGGACTATATGTATATTTTCTATTTAGCTGCAATCGTTTTATCAACAGTCTTGCAGGTAATCAGTGCTCAATGGATTACAGAAAGAAAAATACCATTTTCAGATGCAGTGGTAAGTGGAGCCATAGAGCATGGAGCTGAGTTTTTGAGGGCAAAACTTGGTCCACGATTTTAAAGGATCAGGAACCATCTTCTCCTGTGTGCCCACCCCTAACATCACTCAAAAATTTCTGTGCTTATCCTTTATCTTCTACATTAAACTGTAAAAGAATATTGTAAGCTGTATTTTGGCCATTGGGGGGCAAGAGAACCTTTTGAAAACAATGGCAAAAAACTTTTGAGCAAAGCAGAAAATAATGACCCCAAGGTCTTTTCCCAGCTTTCAGAAAAGACGGTCAGTCAGCTCTGCCTGTAATAAAACTCACAGTCCTTCAATTCATTCAGTTCCACAGTAAAATGCAAATCAGTCAATATTCCCCAAACTGCAGCACTTCTTAGCTAGAATAATACCTGATCCTGTTGTCCTCAGTCAAGGAGCCCTTCTAGGTGTCTCAGATCCTGGCTTTCACGTGTTGGGAGCGGCTGTTTCTGTGACGGCCTGGCTAGACAACAAGGGCAAGAACAAGTTATTAAAACTTTTAAATTCATTCAAATATGATGTAATTTTAAAAACTTAAATAAAATTGATGCACATAAATGACTGAAAGTCTAAATTTACAGAAGTTAGGCCTTGATTTTGCAAAGCATTTCAACCACACGTTGAAGTCCCACTGACGTCCCTCTGTAATTGCGGCTGATAATGGCAAAGAAGCCGATACGATGAACCAAGTCAAAGACTTCTAGCAGAGAAGAGGAAAGGTTTCTAAATAATCCTTTTTTGCAATGCTCTAATTTGATGGTATTTAGAAGACATTATTACTTTGGGTATTTTATTGTGATTAATTTGCTGTTAATCTGGCTCACACGGTTTTTATAAGGTAATGTTCTCTTAAATAGTAGTACAGTTTAGACTGAAATTATTCGTGAAATACTCTGTGCGCATTGTAACTGTAAACCAAAGGAAAAAAAATCTCATTATTCTTTTTTATTGTGATATTTATGATCAATATAAAATAAAACTCACATGAAGTCTACATGAGGTTGTCTTGAGTGAGGGCTGAAAAATGGTCCTTAAATTGGCTATTTCCTTTAACTTAAAATAAAAAAGGTCCCATGTGTGGTTTTTTTCTTGGTATTTTCTTGTTGTGTTAAAGCACAGTCAGATCTGGATGCATTTTAGTGGCAAAAAAGGTAATCACTACTGCTACTGCAGAGTCAAGACAATCATGAAAACCAGCAGAAGAGTCAATCGTTTTATCAGCAGGATTTCTCATATGCCATCCCATCAAAAGCCCACTGAAACGAGGAAGGCTTCCCTGATTACTGGAAAAGTCTGAACTACCCAAGGATACAGACAGACTGGGCTAGTATAAATACCTGCTCATCTACTGAAACACAAGACTAGGGCTGGTTTACACCCAGTTCTGATTTTGCTGTGTTGGTATATAACCAGATTTAGCACTAGAATGACCTTGTGTGACATACAGTATGTAGAAACGCACGTACCTAAAAACCTCATTTCCTCAGGCGCGCCTTGAAGTAGGATTTTCTGTTTTAGGAGCTTCACGCCTACATCGGATGAAATCCTGGGCCTGCGGAAAAAAACCAGCAAAATTTCAGCTGTGGAAATGAGAGATTTCACTCTGAGTTAATTTCTTCACTGTCAGATTTCCCATCAAATACATTCAGCAACTGGCCTGGGAAAATCGGCTACGCAGAAACACAGGATCTGCGGTAGGTACGTACACACCTGCAGCCAAAACGCGGTGGTGCGGGCGCCAAGACCGCGTTTGTTACGCACCGGGGCTGGGCAGCGTCGCTCTTCACACTGGTGCGGTCAGGATGCCCGCGCTGGGTGCTGCGCCCTCGGTAAACCACGGAGTCTCCCAAAGCTTGTGGTCCAAAAACCGCTGCTGAAAACTAAAGTGAATAAAGAGCCTCTGGGCAACAGGCAGTTTCCGTGTAATCTCCCTCAAAATTTTACAGGAAAGAGGTTTGGTTTTGAAGATAATTGCAATAATTTTTGCAAAAAGTCACTTGCTGCTCGGCGTGCAGAGAGACCTGGAAATGGGGGTGTGAAAGTAAGTCAAGGTATTTCTATTCTTTCTAAGGCATTTCTATTGCAGTATTTCTAATGCAGGCAGATGCACTCGTGTTTTTACATGACATTACAAAGACACGATCGGTTTTAGTTTAAATCTAATTGGTTTATCAGAGGAAACAGCACACCGCTTATTTCAGTGCTATATTGCGTGTGAGTGAAACGGCGATGAAGGCAACCTGCCCACACGGACAAGGAGAAGATCGGGAACGCCAGAGCCGAGTACGCAAACTGAAAAGACACAGGTGGAAACCTTAGCTAAAACTTGTTCGCAGCCTTTTCACTTGGTCCTTGGGGGAAAAAAACCCAAACCCAGCGAGTCTATATGATTCTGCATCGTTTTTTTAAAAGACCCTGCCCTCTGCCTAACTCCGGTAAGAGTTAACGAACACACTTTCACTGGAGCCGCGCAATAGGAACTTGCCTGTCGGCGGGCGAAGGCAGCCCGGGCGCTAACCCGCACCGCCGGCCCGGGGGGGACGAACCCGGCTCCCCGCGGCCTCGGGGGGACCCGACGCCGCGACCGGGAGGCACCCGGCGGTCCCCGGCCCGCGGAATGAACTTACCGTTCCCGACCGGAGCGGGTCTGCCCGGCGCAGCCCCCTCCGTCCCGTCCCGCCGCGCCGCGTCCGTCCCCGCGGCGCCGCTTATAAGACGGCGCGGCCGGTGGGTGCGGCGGGGCCGGGTCGTACCTGGCCGCCGGGCCCCCCCCCCCCCCCCCCCCGCCAGCCCGGGCGGCAGCGACCGCCCCTTCCCGGGCGGGCGGCTGGGTCATTAATCACGGAGCTGTCGGGGGGGAATCGCCTGGGGCTCTCCCCGCCCGGCCCCGGGGGCGGCCCCAGGTCCGGGCGGCCGGGCCGGGGCGGAGGGAGCCGGCGCTGCCGCTCGCCCGGCACGGGCTGTTTTTCTTGGGATAAAGTAACGGCTTTGCTGGAGGAGAGTAATTCAATCGCTGGGCTGGGAGCTCGGGCGATGGTTTCTTACGAGCGAGTACGTTCTCTCCGCTCCATCGCCGCTTCTCGGGCTCGCGGAGGTTCCCCGGGGCGCGGGGGTCGGAGTGGCGGGGGAGGTGGCTGCCCGGGCACCCCCCGCGGGGGACCGACGGACACGCGGGGGTCCGAACCCGAACGGGATGGGGCGCGACGGGGCGGGCGGTGATCTGAAAGTGAAGGGGGAGCGGTTAAAAAGTAGTAACGTTAATGAGAAGGGGCAGTCAAAATAAATACCGGGGGTATAGAATTAGCTCAGAAAAACATTTTGGACGAAGCCTGATTGTGCGATAACGGAGACACAATAAATCAAGCCTCGGGCGCAGCAGAAAAACAAAGTCTGAGCGATTCGTTACCGGTTTTGCAGCCAAGAAAATCAAGGACTTAATCTTCAGCGATAATTGGAAGTCGCGGGCAGGGAGGATTTCGGGGCGGGGGGGGGGGGGGGGGTACGAGCCTGGTGTGGACCCGGCGGGGGGCGGCCGCGCAGGGGGAGCCGGGCACCTGCCCTCCGCCACCGCCGGGGGAGCCGCTGCTCGGCCCCCGCCGCTGCTCGGCCCCCGCCGCTGCTCGGCCCCCGCCGCTGCTCGGCCCCCGCCGCTGCTCGGCCCCCGCCGCTGCTCGGCCCCCGCCGCTGCTCGGCCCCCGCCGCTGCTCGGCCCCCGCCGCTGCTCGGCCCCCGCCGCTGCTCGGCCCCCGCCGCTGCTCGGCCCCCGCCGCTGCTCGGCCCCCGCCGCTGCTCGGCCCCCGCCGCTGCTCGGCCCCCGCCGCTGCTCGGCCCCCGCCGCTGCTCGGCCCCCGCCGCTGCTCGGCCCCCGCCGCTGCTCGGCCCCCGCCGCTGCTCGGCCCCCGCCGCTGCTCGGCCCCCGCCGCTGCTCGGCCCCCGCCGCTGCTCGGCCCCCGCCGCTGCTCGGCCCCCGCCGCCCTTCCTGCCCTCCGGCTGGTACCCACAGCCCCGCGGAGCCGCCAACGCCAAGGTGGAGAGGGCGGGATGGCAAGGGACGCTCTCGGGCTGTTGGAGAGGACGCGAATTTAAATGCTGAACCCGAAACTGCGCCTCAGCATTCACCTTTGCCTGGCGCTGGCTGCCTCGGTTAGGGCTTTCCCTTCCTTCCGTCAGGACTTAGTCTTACAAAAGCTGCTCTGTCGGCATTTACAAGGCCACGACTACGGGCTTCCCCTGCACCACGGGCCGTCCTTCAGCCTGCCGGTGCCCCGGGAGGCCGCGGCTCCCCCAGGCCGGTGGAGGTTGCCCGGTCTGCCTCCAGCGCAAGCGAGCGTTGCCGAAACCTTTCCGCAGCTAAAACCTCTTAGGAATTCACTCGACGGACACATCTCTGCTCAGCCAGCCGCCGGGGCTCAGACAAGCAGTTCTTGAACACGTCCCTCAACTTGCACTGAAAACTCCCTCGCTGGCACTGTGGGGTGGTACGGGAGAACCGGTCCCGGACTTCCCCGGGGAACAGGGAGACTTGCCTTCCAGCCCCGGCTCTCCGGGGGCTCCTTTTTCGTTCCTCAGTTGCCAAACGTGCGCTGATTGGGTTCAGCACACGAGTCTGGGGATCAGCTCTCCCGCAGCCCAAGGAGGTCTCCTAGGTCTGCCTGCCCAACCGATGTCTACTCAGCTAGGACTTCTGACTGGACCATGGGGCCCTCAGCCATGTTACTGTGGGTCAATGACAGAGAGGACTTAATGGTAGGTAGGTCTCCTAACTGCCTGAGACGTCCCAGTCATCCTAAATTAGCAGATCACGAGTGCTGTGCTCTTCTTCTCTGCTCGAATGTAATTAACGACACACAATTACGTGGGTTTTTTTACTTTCTCGTTGACGCACGCCAAGTTCAAGCCTCCGTGCACGGAAGCCAATGGAAGGAGTTGGAAGAGAAGTGCTGGAACCCCCATTACCGTCTTTTGACAACTCCCAATCCAGCTTGCTGCAGAGTGCAGTTAAAGAGATTGCGTAGTAAGTTTGGAGAGACCACCCTGGCTGCTAACACTGTTACCAAAGAAGAGGTGCATTAGATGTACTTAAAAAAACCAAACAAATAAACAGATACAGAGAGTTTGCTCTTTGCGCTGTCAAGACTTTCTCCCACCACAAGACAACTCCTCTGTTGTAACCACAAAGAGATCCAGTGATTATTTTCTTGTATCAACCCACTGTTTAAGTCTAAAGCCATAACAAGCTGCTGCAGCTGTTTCTTCTTATTCTTTCCCAGATAAATGTCTGAGAATTAACTTTCCTGCCTTACCTGCCACAGTATATTTCAAATCTGAGGAACACCAGAGTCACAGAAGAGCCAGATTTCCAGTGTGATTTAGGTAAGAAAAAGTTCTACCAGAGACAGAGTGATGTTTTTCCAGGTACACTTTGCTCCCTTCATGTCAAATTATTTTCTGGTTTTACAGCTACAATTCAGCATGAACATTCATGGTGTTTCTTTCCAGTTTGTTCATTTTCTCCCTTTGCCATTTCTGTATAAGGACTTCACAAGCATGTTTGTCTGCTGGTACGGCGAAGCGTGGTTATTGGTACTACTGACAGACTAGCAGAAATGTTGCTCGTCTGGGTAAAACAGTTACGGCGCAAAGCCATGCACAGGCCTTATCTGGTCAGGTCCCGCTGATTCCAGCTGTAGCCTGGGAGCAAATCAAAGGCGAGACACAGCCATGGGAGAGTAAAAATAGGTTGAAATTCAGAACTTCTTCACAGGGAAAGCATTCCAAACCCAAACAAATATTTTGCAAATTTCCAATTAAATACTTTTTTCCTTGCTTCAAATGCATGGTGTTAGTGTATTGTAGGACTACAGCACATTCAGCAGTTATGTCAAATATGTTATATTACAGTGTAGCAAAAGAATTTTTATTGTATTTTCTAAATTACTAAAGGTAGAGCTGCTTCTTAATACTGGAATAGTAGAACACATCAGTGCCTCTCCAGTATGCTGTAAGAAAGATTTTAACATTGAAAAAGAAAACAGGACAAACATTTTTAATTTCATCTCTCCTTCCAAATTTGCTGAGCAAAGTAGTTTAGCTTCCAAAAATGTCGTCTTAATCAAAGTCCAATTTTAAATTACAAAGTTTTTTGATGAATATTTTCATTAACAACCCTAAAACAATAAAAAAAGTTTAAAATTTGATCTTCTACCCCCTTTAAAATTGTCTTCTCTTTAGATTTTTTCATCCAGAGCCATAAATCCAAATATTTAAAAAATATATGTTGGGTTTTTTTAATCACAAAATTCTCAGAGGCAAGTTGAAAAAAAGAGGCTTAAGTGAGTTTAATATTCCATTCTCCCAGCTACCACCAAGAAGCAGACATCCACTTTTCTTGGTAATAATTACTTTAAAAATATATCTAAAATACATATCAGAAGGACTCCATTCTAGCATGTGTGCACACGTAAGTGTTAGAGCATAATAGTAAGACTTAGCCTTACATTATTTAGACTTAAGTCTTTTTAAAGACTTAGATACTGAGATCCCGCCATAATTCCATTTCACACCTACAGATATGTGAGGAAATACTTCAAAACTATTCCATTCTAGATCACAAGATAGGTGTCCAATTTGGAAGGGTCTCCGTTAGCTCAGCCACTCTCACTCTAGGAAAAGAGAAAGGAAAACCAGGGTGTAGGATGAGAACCCCAGGAGATCTGGCTCACAGTTTTCCCTCGCTAGCAGCCACGTGAGAAGAGCAGCTTTGCAGCCAGCACGAGTGAGTGGAGTGGGAGCCAAGCAGGGTGAAGGCTGGCTTTGTTGGAGCTGAAGTGTGAATATTTATGCATCAAATGACAGCGTGAATGATTGCACTCAGGGGGAATCGCAGACTTAAAACACAAGGGTTTAGAGCAGGCCAAAGAGTGGGACTGAACATACATGTATGCAGCTGGGATGTAGCCAAACTATTACAGAAAATAGAAAGTAAGAGAGAGATTAGATCCAGAGAGAGCGAGACTCACTTTGCTGTTTCACCAGTGGAAGACTTTGATAGGGGTTTGGTTTAGCTAGACGCAAGTTGCTTGGCTGCAGGATTCTTTGTGTGAAACCCCATGGCCTGTGCTGTACAGGGAATAATTCATTCAGGTCTTAAATATTTTATTTAATGTACAATAAATTAAAATCTTAAAGCCAGAAATACTCAGAATGTATGATAGTAAGTCACACTCTAGATGGCTTACACAGCATAACCCCCATTGAGAAATACTAAAAATCCATTAAACATTTTTAAATGGGTGTGTGTAAGGCAGAAGGAAGTGTACAGGTGGAAAGGCTTCCTCAGATAACGCCGTGCTATAAAAATCAGGAGGTGACTTCCTAATGCGCTGCATTGAGTCAGTAATCCAGCAGCTGCCACTTTAAACATGTTTACCAGAAGTATTGACATTCATCTCTGGGAATTGCCTAAACAAGAAGCAACATTTTAAATGTATGCTTTTCTGTCTTCCTCGACATGAATATCATCGATGACGACAGCTAAAACATGCTTGGTTAATGCTAATTTCAGTAATGGATTAATAATGACAGCTACACGTCAGAGCTTTATTTGTTGTTTTTCTTATTCTGATGGCAAATCACTCACTAGCTTTAACAGAAGCAAGTGGCACCTCAGAGTTATAATACCACTCATTTACTACCTTAGTTTTGGAAATCCATTTCTTTTATAATGAAGATAAACATCTTGTTGTTCAAAGGGAGAATGCTTGCAGGAGTTAAATTCATTTGAATTATCTTTATCAAAGGGCAATAAAATACATGCAATAACAAAATACACAAAACACTGAATGCAAAAAGATAGATCCTGATTTCCTTACTCAGGAAAAATTCCTTTCTTATTTCAGAGAGTGTCTGAAGCATAAGATGCTGAGGTGACATTCATACAGAGAAACTCCATTAGGAAAGGTTTTATTCCAGGGGCAATTTACAATCTGGGCTTTCCTTTACTTATCTGTACGTTTGGAATTTTCCTATATCAGAAGTCTTGAGCATTCATTTAATTACTCAAACTAGTGCAAAGCAGCCAAACTCAAGTCCCACTTGAAGCAGAATTTGAAGTAAAATTAATGTGTAATGCTCCCAGTCCAAAAATTAATCAGCACAGATATCATTAATCTTCTTGTGTGCCTTCTTTCCTAACTATTCCACATTATTCACCAGAACAGGGAAAAAAGTCCAAATGATGGAAATTATTTTTTAGGACTACAGATCTTCTCAAAAATCGTGTGCTAATAGCTCCTTTCTCCTTGAAGTAAGAGACTATAAGCATGTCTCTGCATAATTGCTAAGAGTATCTTATATGGAAAGAAGCAGGTACTTGGGTATTCAGGTCACAAACTAGGTTAAGACACTGGTTCAAAACAACTCCTTTCTTGAGGAAGTTTAAGAACTAGGTAACCAATTTAGCCTACCATGTGCTGATGTTTTTACATGCCTTTAATACAGAGCGTTGCTTCTAAATAAATAGGCAGTCCCCCTTATTTTTCTGAATGCTCTTTAAAGGCAGTGTTAAATTCAACATACTTAATTTTGTCTTGTTTGGAGATTACAAAACCACAGATAACATATCTAAAGAGACACCAGTACCTTTCTTTGTAAGCTTTGAGGAAAAAAAAAAATCCAATAATGGCCAAATCTTCATATCCTGTAATCTCTGGCTTTTAGAATTCAACTTACTTCTGCTGTTACTTCAGATTCCTCTTCAACCTACATCAGAGAGATCAGAGAGGACAGATGAGATCTTCATGTCAGAACCAGACCAAAGCTCCTGTTGCTTCTGTCTTCATTAATGCTTCCCAGGACCATACAACATTTTTACAAAATTTATAAGCAGTGTTATCAAAAGCTGCAGATGAAAAAAAAAGGTCTTCACCTATTGTGAGGATCTCGACTGACGCAGTGAAAGCCCTTTTTTTTCCCCAGTGCCAAACCTGGGGCCAGACTAATCTGAATAGACATAATCTGACCATTTGGGGTATTACACATTCCTTTATTACAAAATTGACCAACTTTTTCCACACACAAAAATGGTGACAGTTAACAATTTTTTCCACATAAATTTGTATCAAATACCGATAATTTTCAAGTTCCATAAGAAACAAAATCTTAGTAATAATCAAAGCAATATCTCATACAAATGAAATCAGATAAGACTCAGTCTTTTATTCCAAAACATTTTTCTACAAACTATGTGTAACTGATTATAGCCAACTTTACTGGACATGCAATTAGTGATTACTATGACAGTCTAATATATTAACTCTCCAAGAGAGGAAGATTTTACTGCTCCAAATCTCATTTTGAATTAAAAGTATTAGTCTATTACATGGATCATTTCATAGCTGGCTCTGATTTATGTTGGTTTTGATGCAGCAATTAATTCTGCTCAGAATTAAGAGAACAGAAAGATGTAGTCAGTCTTTTCTGTAGTCTCTGGTTACAGTGTTACTTGATTGAAGCAGTAAGGTTTAAATACATCTTTTTTTAGCAGTGAACTCCTAGAATCCTTCAAGGCCATGTGACTTAAAACAAAACCTCACTGGTTTTTTTTCCTAGCAAAGTAAAATGTATTGTTTACAGTCACAATATACATTTATGATTTAGTGACTGCAAATAAGCAGGTTCACATAGTAATTGATTCCTCTCAGAGCTCTGTTAGTCAGGATAGCTACTTTGCACAGCACACCGAGATAAAAAATCATAAGAAAAACAAGGAAGAGCATTTCAGATCCCCTTATTTTTATCAGTTACACTTGGAATTACAATAACATACTTTCCCATATTAACAGATCACGTATCTGAATCCTTATCCTCAAAAATCAATGGGCACATCTTGAACACTGACTCAACTTTTTGGTTATGTTTTTCCCTTTCTGCCCCAATCTCAGAACTTTTGGATTGTGTGGCTTTTATAGCTGTATCACAGGCAGTTCTATGCCCTGCTTTATACCTGCATATATAAAGAAATAATGTGGCATTAAATTAACTTACACCTTGCACTGTTTTTAATGTGACATTTAAGAAAAATAGGAATTTTTCATTCGTTACTGATTTCACATTTGAACTTTAGAGCAGTAACTCAAATACTGTGTGTGTACACAGTTATTAAAAAGCTTATGTATCTATACATATATTCTGATTATGGTCAGAGCAGTACCAAGGGGAGGTGTTCAAGCACTGATGCCTTAATTTTTTTCCCTTTTGGTGCTTCTAACACACCAAAAAGCTACAACAGTACTGCAGATTCCTCTGAAAGCATCAGAATCTTTACTCACACCTGGTCTCACACCTCCTAGGTCCTAGGAACAGTTTTTGTTGGGGAGAAATACTACCAACAGTAGATGATAATCAATTTAGGAACCACTAAAGCAAATCTGACATGCCCATGTCTTTGCAACTGGATGGGATGCATCCCAGGGTGCTGGAAGTGAATTTGAGGAGGTATAGCTGTTATTAAGTAAACTAGTGGTTGTAATGCTGTCCTCCAAAAGGTAGCATCTCATATTGCTAGATGAGAGCACAATGATTGCATTTTCACCTCAAGTTTGTTAAAGCAGCTGCTTTTAACTTTTCAGATATGGGAGTAAGCCTACACAATGTGCGATACAATACAGGAAGGCAAATATTGAAACAGTGTTTATATCATTGCAGTAAATTAGTTTATTGGAACTGACTTCAACTGACTATCTTCCAGGGTTATATTGAAGTTATTACAGAATTGATGTATATAATCCTATTCAAGTAGCAGTCTTTATTTTAAACCTCAAATTACTTTTTAAATCTCCCATGCAGGTATCTGTTTTAAAAACCTGAAAACACAGCACTATTTCTTCACTTTGTTAATTTGATTCATACTTTGTGTCCATAAAAGTGATTTTTATAATTTTGTAAATCAGTTACGCAATAAAAATGTGCAATGCTAACACAGCAGGCTAAATATGCTATGAAATTTTGAGTTTTTATCTCAACAGTAGTCTGGAAAGGTATTGACAACAAAGATCTAATGATAGGAGAAAAGCAAACACTGCATACTGGATGTCTGTTTCATTTATCTAATAACTGTTATAGTGAACATGTAATACCTGAAAAATAGATATGCAAAGTTTTGAGATTGCTTTTTCCATTTTACCATCCTAAAGTAGTACTTCATTCCTGATACAATTTTGATGGAGCCGTTTACAAGATGCAACTCACTCTGAAGTCACTGAATAGCTCGCTCTCTGTGCATTCTGTTTAAAATGTTATTGACCTATGGTTGGACTTGATGATCTTAAGTGTCTTTTCCAACCTAAATTTTTATTCTAAGTAAGTATTCATGTATTTTATGTAGAAAGTTTCAAACAGTCTGGGTTTCAACATTCTTGAAAGTGTGTTACAGCCTGCAGACCCAGATGTGTCGCGGTAATTTTTTGACCTACTACTGGCTGACAAGTTGCACGTGCCGTTTGGTCTTCTAAAGGTCTAGGAAATAGCACGCACCTCCTGGAAGAGGTAGCAGACCAGTGCAAGGAAATGTGCTCCTGACAGCTTACCTCCCAACAAGAATGTATCTATATGATATCTGGTCATCCAGACATGTAGGAGTATGTGTGGTCTAGCAGGCAATCTGCTCATCAGGAGATGCTCACTCTCTCGGTGATTTGAAAAAGCATTTTATTCTTTTCAAGGGCACAGTGGGTCTATCAGTGCACATGTTCTGTTACTGTATTTTAGATCTTTTCTCTTTCCCAGTTTTAGGCACAGCCAGCAGTACAGAGAACTGGAGTGGGGAGGCAGGGGCATGGCTAAAAAGGGATGCCTTTTATCACGTCTTTAGGACGCTGAATGATGCGGCAGTGTTAAGTACTACAGATTTGGCATATATTAAAATTACTTTTTTTTTTTTTTAACTACCACTACTGAAATTTAAGTTTAGACAGAAGATAATGCCATTTGTATATCATCTTGCATGTTTGTAATGACAAAGTTATATTTTTCCTTCTAAACAAATCATGAATTATCATGGGCAAATCATTCAGCTCCACATTCATCAAGGCTATAATCATGGATACAGAAAATACCATGAAGGTACACGTTACTGTAATGTTAATTATGATCCTACAAAAGCATTGAACACTCACCTTTGCAGGTAGTGCATATCCTCCAGAAAAAAAGGGAGCCAACCACTAAATGGGCTGAATTCCCAGCTGAAACCTCACATGGGCCACAGTAACCAGAAACTGCTAATACCTGACCTCCATTCAAATGGCTTTGCTTCAGCAACACTATTTAATTTCAGAACTTCACTTCATCTCTTTATCCCTATGCTTTATCTAGCATTACAGTGACTCTTCATATCCTATATCATGGCTGAGTAATTTAATGGCAAGTAAATTCCTTACATTTCTCTTCCACAGCCTTCATCACTAATTGCTGACTGATACTTTCTAGACCTCACTGAGGAGATGTTTACATTTTTCCTTCAACACCATCACCAAGGAAAGGCAGTGAGATGGGCTATAGCTGCTGGAAAAGGCACTCCAGGTCTGTTCAAAACATGCTCTCAGGTCTGCCAAAGTGCTCCAGCTGGTATCTCCAAATAGTTAATGCACCTAATTCTGAATATAGTTGGAGTGCTTGTAGGCTATTCAGTGGCTAAAACCAGCTCTAGGGTGCACAGCTAAAACTGCACTGGTTTGTCTTTTAACTCTGTATTTCTCCTTTTCCTGAAGCCAAGGCTGAAAATATATTTTATTTTTGAATTTTCAGAAGTTTGCCGAAATTTATATTCGGTAAGAGAACAAGATTTATGTTACCTGGAGGTAACATATTCCCCCACCCACCCTCTCAAATACGAGAACTATATTCTGTAATATGAAACAAACATATGATTGTAAAAGTTATGCTTTGGGTAAATAATCAGTATAATCTCAGTATCAGCACTGCCCAAAAAACTGTCATATAATAGGCCTTAATAATTCTATTTATTATGATGCCAGTTAGAGTCATATAAAGAAAAGCCCAGTATAAATGCAGAACATGTACATTCTTACCTGTTATCAAATATACATTACTCTATAGATTCCAGACCACAGAAATCACCTCAACTCAAGGCATTTATAAATATTTAATAAAATAAATAAATACAATGTTGATAAGAGCACCTACGGAAGAGCTAAGAGGAGGAAGAACTAACATTCCTCACTGCAACTTCCTTCCACTTGAACTAGAACTTGAACTATACAGAATATGCATGGTGGCTAGGAGAGTGGCTTATAATTAGTTGGCACAATCCAGTGTACTTAATTATATGCTGACTATATAATTTAAAAATATTACCATATTGCTAATCACATAACATACACTGGAGAGACAAAAGGTGACTTTCCCACCAAATTCTGTGCTACAAATACCTACTACAATATTTAATTCCACAAGTAAGGAAATGTGGGCAGAAACTGCTGGTTACAGGTTAAGTTCACAACATCAAAATTTCAACAACTTCTCTGCTCAGGGAAAATTAATAATAGTGTATCCCATTGGAAGGTATTGGGTATCTTTAAAATAGTTAAGTGATTTGTTTTCTTTTAATTACTTCCTGCCAATATCCATAATTCTCTGTAAGTGTTCAAAACTAACTTAAAATCCAATATAAAATTGCTATTGTTTTTATACCATTAACAAAGAAAGATTAATGACATATTTCAGTAATCTAGTAATAACTGGCTTTTTTCATTGTTCGAGCTGTATGTAATCCTCAGTGGATCTTAGATGTAGTTTAAAAAGGTATTTAATGCCTGTTTTTCAGTTGCCAAGGTCAAACATCACCTAGCATGTATAGAGAAAGAGGAAACATCTGTTGGGATAATTTATTTGACTAACACAGAGAGTAGGATTAAAATTCACTAATTTCTTTGGTCTGATACTGAATTTCAATTAAACAATACAGGTATTTGTTCAGTTTCACAAAATTTCCTTGCTTTACATGTGGGCACATTTATGCATATCCCTAATTACTGGATCTGGCAAGGGAATACTGTGATTTGTCATTATTTCATATCTGCATATACTCTGAGAATGAATATTTCTGTATTTTGAGATATATTTTTCCCCCAAAAAACATTTTAAAGAATTCACAAACCTTTAAGTAATTCCCAAGACTCTTTGGTTTCCATGGAATTCCACTAGTAACAAGATTAGAATACGTCTCAAGATCAGTGGTTACACATGAAATTGTCATGTACAGCAACCTTCAGGTTCTAAGATAAAAGCTCTGCTTACAAGTTTTTTGAAAATATTAAATGTATGTCATCTGATTCTAACCTTAATGTCAATCAGAGTAAAATCTTCTAGACTAATTAAAAAAAAAAAATCACTCAAATTGTTTAATTTGCAAATGTAAATTAATACAAATATAGATATTTTATTCAAATCCGGTATGAAAGAAGCAATCTTTGCCTTTCTAGGGTCAAAAGGGACAGGATTGTACTCCAGCTTCTTAATACTGGGAAAATTCTTGTCAAGCAAAGAAGCTCAACAATGCGACAGTTTTTAACATAGTAGAGTAGAATCAGAATGCTTTATTTCAAAGGTGGTAGCGGAATTTCTTACACTGAAGAAAATAAATTTCTGGGAGGTGCTGTACACATATGTTTCATCATTTATTAGAACTAAGGAGAATGGTAAATGAAGAGTGTAGTTTTATTCAGCCTGGCCCAAAAGACAGAATGCTAATAAAGATGAAATGCAAGCTGATAGAACACTGAGCATGTGGACAAACTCATTTTACAATGGAATTAAAAGAAAAAAATGCATGTTTGTATGGCATAAGTATTAGCCTGTACCCCTCTAAATTTCACAAGCCTGGATTACGCACTGGAAGATAACCATGTAGTAGTAGTATTTTGTGATAACTAGTGCATTGTTCCTGCAGTTCTTGTTTTTAAACTTCTCCACTGCTATGTGCCTTCTGCAGCAGGAAAAAAATTCAAGAATGGGCACATATATGACAAGTTCAGATTCTTTTTAGGCTGGAATATATCCATTGTCATATGAAGAACAAAGATGATAACTTTGGAAGAGAGCAGCTCTGTGATTTGTAATTCTTCTTCCCTTCTCAAGGGAAAGGCAGCGATTTTTAATCAGAACAAATAATCAGTAGGGACAAAACTAATGGAATGGAAAGTGGTAAGTTGTCAAGAATAAAATAGTATTAAATGTTGCTCTGTTAAATTTTGAAACACACTAATAAACTCTGATTTGAATGTAGAATAAAATGTTACATATAGTAATTTAGTTACAAAAGAATACCTATGTCAGTTGAATTTATTTATTCATTTTATCTACAGCATTGCATAAATTATGGGTTTTTTTGTTGGCCAGTACAGCTGATAAATAATAAAACAGTTAGGTTAAAAGTAGCGTTAAAAATCTGGAAGGAGTGGTCTTAGGTCCCAAATACTGAACTAAATTATTACTACAGGTAAAAGTGGAAAAACTATAGGTCCCAAACTGCAAATCCCTATGACCAGATTTTATTTCCACAAACAGTTGCATTAGAGTTCACAAGGCTGCTTATGCGAGTAAGGAATATATATGCTAAACTCTGAATTGTTTAAATTCATCTAATGTCTAAATGTCTGTAAGGCACACACATCAGATTGTCCTTCTTGATTATCTTTATGGTCTTGAGCTGATGCTACAGGAAAATGCTAATCAGGTATATAACACACTGGAACATGTCTATCAGAAGTAAGCTGTAATGATGGAAAGTAATTGTTTCTCCTTCTGCATATTACTGTGTGCACAGGATCAACCTTCACCAACGTTGTTGACAGTAACTATACTTCCAAGAATTAACTTTGATATTATTTTACCTTTGTGGAAGATTACAATCAAATGCATATGACAGAAACTAGTAACACTGGAGTAAAGTTATTACTATTAGCTAGTCTACTGATTTATAACAACAAACTGAAATCTAACATGGTTAAAAAAAACTGAAACTGATTTCAGATTAAATTCTACCTTCATGTACTCATTTTCTAACTGATTCAGTAAGAGCTGTACAAGCAATAACCAACAGAACTAAGAGGAATATGTCTGAGGAACATACCTGAGTTTTCATCTGACTTATTTTTTTTCCAGGATTCTTGGCAGAGGTTTTCTTTGAACTGTGTGCATCTCAGACAAAACTAAAAAATTTGTTTTTTCTTTCACAGAGTGACTGTAGTGAAAGGGAAGAATAGGATAAGGTGTTTCAAAGTCAGCTGCAGAAAACAAAGAAAAAAGGATTAATTCAATATCCCAAGTCAAACCATATCTATTTTAATATTCAGTATGATTGATCACAGGTTCCAATATAACTTGTTAAAGAAAACAGTGTAATAAGCCTTAGGGTAAAATGCCTCAAATTTGATAATTGAGAATGGAGTACTTTGTATGAAATTATGGAAAGTGCTGCAAACACTGATGAAGGTGAATATTAAAGCAGGTATTCCCATTTAGGATAGAGTTATATGAAAGGGAGTAAATTCAATTACATAGCACCTCCTTATATCAGTAGTTATTCAGAAGACAGAATATTACTTTCAGAACCATTGCCATTCACATATGGCTTCCAAACACTGAGCAGACTGCAACTTTCTTGGGGCTGGGGTTGAGGCTGACAGGCTGAGTGCTTTTCACTTTATGTCTTCAAAAATAACTGATCTTCATGAGATTTCATGAATTAATAATTTGAGATAGTATGGCTATAAAGAACACGCTTTCTCCCCCAGTTTATCTTCTGAAAGCAACAGTGTAACTGCCACCTATTTTATTTTATAAATATGGTCATTCAAACCATTTTGAGTATTTGAAGTCAAATGTCTGTTTCCAAATCCTGCTGTTAAGTCATTTAAGTTTTAATCTGCAGTCAACTCTACAACTTTACAACAACCCCACCCCACCATTTTTTAAAAAACTCAAAGTTTATTTCAGGTTTTGCTTGAGTTTTGAAACGAATTTGTTTTCCTACTTCAAGAACATGTTGCCTTTTCTTTTAGGTTTAACGCTTTCTTTTCTCCAAGACTTTTTTTTACCTTTTCAAGTTTAAAACTTTTACTTCTGCTAGACATGTATCTTGTGTAGGCCTTTAAAAAGACTGGCAATTTACACAGATCAAATAAGTATCAACAAATAGATTTAAAAAGTCTGTTTTATTTCATGCATATTTATTCTAGAATGCCCAACACTTTTTCTTTTATTTTTTTTAATATAGAAAGTAATCATGAGTATTTAAAAACATTCAAAATGTACTAGCTACTCCTTTTGATAATTCTGGGAGATTGGGATGGGAGATAAAAAACACCATGTGAACTAGTGCTAAAATTAACTTTTATATTGGAAAAGTTCAATTTCTACTCCTGTGTTTTGGTCTCACCACCAGTACAAGTCTCATTCTCACTATATTTACTGTTAGCTGCTATTTTATTGTTTCTATAACATTGCAAATAAGCATGAAGTAATTGATTAGTTTGCTTACAAAAATGTAGATAGGCTGCATGTTCATTTGTCATTCTTTCTTTGGTTTTTTTCCTGGCAGCTTTGGAGGCTTTCCAATTCATTAGGAACTGTCTTTCCATGTCTTTAATTTCTTTCCCATCAAGGAATTCTGTCAAAGAGAAGAGAACATTTTTTGCAACACCTGAAGTTAACTAGAAGGCTGTACAAAGCTTTATGTAATGTGTTCTATATTTGCTCTCTTCCAACCTTTTTTGCTCTTCTTTGTCTTTTGGTAAGAAGATACCCTGAACAGCTTGATACTCATATTCAAGCTACAAGAGTGAGTTGACACATCTTAATTACAAAAGAAAGTATCTATTATTCTTATAACTTTCAAGGGAAATATATATATTTCACATTCGGTTAACATGCAACACCTTATAGAAATTTCTGAAAAAAAGCTATGATCTCACACAAGATATATATAGATGCAGAAATTCAGGTTAAGAGAGAGAAACTGCATGTCTTAGCAGTCAAGGAAACCCACTGATCATGAAGACAGACAGACAGATTTGGCTCTTTAAGGTTAACTTAACTCACTTAGGTGCCATAAAGCTTATGCTCCATGTTTCCTTGGTTGCATCTGCATTTTTGAGTAAGACCAAATGAAATACCTCATTTGGCCACAAACTTAGGTTGCATTAGAACTGTCCTAAGGCACTGTTATTTTCATTGTGCAGATAGGCTTTTTCTTAATGGCCAGTATTTTGTACACTCAGAAAAAAGAAAAACAATTTCTGTAATTACAACTTTTAAGATAATTGCCACCTTCATCCAAAAAAGTAAAAAATTAGCAGGTATTTTTTACTTGTTTCTACAGTATGGATACTTACATATAGAAGACTAAGTTGTTTTCTTTTGTGCTGAAATTATCTCAAAATAATAATGTAAACTGCATCATAGTAAGATTAACATTAACAAATACATTCATAACAGAAGTGTAAACTGCTTTTAAGGACAAATGTTATATAATAAATTCAAAGACAGTAAAGTATAAACTGTACAACTGTAACTGTACAACTAAAACACCTAAGCAACTACTACTGGCTGATAGGGGAGTAGAATAAACTTATCTTTGAAAATCAGTTTTACAACATTTGGAATATGAACACAAAAAAAGTCTTATTGTCTTACAACAATCTCACCAATCATCTATTATAAAATGAATGATGGCTACTACTAATAGCAAAAGCTAAGCAACACAGTTTGTGCAGTTGATTACATAAGCAGTTTTAGCTACATTACCTGTACATAAATTAAAAATTCATCATTTGACATAAATATCTATGGCAGTAATTGTGTTTACATACACAGTGCAATTTAAGAATGATTAATGTATTGATTATCTTCTAAAACAGTGAGGGTTATGGGTGGGGTTTGGGGCTGGCTATTGGTTTTATTTTTTACCTAAAGTTCGTGTCTGTACTACAATCCTGTCCCTGTACTTTGGTTTGTGGCAGATGGGGTTTCCTGTAAGATCCATTCTGCGTAGCTTTGTCCATTTGTTTAATACAACTTCCAAATCCTGCAATTGATACAAGAACAGAACATTGTGATTATTTTTCCCCCTCCAGAGTAAAATTCAATAATAATGCAATTTGTTCAGTGAGGCCCAAATCCTGTACGCAGAAATAACTTCAATGAGACTATTCATGTATTAATATGCACATTAAGAATGTGCATTTTCAAATAGAGTGGTGTGTCACATTCCCTGAATATATCATAATTGCACAGAATAAATGGTGATGCAGTTGGAAAACTGCATTTTTAAGGATACAGTAATGCCAGCTATGGAAAATTACCGCTACAATCCCACTTATAAGCACCTAAAGCTGAGGAGTTCCCAGCCAAAAAAATTGTATATGTAATAACTGTTAATGCATGCCCATGGTCTCACAGAACCCTTAGAGTATTGGTGCCCAATTAGATTTTGAAAAATTTGTGGAAGTATAAATACTTCACACAGAAAGAACAGACTAAAAAAAGCTAAAACTCGTGCAAAACACAGTAGACTGCCTCTCTCTTTATATATATGTAAAACTGTATTTTACCAGAGAAACAGTAATCACCCCCTACATAACTGTGGGTGGTCAGTTATAGTATTGGCCCAAACAGTGAAATTTTTGAAATATACCTTTCTCCATCTGAGTTTCTGTCTGGTTACCCAAGGGCAGTATGACCTAGATAAAACTTCTTCTGTCTTTTAAATACAATAAATTCAAGTTAAAAGGATGCAAAGCTTAGCAGATTGGTCCTTTCTACTCAGATACCTTACTTTCTGAAATACTTTATTTTCAAAATTTCACTTAACTGTCATTCTTGATAGGTTTCCTTATATGTGTGAAAAGCTTAAGAAGGGATTAAAAACAATCTGTATGAATACAAGAGGAGAGAGAACTTATGCTCTACAGTTGTAATAATTTGGAAAAAATCTACTAATCATGATGTGACAGATTCTAAACTGCAAAGTCTGTAGAATTTTGTAGCTTGATGCCAATAATGAAGTATCTAGCAATGCAGATATCTTTTAGCTCCTTCAAATTTAGAAAATCACCTGGGTAACACAAGCAGGGAGAATTCTGGTTTTGCAGGCTCTACTCCCTTGGTAGAAAATCCTCCTGGGAATACTCTATGGGTTATATAATACAAGCTTAGAAAAATCACATGGAAGAGGAAGTGGCAGCAGAGCCTCACGCCTCCAAACCATATAATTTTTCATCTATCTTCTATTGTTATCCAGTGATGATAACATCTTTTTAGAAAAATAGAGAGCAAAAGCCTGGTTCTGTGAGGAGCAAGACTGATAAAAAAATGCAAGAAACTCTGAGGACCAGTCCACATGAAGAAATGTTGATAAATCTCATAATGTTTCACAGCAAAGCTTTATCAGCATGTATCAGAATAGCAATATGATAACCCCCACAGTTCAGGTGCTAACACTTAATCACAAACACAACAATTTAGGGGAAAAATATTTTGGGCTAGGCTTATTAAAAAAGAAATAGCATGTAGCAAGTGTATGTATTTATTTATTCTTACCTGAGCATTCAGGCATTGTGACTGAAATCTGTAATGTAATTTCTAGATTTCACTAGAAAGAATTTTTTCAAGTAATAGTTTTGCAACACAAAATTGTCTATTACTGAAATAAAACGTATACAGTTTAACTTTGATGAATGTATACAAAGAGTCCTGTGGATTTTTGTTAGCTCTTACTTACTTGATAAATGACCCAGAACATGCTTACTCCAGTGTATGTTTATCTAAGAGCACACTAATCTTGTGCTGAAATATGATTACCCTTTCGATACGCTCTAGTTGTTCATTGCCTTCCTGTCTCTAATAAAGTGCTTTCACTTCCCAGCCTTTCAATAAGCTGTACTAAAGGGACCAGACACTCTTCTGGGCAGTCTCCATTTGATAAATGATCATGTCATGCTATCACTTTGAGGTCTGCTACAAAATACTGACGAGCAAATTATATTCCATCAGGGTGGGGGGAGAGGGGGAAGGGCAAGTGCCTTAGTAGGCAGCTGTAGTCCTGGCAATAACATTCTTACCAATTAACGATGGCCATTTAAGAATTGATATTTGACCAGTATGCTCCAGTTTTTATCGGAAACATCTAGTCCAACTGTCCTAACTACATATACAGACAGCAATTTGTCACCATTTTGATTACCTGTCATAATCTATTTGAGAAAATCTATAATTCTTCTCTTGTTTCTGACTCAATTCTGAAGCGAATGAATTCATCTTTTGTGATATCCTCTTGTCATAATCAATACTGGGCAGAGGTTGAATAAATTAAAGACTTAGGAAATACAGATTTTTATACGTATTTCTAGCTATATTTTCTCTATCTATCCAAATACTCGCACAAGTCATAATCTTCCCAAACCTAATGTAATTAATTAATAAATAATATTCTGGCTTTTTGTAAACAGGAATAGTTGTGGGGTTTTTTTTAAATAGGAATAGTGTTTTTAAAAAATTCCCTTAGTATTCCAACCTAAATACACTGCAGCCTAGAAGTCCCTGTGAACCTGACTAAAGTAAACCAGAAGCTCGATAGGATAAATAAATGAAGAAGCAAGCAACAAAAAACCAAAGAAAAGCCAATTCTATTAAAATCAATTATATTCTTGATAACTGACCTAAGACATGCTTTTTACATATGGTAGCTAGTAATGGTAAGCTATTTTGCATGAACTGAGAAAAATGACTTAAATTTTGTTCTGTCTACTGTTCAGACTGCATTATATAAACTTCAGTCATGTGAAACAAGGTCATATGCCTTGATGTTTGTTAATTGTTAGCAATGCCCTGAATTAGCCAGTGCTTGAATTTACTAGCTGTAATTTTCAATTACACTGAAATCAACGTGGCATTGTTGAAAAGCAAGGGAGTATGGGTTTTCATAGTAATGTGAAAAAACGGAGATAAATGTTTAGATATAAAATAATTATACAAAAGTGAGAAAAGTCTACATGAGAAGATTGTATTTCATGCATTTCTTATGCCTTTCACATTTCCCTCTTTTGCAAAATTCCATATTATTCCTGCGACCATCTACCTCTGCTACATAGATCACTGCTGTTGACCAGCCCTGCTCAGACATGGACGGCTCCTCTACAGCTTCTCTTCCCACTGGGTGAAGCAGAGCTGTGTACAGAGCTCTCTGACACTTTTCTGTCACCGCCATGGTCTGTGATCAATGCCAGACATTGCTGGGGATGTTCTTGATGGCAGTGATGGGGAAGCAGGAATGGCAAAACAGGGGACAGACCTTCTGGCATGAAAAAGAGGTATGCATCTGAGTTTTGAAAACAGAGAGGCAAGAGGGAGGAGAATGGAGGCAACTTGTGTGGGAATGAAAGAGCCTTTGCTGCGTGTAACAAGTTCAGCCAGCAGAACCAGTTAAGTATATGTAGTACAATTGTATACCCCCTAAAATCCTTTCACCTATCACAGTTGTAGAATAATGTAAGCCATGGAATCATGAAATTCAGGGCTGCAAAAAAATTGAAACATACTCAAAACTTCCCTCAGCTATTTTTTTTTTTTACAGTTAGTGGATATGTAAGATTGTTCTCCTGCTAGATGTTAGCTGTAAGATAAACCCTCTTAAATAGAGCTAAAACTGACTTTTTTTTTAATATACTTTGCATGGCCTACTGCTTTTTCAACAGTTTGGGATTTTTTATTATTTAAATAAGAATTTATATTAGTGATAAGTAAAGCCTACTAAAATGTAATCTCTAAAACACAGTAATTGTAGCTGGAAAGTTGGATATCCAGCTGCATTACAGTATATGTTAGACACATTCGATACGGTCATTAATTTTACAGGTCTGCAAAGATATGAATAGAAATACCCTATCTGCTCCATATTTTCAAAACTTGGAGATTGTTTAGAAAACACACAGGACAGTCACTTTCAAAACTTACTAGAGCTTGATCCAAGTGTAACTGACAGCAGCAGCAGCTAACTCAAATGCTAACCACATGATTTTTCAAAAGCTGTGACCATGTAACATGGAAATCTAGATGTCTAATTGATTTGGGTAAATATTAACTCTGGTCTTCCTGATGATGAAATAATGAAATTTAATAGTGATTAAATAATATATACACAGTTACTGAATAATGCACTCTTTTTGTCCTCTCCTTATTCTCTTTCAGAAGATACTATGTTTTCCTCTGAGACAGTAAAAAATGATGTCTCTGAACTGGCATCCTCATTCTTAAAAATAACTGGCTCTTTGGCTAAGACAATCTTCTTTTAAGATCATCGCAACTGAAGTTTTTGTATTTACAAGAAAGAAAAAAGACAATTTAAAAAAATCACTGTAATATGTTCTATTTAGAAAATGAATCCTTTTCAAAAGGGAATCTTTGGAGAGACTACCTATTTAAAAAAGCTTACTGTTATTTTAATGTAGCCAACACATTCAATATGGTTTTAATTACCCAGCAAAGGCCTACATGAGTTGTATTTTGATATGAATTCAATCAAAACTGCTGGCCAGAAACACAGCTTGAAATACAATACATTAATAATCCTCTAGTAAAAAAGAAATGCATCATTCAACATTTTTTAATATTAAAATGTAAAAAATTAAGAGTTCAAATAAAGTATACAAATAAAGTATATTGACCACCTAGATAATTGACAGATTATGCACACAAAATACAGCAATCTCCTCATTAGTAAACAGAACTGCCTAATATAATGTAAAAGATATTAAGTGTTCTAAAAAGTAATAAGAATAGTTATTTTAATAATTACTAACAAATGAAAGTTAACTTTTCTAAGGAAATAGAATGTATATGAAAACCAGTAATGAAACAGTTTTTTAATCAAGGCTTTGTCTTGGTGATTTGGGCCATGATTTAAGCCAATTCATTTTAGTATTTATTAATAAAAATATAAATTTAAAAAAACCCAGAACACTAATGCCTATGGTTTATATTAAATTAAAACAGTGTCTATTAAGTCATTTATAAAGTTTGTTCCATGCCTCCACCATGCAATTATGGTGTCAGCATACTGTTCAACATAAATTTGATACTCAGTTACTAGCATGACATTAAAATTATTTTTTTAACTGTTCTTTATGTCAAGAAGTAGAAGACATCGTAACTTATAAAATAATGAGAAGTGTTAAGGCCAATACTCCTGTTCCTTTTTGAGAAGATAAGCTGGAAGTTTTTAGTCTAGAACATTCTGTTTGAACTACATTCACTACTGCAAATGGAGGAGCAAAAATACTTTCATGTGTTTTAGCGGCTACTGTGAAAGTTAGAGCTCTTGCTTATGAAGACGTATCTTTCCTTAGCAGAAATTTATGAAAGAAATTAAATGTATTCTTTCATGACAAATACTTCTTATGCTACTCCAGAAACAATAGCCAAAAAGTCATTTTGATATTAGAAGGGCTGCAAAATCAGCTAGATGATCTGATATCTAAGAAGTGGCTTTTATGTATGTTAAAATAGAGAATTAAAAACTAATATGGTAAAATATTGCACGTTAGTTAACAAATAATGGCCACATCATCTTTGCAAATTAAGCCACTGATAGTCATTCAGATGGCACCAAAACATACACACTAACTACATTTTGGCTATAATATAATTATAGTTATAACTTCCATGCATTTACTACTCAGTTGATAGATAGATGCATGCACAATTGCCACTTCATGTAGGATTAAAGGACATTCGGACATCCTAGATAAACAGTTCTCCATTTTTAATCTCAACAAGATTTTTGGATGAGAAAAGACAGCATGCTTGGAAAGTCAGAGGTTCAGTAAATGTAGAAGTAAACTCTATTTTTACTCATCTATTTAGTGATAAAGATGAATTTGACTAATTTCTTATCACCCATACTAAGTAGAACAAATATTTATTTTAATACCTTCATATGTTGAAGTTGATTGTCAGCTGCTCTAAGATATGAAAGATTTTCCAAAACTGCCAGTTCTTCTAATTCATCAACGTTGTTATTGCTGATATTCAACACAGACAAAGATTTCTGGAGGAAGAAAAGCAAAAAAAGAAAATTATTTTCTTCATGCCATGCCATGAGTCAAGTTGTAAATTCTTACAGAAAATTCTCTTTAAGGAAGAACAAGCATATGAAGCAGAAACATGCAAATACAACTACCACATACCACATTGTTTTATGTTGGCTTTCCATCTTGTCCTAAAATGCTGCTTATTCTGGTTTTGAAGTCAAACCAAAGTAAGATTATTTCTCAGTTATTTCAGGAACTCTTAGTAAATGCAGAATTTTTGTTTTTTCCCTAAGCATGTTCAAATGCTTTACAGAGTTCTGCAAATGCTACTAACTCTACATTTGAAGTATGAAACAGACGCAGACTGCCTTTTCCAAGGTTACATCTGAACTGCACAGAGCTGAAATCCATATCTGATACACACGTAGTCCCATTTAACAGCTAGGCTATGTTTTTTTTCTTTCAGGCTTGATCCTACAAACCTCTCTGTATACATACCTCTATTCCTTGCCCTTTCTTTGGAACACTAGTGAGTCACTTAATGCACTTTGCCTTTTGTAACAGACAATAGTTAGAGAGATCTTTACATTCTAGATAAAAAGTAAATGGTTTTCAGGTGTTTATCTCAGGAAATACTTAATGTAGTTTCATATAAAAGGAACAAGAAGCTTATATCTCTAGAAGATGAAAAAGGACACTTAATCCAGTGAGTTTAGAATTATACCAGATATGGGACTTCCATTAGTTAGAAAATGTGTATTTCAGCAGTGTATACAGGAAATGTACCCCCCTTCTAAAATCTGACCAAGATCTACATTGTAGGCAGAAATTACCAGTATCATCCTGATACACACAGTGCATAAACTTACTCTCCTCAGTCAAAAGATTCATGATATTGTCATCATCAAAACATCTGCTTGTGGTACACAGAGAACTATATGGTCGCATGTTTTTGGCTCTTTCATCTCTCATGGCATTAAGAGCCAGAAACAGATAAAAGAAGATTAAGTAAGAAGTGATGTCTTAAAGAGGGACCAAACACTTTGCACTCGAAGGATAAAAATAGGATGTTTTTACATGTAGCTTCCACAAAGATGTTACATGGTCAAGAATGCAAAGTGTTTCTTACAAAACCAAACCAAACCCACACCAAAAGACCTTAAATAAAAGCCACAAAGAACAAAATGCTAGTGACTCTAGGCCAGGATGCTGAAAAATACTGAAGTATATGAGTTATCATCCTGGGAAGATTATAGCTATATAAACTCCTTCTGCTTTCGTCATTTCTCCAATATAGAAGGAACAAAGTAAAAGTGCTTTCACAAGAATGGCTCATTTCTATTAACGGAAAATGGCCATACATGTCTTAGATTATGTAATCTCAAAACAGAAAGAATTAGAGCTAGGTCAAATGTTTATGATATACATGTGAACAAAAGAACTCACTTTGCAGCAAGTTCTTCATCTTCACAAAAAAAGCTCGTCAAGCCCTGACTACACTTTGGGAGATAGAGCAAGATGAGGTTTTTGTATAGAACTACATCCATTAGTAAATAAAGTCTTTTTTTTTAACCACTTCAACAATACATTTGGTGTTTACTGAGCAATTAACATGTTGAAAGAAAACTTCAAAAGCTGACTTTCCTGAAATCTTGACCACAACATAGAAAAATTGCAGACCTAAAACTGAATGCTTTTGATTGTGTTGCTTTTAATATCCAGAAAAAAAAAGCTGCTGTACCTTTTTTTTGGCCATTGCATTCTCTAGAGAAATACAAAAGGCATTAAATAAACTAATTTAACAATCAAGTCAGAGAAATACCAACAAACTAATTCACTACAAACTAAGCAGACTAAGATAACTAACAGTGATAAATTCCTACCCCTTTTTTACTTTATTCACATTTTGTTGGTATAGGGCATCCACATATTTCCTTACTTCCTCTCTCTCTTTATTCTCATTTCCATCTTTCATAGAAAAATAAATGAAGAAGTCATTCTTCTGGACTCCTTGCTTATGTGAGAACTGGGATGGGAGTCCCTTGGTAGAATTTGAAAAAATGCCACCAATTGGCAGAAAAGGAAAACACAGTGATCAAGTCCTAATCACTTATTTTAAAAATACTGATCTAGTGATTAATGGCTCATTGAAATTCTCAGAATGTACTTACTGCCAGTGACCTAAGAGATCTTGGATCAAAGAGAAGCTTTTCACCAAGAGGGAGATGTTGATTTTCAATATGTAACTCCCTTATTTGTTCTATTTTATCCAAACCCTCTACTACAGTGATGCAGTTGCCCCCCAGATACCTGCAGAATAGAACACAGAATAGATTTAATATACTTTGAAAGTAAAAGCAAACACTAGGCCTCAATATATTAAAAAAAAAATATTTTTTTTAAGCATTGTTGACTAATACCTGGAAATTATAATAGAAAAAGTAAATAACCTAGCACGTGAGTAGAGCATACAGCTAACAGATCCAAGGTTTTTTTAGCGGTTTTATATATTGCTACTATTCTTATCATTATTAATTATTATTATTAAATGGCTGAAAAAATAATTAAAATACAAATAAATATGTTAAGATGGTATGTCATTACTTATATCATAGAACACTTAATCAAAAAAATAATAAGCAATTACTTTTATTTGAAAAGCATATTTTAAGAGCTGAAAGGACCTTAAGGGCTACATCATTTTTTAATTTCTTAGTGTAATAATTATTCTTTCACTAGTAAAATAAATACATTATTTTCAACTTACA
Organism: Haliaeetus albicilla; assembly: GCF_947461875.1. Classification (NCBI taxonomy): domain Eukaryota; kingdom Metazoa; phylum Chordata; class Aves; order Accipitriformes; family Accipitridae; genus Haliaeetus; species Haliaeetus albicilla. The sequence continues at coordinate 39,657,515 of NC_091485.1, forward strand.
GTTTTTCAAGGTTTTTCAGCGATGAGAGATTTTCTATACATGAAATACAATTGTTCTGAAGGTAAAGATGCGTTATATTTGAAGCAAAGTCCAAGTTCTGGATTTGACTGATTTGGTTATCATATAAATATAGCACTCGAAGATTTTTACACAAAGAGAGGTCACCCTGAAATGAAAAATAACAAATTAATGCTGCATAGGGTTCACTCACTGCCTGCTTCTGGAAGCTGTTGATTGTTTTTACATTTAAGCTCTGCTGCATGATTTATATATTTTCACCTTTAATAAACACTTTTAACAACTATTTTTCTTAGAAAAACTGAGTTAGTGTCAGTAATCATCAGATTTAAGACTGAAATCTGTCATTAATATTCTGCTGTACAGAAGCTGAGGACTACGCCCATCATCAGCAGGTACTTCACATCCTGTGTGACTTCATTGCCTTACCCACCTTTATCAGGTGGATTTCAGAAAAGCACAACTGTTAGTGTAGTTGTCTCCATCAAACCTCCGTGGTGTAATGGAAACCAGTTCTTGGCAAAGGAATACTGATTTATATAAAAACTAGCACTTCAGTGTATTTTAATACACTTTGAGTCCTAAGATTCCACCCAAATGTCAAGTTTCTTTGAATGTATTCCTCTTAAATAACTAAAAGGTCACATGTTCTTATGAGGGTTTTTGTAAAACTTCTCTATGGCGTCTGATGAACCAGTCCCAATCAAATGGACTGATCAAATTAGTACCTTGCTATGACTGTGCACATTCCTAGGAGTGGGCTGAATAAACCCATTTGCTTGGATGAATCTGTTCACATAAACTATTTAATCTTCTTGTCTGAAATCACACTTTTAAAGCAGAAATCCACCATACACAACAATTCAGTTGTTCAGGGTTCAGCAATTTCAAAATGTGCTCAGTATGTTGAGGGGATTTGAATTAACTCAGGACTACTGAAACCTGTATAAATTTCCTATTATTAAACTCAAAGAAGGGAGGACTGGGTTAAGTTTTCAGGTTTAGTCTTTGAAAATGAAAAGGTCATGGATTATTTTTTAAATGAACAAGCCCCTGGGAGCAATTTAAAAAAAAACCATAGATTTTAACCTGACTAATTTGAAAAAGCCACTACACCAGTCCAAATTTGTTAACCTCACTTGGCTTATATCCTGTTCCTGAACTCCCCTTTCCTTTCTCAGACTTCCTCTGAAATCTAAGGAATAAATCACAGATAGATTGAAAAGATTGTGCTGCAAGTTAACAACTCTTTGTAAAATTCCCAAGACTAGAAAAAATATAGCATTAACGAGAATAAAATAAGTGTTACACTTAATAGTATGCAATATCATTACTACTTCCCTTAAAAAAAAAAATCTGATCTGCAAAATTACTAGTTCCTTACATCATCTTCTATTCCACGGTTCACATTTTTAGAAAGGTAACCATCAGTAAATACAAGTCCTTAAATAAAAAACCAAACTGTTGCTGAAAATATGAACTTTGGTTTTTAACCTCAGACCTAAAGTCTCCAAGAATACTATAGCTAGATTTCAGTAGGGCTAGAGCGCTGTTGTCAAAAGTCCTACACTTACTGATTCAATGGCAACGGCCTGGCTATATTCTATAGGAAAAGTGTCAGGTCTAAATGATTAATTTGAAATATCCTCTTTCTCAAGTGGCTGAAGAGGTAAGCAAGTGGAGTTATCACTTCCATTCTGGTAGCTTCCTGAAAGCTCCTTTACAATGTAGCAACTGTACGAAATAATAAAAATAGCAAATTGTTTTGGTTTTTTTTTTTAGAGCTGCAGATTTCTATAATAGTTCTGTGAAATACTGCAAAAAGTACTTCACTTTAACACTTCAGTTCATCTCTCATGTAATTGCTTACATGGATTTTCTATTTTAATTAATTAATGGCAAAGATATTTAGTGTACTGATAACACCCTTCTTGTCTGCTACACATGATATATATTTACAGTTTCAGGTAAGTAAAATACTTCAACAAGATTTTTGCCACATAAAGAAAAAAGTGTCAGGTCAGTAATAAGAAACCCTGCAGACTGTTGGAGTTACAGTCACCTGCTTTGATGTTTTATATGAAAAGTTACAGCTGAAAGATTATTTTCACATTTCAAATGCCATGCATTTAAAATCCATTTAAACACTTCTACATACAAGCAGTGTTCCACACAATAACAGCAGTGAATGCTGAAGTATGTTTTCAAACATGTATTATTAAGGCTTAACTGCAAGTCAATATAAATGTTAAAACATAATATAGCTGTTATAAAATAGAAAATTGGCTTTGCTTGTTTGTCTTCCCAACTATAAACAACTCATCATAACAGTAACTACAAAACATTTGAATAGCCAGGTTAAATGAAATAAAGAAAAATAAATCTTACTATTGCATCTATATTTTTATCTGATAAATTCAGATGAGTTATTTTTCGCAGATACTGTCCAAAGTCCTCTTCATTGCGATTCTTGTGATTGACACTTTTAGCAATTAGATCCATTGTTAGTTGAACCATAATTCTGTCATAGGCCAAACCGCTCTATTGCTTCTTTTAATAGTGTATTGCATGTGCTCTTGTAAGTAGTTTTATAAAATGCCTTAAAAACAAAAAGAAAAATGTTATACTACTTGTACCCCAGGTCTTCAACAAAGCTTACATGTGTACTTCAAATGTGATGTTTCCCCACCAGTTCCACTTTTGCTTACAGTGACACATTTATGTATGGCCTTTGCTGCTTATAAAAACTACCCCTTTCTTGCTGTCATTTTTTCAAACTGTTAGCGTATTAAATAACATTTAAAATAGACTTATATTTGATTTGTTGTTTCAGTGTGCTTAAGAAGGTTGTACCCTAGTCTTCATCTTTTTCATACAGAAATACGAGCACAATGGTCCACAGCAGAAGTAATTCTCACACCTAAATAACTAATTAATGGCAGCTCATAACCTGATTATTAGATAGAAAATACATCACACTCTATAGCAGGCTTTACAGGCTGTGAGAAGTGGTATAAAGCTACAGTACTCTTTATACATCTGCACAGCCCTTTTGTCATGCACACAACTGCATGTGCATTTGTTATGCACAGTGAAAAACTGAGTTTTTCGCACTGAGGCATACTGTAAAGTCTCTCACAACAATACTGACTTCCTTTTTTTAAACTATAGCCATTGTTCCAAGTGTAGTTATGAATCAGGGAATGGGGTGAAGGGAAGAAGGCAAGACACATTTCAGACTGGATGTGTAAATGGTCTGGGGATAAAAATACCCTAACGAATATAACTTAACAACTCAGAATAAAAAGGTTGCTTTTTTAGCCAGTACATAATACATTATGTATTTTAGCCAACACATAATACGCCCACATCAGTGTATCAAAACAACTGAGGAGACTGCAAAAAGCATCCCAATCCTAAAACTCATGCAGACACATAAACCAAGGCACGGAGAATCCTCCTTGCCAGTGTCACATTCATGAGAAACTGAGGAAAAGCAAAGACCGAAACTGTGAAGACAAAAGAAACTTCCTTATGTATAAGCAAGGCTGAAGCTCAGTAGTTCCCCCTTATCCATGTGGGGCTCCTAAGGCCGCGTGATTTCACACCGTCGTCCCCGTCCCCCCCAGCAGAAAGCTTGGACGACGACAGGGACCAACGGCCACCCAGCACACCCCGTGGGAAGGCTGCTTTGATGTCCCTGCCCCCAAGCCAAGAGGGACAGGTAGGGGGCAGGATCCGCTCCCAACGTCCATCCCAGAAGGGAACCAGCCCACGGCCTACCCCGACCCCGCTCTCCCTCTCACCTGCCGGCGGCGGCAGCAGGACGGCGGGCAGGGAGGAGGCGCGAGCGCCCGCCACCGCCCCTGGTTGCCGCGGCAACCGCACGCCAACAGCCCAGGAGGCAGAGCGCTCCCGCCGCCGGCTGAGGCGCGCGCCCTCCCCACCCAATCGGCCTCGAGGACAGAGCGCGGGCCCGGGTGGGGTGGGGCGGGGAAGGCGGGGGCTGCGCCTGCGCAGCCGCGGGCCGCGCGCGGCCGGGCGTGGGTGGAGCAGAGGCGGGGGGGGGAGGTCTTCCGCGGCATCCGGTCACTGGCTCTGGGCGGCGGCCTGAGGCGACCTGTGGGCCTCGCTGGTGGCCACGGCTCCCCGGATAGACCCCTTCTGTGCCCGCGAGGGTGAGCTGGGGTGGGGGGTGGGTGTTGCTTTTTAGCCTGCGGTCATGGGCCTAGCTACGCCTCCGAGGAAAAAGAGTGTTGCTAAGCCACAGGTCAGGGCCACCAGAGGCAGCGGGCACACACTGAAACACAGGAGGTTCCCTGTGAAGGTCAGGAGATGCGTTTTCCCTGTGAGGGTGACCGAGTGCAGGCACAGGTTGCCTGGGGAGGCTGCGGAGTCTCCATCCCTGGAGATACTCAAAAGCCATCTGGACATGGTCCTGGGCAACCAGCTCTAGGTGGCCCTGTGTGAGTGGGTACGTTGGACCAGATGACCCACAGAGGTCCCTTCCCACCTCAACCATTCTGTGTTTCTATCAATCAGGCATATGAATAACTCACTGAAGTCAATATAACTACGTGTTGTGTGCTTGCTGTGTTGGAATATAAAAAGTGCATCATCTGGTCAGTAACAAAATATATCACTTCTAATGAAAACAAGATTAGGACTTTATTTCTCTTATAGGAAAAATGACACAAAATGTTGTTATGAGCAAGTGTGTTCCACTTTCACCTTTGTTAGAAATGCAGATGAGGTATAAAGAGGCCCATCCTTCCAACTTCGAATTTCCTCTATCCTCTCTGAGGATACAAAAGATCATAAGATGTCCTTATTTCTGTGGTGGAATCTAAACTGAGCATGCCCTGGAGCTGCTTGTTCTGGGAAATGTTTCTGTAAAAAAAGTCTGTTAATATTCTGAAAGTTAATTTTGGACTTAGTTTGTTCTCCCTCATGGCTGTAGATTTTGCAGGTGTCTAGGGCTGTCTGTTAGTAGTTTGATTTAAAGGCAGAAAAAGCTATGAGAAGTTTCAGAGAGAGTATTTATTCATTAAGATTTGAAATAGGATTCTCATCTGGTGGCACAGGGTATTAAACAATCATCTGTGTACTCTTCAGGATGGCAGTAATTTGGCCGAGTACAAAAAGTTCTTGTCTTCAAAAAAGCTTTTGGAAATACCTGTGTAAAATCATTGATGGCTATATTTCTTACAGTTCCAGATTGGAACACTGAACTGAAATTTACTTCTAAGGACATAAAACACCTTACGAGCCTCCCTTGCATAAGCACTACCATGCATTTTACGTAGTGCAATTTGTGCGTATAGGGGTTCTCTATATGGGTGTGTCATATAATAAGCAAGACATCTATCCTTGAAGATACTCACACTTCTATTTGTAAAACATTAAATTCAGCCTAACAATTTCTGACAGACTTTTTCAGGGTCAGGTTTCAAATTTCTTATTCGGTCAAACTTTTCCTGAGCATGTCTTGCCTTCCTCTATTGTGGCTAGACAGCTATATAACATGGAATCAACACAGTGGCTTCAGTGTAGTGTTTTAATATGTAAAATATGTATGAAGCAACTTTTTCCACTGAATTTAAATTTGTTTTGGTTTTTATGTTTTCAAAGGTAGCAAATACAAGGTTCTCAAAAACATAGAGCAGAGCAAATAGTGCTCTAATTTCAGTGAACTTGCAGAGAGCTGTACTGAAATGTGTGTGTTTGAAAAATAAAGCTATAATCCGTTATGTCTGACGTTGTCCATCTGGTTTCTTAAGGACATGGTGCTTACCTGTTCTTGCTGTCTCTGCCTGTACGTACTGCCTAGTAACTTTTAAATGCATCAAGCCAACTCTGTCTGAAACTGGCAAAGAGCAGAGGTATAGGAAGATAATAAATTCTACCGTTTAAAAAAATCATCAACTGGTTAGAAAAAGATTCCTAGCCTAGCGTCTTCATTTGAGGGAGGGGCTGAAGTGTAACCTGAATAGTTACCTGCTCATCTGGCAGGTGGGCACTAGCCTAACTCTGTCGGAAATCCAACAGCCTTCCTTCAGTCGCGGCCTGGAAGGCAGAAGGGAGAGCGGGAGCAGTGTGGAGGGCCTGTTACAGACGTGGGGATGGGAACGCCAGCTAGGACCCACTAACCTTTTAGTTACAGTCAACAGGGAATAAGATGTCTCCTGCAGGAGACAGGGCATCGTTATTTTTGCTGCTCATGAATAATAATTCTGGTAAATATGTGAGTTTCCTCAATTTTGTCCACATGTCAAACTTACTCTGAAATAGGTGTGTGGCAGCATAACTCTACATGTATATATTTCTATCCTGGAAGTGGTTTAGGAGAGACAGGTACCTGGAATAATTATTTATGTAAAGCCCTAACCTTGCATGCAGTGCTTCAAGTTCTTGGACTTGTTCTGTTGCATGACAACTACTTGACAACACCTCTTGATTTCCTGATATTATTTGAGCAGGATCTCATGCATGCATGAGTTACAGATTACGCATTCAAAGCTAAGCTACTTTTTCTTCCCTGTGCTGGAGAAGCACTGGACTGGAGTACCGTGCCTGCAGTGCCACCTCCTCCTCACCAACCATGCACATTTCATGTCTCACACTACTGCTGTTTCACGGGTTATACCTTATCACTTCTTCTGTGGTTGGATTAACACTTTTGCTCATAATGACTGCTGATACCAACAGAACTGTGCAAGCCTAAGCAAAACTGGAGCTAAGACACAAAACCACTAATATGATTAAAATGAGAAAGATAACAGGCTGGCTGTTACAAAAGTTCCAAAAATTATTTCTGCAAATACAACTAAAATCAAGTTGAAATATGTCCAATACCAGACAAAGCCTGAAGCCCAATATGGATAGTTATTATTATAAAAATGTAAGGTCTCTTATTAGTACAAAACTGTTATTGTCATTAATATTATTGGCAGATGCCAAAAAGTGAAATAGCCTTTCTGCATCTCCCAGCATTAAAATCTTTTAAAGCCTGGAAGTAAAAGTGAAGTTATTAGAAAACTATCTGTTTGTTACAAAAAACATTATATCTTTATAGTGTTTGTAATGTTTTTTTATGAGCATTTTTTCTTACCTCCAGCAGAGACTACAATGTTGATTGGCAAATGCAAGATTCTGTCTCCAAAGATGAGTGATAAGAAAGAATTCAAAATGCACTTTTACAATTTCCACCATAGAGAAAATATCAGCTTTCCAAATATTGGAATGAAGTTTGACAGATGAACCAAGAAGAGAAAGTAAAAATTATTGTATGCTGCAATTCTTCAGAAACAGCCAGAAGATGTACTGGTATCTCAGCGTTATTTTGTCAAACACTGTATAGACAGTAAATAGGAGTATTCACACAGTCATTCTTCTTTGCTCTTAAATAGATGTAAGATGTTATTTACATGTTATTTGTCCCTCACTGGTGTTTTACATAAATATTTGTGTTAAATCATTTTTGCCACTTTGAGAATTTTACCTAGTTGTCCTAAGAAGAATTTTTAAAGTGGAAAAGGAATATGTTCCACAAAAACTTTGTATAATAAGGACCTAGTCTGGAGTTTATATCACCATATAGAATACATACATCTTGTTTAAGTTGGAAGAATATCTGCTGTTTTAGTGCCTCTAGGTTTCTCCAGTTACGTGTCCAGCTTTGTGGAACTCAGACTGAAAACGCCTCCCTTAGATCAAAAATATAAGCTTAATTCTAACCTCAAATGATACAGTAAGTGAATGCAACTTGTCTTCAGCTGGTGAATAAAGTTCAGATGGTTGTAATTACTAAAGATTGCATGCCATTAGATGCAGGCACATAAATTAATTTCCTTTTATAATAAAGTAATGCCACTGCAGTTATACACAAGCCCTAAGGTAATCGGTCTAAAGCAAACAGAGAAATTCACACAGGATATGATGGACAAATTACATAGGAGTTGAATGCACATTTCAATTGAAAATGAAGAGTTCCTAAAACAATATATTTTTAATCCCCTCAAAGGGCTTAGGCATTTCCTATCCATGACGATCTAAACAGACAAACTATGCAAAACAGAATAAACATTCTTTGCTAACAGCATTATTAAGAACTTCTGTTTAAGGTGGTAATGTCTGACAAACTGGAAATGTAGCGATGACCTTTAGCGCATAAAAATGGTAATACTTACATATCCTTTTTCATCTGTATTTTTAAAAGGCTAATGATCAATCTCATGATTTCATAGAGAGGAAAACAGACACTACCTCTGGCAAAAATGCCTTGCTAAGGTTTATGCACTCCTAGTTTGTGAAAAGTCAGGAAGAAAACCCAATTCTCCTGAGATGTACTCCTATGACCTATCCACTGGACCATGCTACTTCCCAGAATACTGTAGTTTTCAGAAAGCCCTGTATGAAGCAATTTTTCATAATTAAAAACAAACCAAACGTCACAGCAAATATTTCATATGTTAGAAGTTTCATCTGAGGGTCAAAATTAACTTTCCTAAATTACAAATTTCCTTGTGGATATTATTCCTAGGCTCTGAAAAGTGAAACTACAGCTTATAAAAAATGCACCCCAAGGAATGAGATACTTCATTAATTCCTTAAAGGTTTAGCATAATTGTTTTTAACTCCAGAAAAATCCTTCAACTAACTGGACACTCTCTTCTCTGACGTCAGCTCTTCAAGACTTGACACAAGAAAAAAATTCTATGTGCATGCAATTAATCTTATGTATTATCACCCCATATTTTAATCATTTTCACCTCTTAGGGACTTGCACCCTTAAAATGATGCTAGCTCCACTCTGTAGTATTGAAATTTTGTCTGGTTTTGTCATTTTGAAAGTATTTGTTTTTATCATTTTATCTTAACCTAGTTTGTGGAATGATATAAAAAATCTTTTATATTGGGATTTCAATAAATACTTTAAATATTGTATATAAATATATTGTGTTAATTATATGTTAGTAGCATAATAAGAGTCCAATTCTGATTTGAACTTTTTGGGGCACAGCAATAAAAATAGATAAAATAAATAGTATGTTTATCAAAGAGAAAGTAACATACCAAACTTATTTTAAAACACTGACCTAAAATAAAAAAATCTCCAAAATTTAGCAAAGGGGAGAAAATACATAAGATAATTAATGTTTAATTATATTTAGTATATTTTTAACCTTATAAACAAAATAGTAACATGTCAGCAATTAGCTTTACATCTTGGATTCTTGCATTTTTAATAACATTAAATAATCAACTGGCATTACAGTTCATAATAAATGGAGGAGTACTATAGAAACACTGTATGCCTTAGGGCAATGTAATACGCTGTGCAGGAGTGATCCAGTACCCAAGTTCATGGCAACCTTATACCTTCTAAAGCTACTGTATCTGCAGGAGTAGTCTGCTGCACTGAAGTTTCATGAAACACTAGACAAGTTAAGGTAAAAACAAAATACCCCAAGCCAGATGCAGCTGAAGCTTTATAAAGGCAAAAGCGGTAGAAATGCAAGAAAATTATGCTTCATTTACTAAATAGCAAGTTTAAAAGAGCTCATTCTATTTAATCTGAGCGCGTGTGCGCAAACTGCCACCAAAGGCAAGAAGAACAAGAGTCCCTTGTAAAATAGGGATCTGAACAGAGACATTGTGGGGTAGGGAGAGTTTTCCAGGGAATATCAAAGACAGACAGTGAACAGAGCTGTTGTAGCCAGCTCACAGCTGCCAGTTATTCCAGTACTGGAATTAAAGATAATTTATGAAAAGCTCAAGGAATATTTCTTCTGGCCTGGTGTGAATGTGAGGCAGAGGACTACTGAAGAACTTGTGAGACTGCTGAAAAGCGAAGATTAAAGTTAGCCTTTTTATTAGCTTTTTCTAAAGCAAAAATATTTCTTGACTTCAGTGAGGTGGTTCACACAAAGATTGCTTGTAAGAGTAAAGATTCACAGAGCTTGTAACACAATCCAGATACTGGTGACTAACGGTGGCAGAGAGTTTTTGGAAGCGAAACATTTTCTAAAATTTGGATTTCTTCAGTGTATTGAGATTATTGCTTAGAACTCCCAATTAGGGCTAATCCTCCAGAAAGGCTCAGTCGCCAATAGACATCTAATGTAAGAGACCTAGGGAAACATTTAACATCTAGTAACTCCCATTTTCCTTCTGAGTAAGTGCTGAGTTTTTGAAGATCTGGGTGCTTGGTGGTACAAATGGGGGCTGCTGGATGCAGAATTATTTAGAAAAAATTGGCCCTAATAGCCTGATCACCTAATTTAGCTTTTTACAGTTCTGTTGAACACTATCCACAAACATTGCTAAAGCAAATGCAACCAGAGTGAAGATGATACATTTTACAGATTAGTTAAGAACATATATACTGAGTAGGTAATGTAATTGTTTATGTGGGACTTCAAAGCAAAATTTCACTACCTTAAGTGTCTTGGCTACATATAAAATCTGAGAAACAGAAGTATTCCTGCTTTATATGACTGGATACCTCAGATATACCCTATACGTATAATTTGAAATGTCTCTATTGCTGTTAAGTTACTTTTAAAATAATCAAGGAATAGAACTTTGCAAGTTTCTGAAGTGCTTATTTTCAGTTCCATATATATATGGCAGTCAGATACAGTGCAGGCATATGCAGTATAAATGAATAATTGTGCGTGCACGAGTCCTACATCTACACCTCATCATTTATGCACTAGTCCTGAAAACATCTGCTTCTCCAGTGTACAGCCTTTAGAGAGCAAAACATTCTTCCCCAGAGTCACCGTAATTCAGTGTTTGTCCTCCAATGTGTTTATTTTCAAAAGTTTGTCCTATAGTTGTGTAACTATTCTCTGTGCAGTATTCTGGATATTCAGAATACTAAACAATGGCTAGACATTGTACCGAATTATGACGACAACGCAAGCTTGAATTTTGTTGTAGACAGCACAATATTTTGCATTTTGGATTTTACTGTCCAAAAGTATGGCAATACATTATAAAATATAGTCAGTATCACTGGCGTAAACTCCTCTCTGAACTGAGCATGTCAACCAGATGAAACCCTGAAGAGTTAAAGATAACTAAATATCTTGAAGTTTTCAGCTGGTAACTTGGCTCTTCTGGGTAGTCAAATACCACGCTGATGGTGAGGCACTCCATAAGGATCTCACAAAACTGAGTGAGCAAAAATGTGGCAGACGAGCTTTGATGCAGATAAACGCATCTTGGGGAAAATCTGAACCATACTGTCACAATGCCTACCAATTCAAACTGCTTTTTTCAGATTTTGAAATTATCAGCTTGATGTGCAGCAGCAACCAAATAAGCCAACGAAACACTGGGTGTCACCAGGAGTGGTACTGAGAACAAGGGAGAACTATTTTGCCTCTCTGTAAAACTTTGGTGCACCCAAATCTTGAGTACAGTGCAGTTCTGGGCTCTGTGTGTCAAGGACAAAGCAGGATGAGACATGGTATGGAGGGCAACTAAAATGGTAAGTGGGTAAAGTGGCAGCTTTATAACAACAGCATGAAAAAGCTGAAACTCTCCACTTGGAGAGAAGGCTGAGGTTGACAATATGATAAAAGCTAATAAATCATGAAGGCAGAGGGTAAGGCAAACAAAACCGTTAACCAGCACATGCCACGCTATTAGAACTAGAAATACTCTATAAAGCTACTAGATCAATTCAAAACAGGTAAAAAAGTGGCCAGGTTCATGTGCTCTTCCCCAGCAGCACTCCTATGGCTGCTGTTAGAGATGGCCAACCTGCAGGGTGTTTCCCATAACCCCTTACCTTCTCTTGCATATTTGCATTTTAGGTAGACTGGAAGGTAGGACAACAGGTGAACAGAAATAGAAGCCAGTCTCTCACAGCTGCATTACTCCATTCAGTAAATTTAAAAAAGGCAAGAAAAATTATGTCTTTTTTCTGGTTCCGTGTGGCAACAGAAGCACAACCATTCAATCTTCAGGCAAGAAAGTTAATTTATAGGAGCTGCCATTCCAGTTCTTACCAACTATTTGAAGGGAACTTCAAAGGAGAAGGAGGTCTGACAGGACAATGAAGCATCTTTGACTGTCCCACTAATCACAGAATAATTCTCAAAGGTGCCTCTTAAAGCCTGTGCACAGCAAAAGCAAACTGGTACTCTATCAGGAATTACAGCTTAGTCCTCAGTATTTGATTGTTACAAATATGCATATATTTCTTTGGATTTTGTTGAGATTAGAATGTATAATTTGTTTAAAAATGCAATTTGTATACATGAGAAAGGTGAGCATACAGGACAACTTGAAAAAAGAAAAACAGAAGAACAGGAGAGGGAAGAAGTTCAAACACAATTCAGCATTTTCAGTGTTCCATAATTTTAATATCTGTTGGCAAATACTGTTAGATGAATAAATTAATTGTGGTCATTGAATTAGATTTTTATTTATTAAAATGTCAAAGGCACCCAGAATTTTTGTATGCATGCTTTTTTCAAAAATCTAAATAGAACCTATTTGCATGTTCTTTAGTATGTACTGAATTATTTTAGCTGTCAAAATAATTACCTCATATGTGGCACTCATTTGCATAAACTAATCTCTAATAAAAAGCAGGTGCAAATGTGGAAGAACAAATTCACGTATTTGTTGATTTACAACATATATTGTTCTCAAGAATACCTTTATTCCTACTATGTTTAAAGTCTCAAAACTATCTGGTACAATTAAGGCGTACTTTCTATCCCTTAATGATCCTCCATTGTTTAGGATACACTTATGTGCATGTGCATATATACTGGATGACTCCTTTGTGGTAATCGTCTTCAGTGCATGGAATTCTGGTCTCAGTTAAGGCAGAATTTGAAATAATGCTAGCATTAAAAATGGTCGATCAAAGACAAGGGCATTGTTACTTTGGTTCCTGAACACTGCAGAAAGGATCCTACACAGGCCACAGGTATAGCCTCACTACATGTATGATTTTAAATTGAGTTGTAACACTAGATGTTCAGCAAGTAACACCGCACATAACATAATGGACAACTATTTACACCAGCATGCAAGCATCAGCATTCATACTGCTATAGTTTATAAAACAACTTGGTATTTTAAAGCCAACCGTGACTAAAAAACATTTAGTCTGAGCCTAAGTGCATGAAATTTCAGCTCGCTGCTATCACGAATGAGGACAGTTTAAATATGCTAAATAGACTAATAAGAGATTAAACTATTAAATTATATTTCAGGTAGATACAAGATGTCCAAAACTTTTGGATCATGTTAAGCAAAGAGAATTCTACAAAGTGGCAACATAGGTTACATTTCCTAATAGGTATTTATCTCACAAAAGCAGCATACTTCTCTGTGTAAACACATATTGAGTGGGACAATGGCTGTGTGCTAAAATTTAAGGTCTCACAAACACCTGTGGAAGAAAATAAGTAGGAAAAGTCACTGGCCAGGTACACTTGTTGTGTCTTCCTTGAACTTAAAGGGTACTGCTGTGGGCTTATGTACTGTGCTTGCTTGTACAGAAGTCTATCGCTGCCATTTCTGTGAAAATTAATAGCTTCGAACATTAAAATAACACAGCTTGCTTCTCCTGCCTCCCCACCATCACTGCCATGCTGGAAGAAGGATAAGATTGTTCTCCTATCAAACTGCACATCTCATAATTATCTCAACTTCAATAGCTCCAATTAAATATATTTTTCCTATAGTGTTGGATGCTGCTGCTTTAAAACTCTTTATGAATTTCTGCTTCAGGGTACCTGCATTTCCCTGCTGAATGATAACTTTCCATTGTGCAACTTGCATCTTAGCTTCAAATACACTGGAAGCCATTTGGATGAAAAGCCCCATATGAGTAATAGCTATTAAAATTTCCAGACCAAAACAAAAACAAAACCCACATCAAGGCAGAGTTAAGGCTGAAAAGCAGTATCAGTTACTTAAGGTATAAAGTGCAATGGCATATTGTATAAATCATAAATTATCCCAAAAGTAAACATTCTAAAAACCCCAGGAAACTCAGGATTAAGGATAAAAACTTAAAAGAAATCCAAACATCTTGTATTATTGAAATGCAGTATGAAAGCCTCCAAAACAAACTTAGATCAGCCCTGCAGCAGCACCATGTTGTAAGCCAGCAATTATGACTAATGCATTTTAGTATCTGTGGCCCTAAATTAGCCTAATGTATACTTCAGAGATAATTTTTCATTTTGTTCCTTTGCACGCAACAAGTGACTATGACAAGCAATAGAGGGTGAGTAGCAGAAAAACATGGTATATAACTACATCATTAGTTTCACTGTGGAACTGGTCATTCCTTGACTACTTAGAAATACAAAATGTCCCTCATTAAGTGTGAAGCTACAAGCAAAATACTGTTGTATCATGCATGAATGTTTCACCACTGTGAGAAGAAACCACTTCTGGCTGGACCAGTAAAACTAAATCAGGAAAGGCTCCATTACATTTAGTAACTTGTTAAAAGATAAGCAAATGGGATTTCAATTCATAAAATTAAACTCAGAAATGAAAATCTGAGAAACAAACTTCTTATACTGTATAGGTTACTGATCTAACCTAAGTGAGTGGACAGAACTTTTCTTATTCTTTCAATAAGAAAAAAGAGCAAGAGGAGATGAGTATTCGCCAAAAAATACAAGCCCCCAAACACTCATTTTCAAAATTGTTTTATTGCAGTTAGATAATAGAGATAAATACCTAAGAGCAAAATCCAGGAAGTCACATTTATTTTTCTTTTGGAACAATTCTCCAAACTGGTTGTGTTTTATGACAAAGAACAAAAAGTTGCACTACATTTCAGAACATTTTGTTCTTTAGAACTGGTGAGACAGGTGGGAAATATTAAAGTACTACAATTTAAATGACTAATTTTCCACTTCAGCCTCATTTCCCAAATTGAACAAGTCCAAGCGAAAGAAACCATGACTTTTTCGGCTTTGGAGATGCATATCAGCTGGTGATGCACTTCAAGCTATATTAATTTGATTAAAAAGTTTATCCTTAATAACCTGAGACATCAATCCATGTATAGCTTCTATGGTGGTCTTGCAGCTGAAAAACAAGCATAAATTCAACGTTGGCCAAACACTGAACTGAACTGTCATTTTATTTGAAGATATTCAGCTGTTTTGGAAGTTCAGGGTGCCCATAACCCCATGAATCTTAACAACTGTCCAGAAAGAAAAAGTCCCACACAGCAATTTAGCCATTGTTGCCAATAGCTTTTTGTTACTTAAAAAGCAAACTGACAAGCACTATATACACAAAGACCAATTCCAGAAAACTTCTTTGTCTGGCAATTTAGGACATCTTACATTAACAATAGCAAGTGAGCTCTGTGGTCATCTGAACCAAAAAATAAAAAATATCCCTGGGGGAATGGAGCTACCAGCTGTTATCAATACCTGAAGGCTCTCACTGTTCTCTGTCTTATCTCCTTTGCCCACCCCCGGCCAGTAGCGAACGGTAACCACAGCTCCTCTGAGCAACTTTACAGAGAACATTAAAGGAAGAGTTTACAGAGTTAATAAGTTATTAGTGAAAATATGTAACATGTGCAAAACCTCCAAACATCTGAGAGGATTCCAATTGATCCAAGTTTCATCCAGTGTGCCTGGCTTAGGGGGATGTAGTGTCTAACTAACACATTAAAATGTCTCAAAACAGAATATACAAATGCAAAAGATGAATCAGCCCTGAAGACATGGAGAACAGGGACAAAATACTACTAGATAGATAAAGGAATCCTAGGCAAAGAAAGCCAGCTTGGAGCACAGTTTGGCTAATGCATATGTACTCTTAGAAAATGGCTCTTAAGAGATGCGTATGTACAGTAACAGAAGATATCATATAGCCAACTGTAAGCACCTTTATGCTAATGTCTTACAGTATTGTTTTTCTTAAGACAGATACACCCAATTATCCTTTAGCAAACTTTGCAAGCTTATTTCTTCAAAGTAATTTAGGTGTCACTGAATCAATTGTCAGCACAAGTCTTCTACTGTCATTTTTCTTTTCTTTGGAAAGATTATTAGTTGAAGAAAAACATGCATCTGTAAAAGTGTTACAAACAATTTTGGGAACTACAGTAGCCACTGTTACATGGGAAAAGCGAATTGATGATAACAACAATCCCTTCCAGTCTTACAATTTATAAACTAACTACTGATGACAACTAAATAAAACCAGAAAAGACAGATCTCTAGAAACACTGCAAGAAATAATATAGCAGGATGATCAGAGAAGGAGTTATTTCTTAGAATAACTGTAAGCATGTGAGAGTAACGTGAAAATAAAATGTGGTCAGTATTATGGGACACTGAACAGGGATAAAAATCAAAGCAAACTTGTCAGCATCTCCACCCTTCTCATGTCTTTAAAGCATTGCTATCATAACCGTTTCACTACAGAATTGGAAAGTATCACTTAACCTGGCTGTTGTAAGCTAGCAACAGCCTTAACTCCATCACAAATGTATTCTGCAACTAAAATAGTTTAAATGGGTATTAACTTCTATAAAGTCAACCCCCCTCCAACTTGACCACGTTAGAAAACTTGTAAGAGGTGTTAACTTTCCATAACAAGGAAACAAATGCACAGAAGACACTAGCACAACAGCAGCTCCGAGTCTATTTGGCAATGACCATATTACATTTGCAGGTATTCCCCCACAGCTTACTGTGGAACAAAGGTTTGTCGAACACAAGCTAACTCCTCTCTTTATTAAGGCAAAGCCTGTGTTCACCTGAGTCATACTGAGCAAGATGTAAATAAAGTAATTTATTTATAAATCAGTCTCTTCACACGAGGCCTCCTTTTTGTCTCTTGATTTTTTTACCTATCATTAAACTCACCACTCATCTGGTATGTCAAAAATCAGTTCCTTAAAGTCTGTACTATGGCACATATTGCTAATGGGGGGGGGGGGGCGGAGAATGCAAGAAAACTGTTCTACATGTCAAGATAAAATGATGAGGAAGAGGACCAGAAAACCTCCAAATCTGAAAAACAGAATACCCCAGATTTTACTCAATTTTTGCAGTCTGTTCCAAGGGATTCTACAGAATTGTTCCTTCTTAAATGGAATTACATCTCACTCAAAATGCTCCTAAGATGCAAGCAGGTGAGTCCTGTCTTCTCCACAGAGGGACCTAAGATTGTACTAGCATGTACAGTGCAGTACTTCTTGGTTTTCCAAGTCTGCAATTTGCCAAATACAATGTTCTTGAAGAGCCCAAGATACTGTATGACTTGTTGGATAAGATTTTACTTGGAAAAATAGTGACTATAACATTATATAGATAGTCTAAGCACATGTATCATTCTTAAGACTATTGGGAGAGAGATGCGAGTATAAGTGAGAAGCAACTTTTGTGCTTCAAAGCTCAAAAAAGAAAAGAGCTCATTACCAACAAACATATAAGGAATACTGAGAGAAAACACCAAAACTTCTTTGAAATAATGCTGTATACCCAGTGATGATTAAGTTCATTAACTGATAATAGCAAGTATCTGCTATCAGGCAGGGCAGCTAAACGTAAAGGCCAGAATGTCTGTAATCTACTTCTTAAAAACAAAACACAAAACAACAAAAAAACCCTTCCTCATTTGTGGATGTATTAATTAAGAAATATGAAAAAAAGGGAGCACTTAATTTTTGAGTGAAAGTATTACACAAGTGTCAACTAAACTTACTGGACTGTTAGCACTAGTTCTTAAAATCATGTTCTAAGAATTTTATTTACTGTTAGTTTAAACCTGATTAAGCACATAAAATGTGCTATTTTCTAGCAATGCTACTATTTTGCATTCGACAGAAAACATCTTTTTTGCTTTGCCATATACTGATAGAATTTAACAAGGATTTTTTGTTCAATAAACTATAAACTAGAGTTGAATTTATTCCAGAAACAAAGATTGAAAAGCCACTGTAGGTTTAATAGAGGCAAGGTTTTCTTAAACTTTCAAAAATAACTAGTGCCATTTGGAGTCTCTCATTCCTATCTATAATCTAATCATTCTTACCTATAATCTTGGTAGGTTCCATTTAAAAGCATGATAAAAGTTTAAAACAAAATGACACTTTTTACAGGGAAGAACACAAGAATGTGTTATCTTACCTGTCTCTTGTTGCTTTTGCAAGTTTGTCTTCTGATTTCTTATCATGAGTCTCTAAACCCAGCATGAAACTACCCCTTCCAAGCTGAGCTTCTGACTGCTCTAATTTTTCAGACAAATCAAAGACTTGGCCAGTGGTGTAGTCGGCATTCTTAGGAGAAAGAAGGCAATAAACATACTGAATTCTAAGTTGTAAATTCAAGCATTTATACACAAAATAAACAAAATCTGAAAAGAGCCTCTAAGACTGTAGTACTGCACATTTTAACTTGTATCTGCAATTGAAGCGATACAGAACTTGAGTGGCACAAGTGGTGGTTCAGAGAACAGAAGCTGAACATCTCGCAAATGCTCAATACCTGAAGTCTGAAATGGGCACTCCTTATTACTTTCCGCCCATGCCCTAAGTTATGAAAGAGTAAGTAAAACTGTTGGTTTTGACCAAGAGAAAAGGTATAAAATTGGCTTCTGCAGAAGGAATGGTTTGATGCTGAGCTGTTACATTGAAGGTCTACCTGTAGTACTTCTGTTGCAACCTCAGTGTAAGTTTGTGTTGGTTTTTTTTTTTTTTTAGTGTTTACTTATTCAAACCATTATTTTAAGACATACTATTCATTACAGTGCTGTAAAAAGATATAAGGTTAAAAGGTGTTTTAAATCGTGTTTAAGACAAAATCTAAGTGTACAGAGAACTCAATACAATTAAACATAAGGTATTCCCACCTTCTACTTTTAAAAAGCAGATATAAGGAACATTTCAGTCTTTATGATTAGGAAAACCTTATTTTCTTGTTTAATCTGACAAACAGACTCTTAATGTGGGATCTATATCTATCAGTGTCCCATTAGATTCTTAATGTGGGATCTATATCTATCGGTGTCCTGTTAGGCATTTTACAGTAGAAGGTCTGGCTTTCAGCACTAGTGAATTAATATATGCACACGATAGCATACTACGGTACTTACAGTAAGCAAACTAGAAGAACTGAGAGTGTTCACCCAGTATTTGTTCCACAAAAGCTCAAGCAATTTACGATCCAAAGATGATTTAAAGTACGAGACTTCTAAAGCATAATACCTTTAAAAACAAACATGCAAACAAAATAAGCTTCCATCTAAATGTGTCTTGTTTGGCTGTGACACCCGAAGAACATGCATCTCAAAAAATCCTTATCAATGGCAAGTATCTTCAAAAATTCAAAGCACTGAACAATAAAAAAGTTACTCCCAGTTCCAATTCTAACTCAAAAAGATTTTCCATAAGTATTTCATATACAGCTTTAATACAGGTATACATAATCCCCACACATACTGCTGTGTTCTATTTAATGAGATTGCAAGGTTTTTAAAATTATTCTCTTAACAACTTCTTATGCAACGCAATGATGCCCTGTTCCATGCTTGGGATCTTCAATACTGTAATAATTGTTACTTACAGATGACTGCTGTTTTGCATATATCACCACTAATTCAATTAGGAATGTTTGACAGCAGTAAATGTTGCAGACAGGCAAACAATCTACATTCTACCACACCTGTTCTGAAAGCCAGGCTTTAGTTGTGCTACAGAATTCACAAGAGATGATAAAGCAGATAGAAAGCTGAGCTATGCAAAGTCATTAGTGTAGGTGAATTACAGCAACGTTAAAGAGCTATATTAAACTTTATTTTGATCAGGAAATTCTTAAGCAGGTTATCAGTAATCCTATTATTGCTTGATTTCTCTGGAAAGTTATTTTGCTTGGCATTTCTGTAAGAAATTCTGTCTGAGAGAACAATACTTTAAAATCTACCAACACACCACACTTTAGTATTTCTGTGATAGAACAAATACCCTTATTGCACATATGCTAAGAAAAATGAGATACTAAGTCAGTTCTTCAAAGAGATGTGTGGCAGATTCAAAATTAGAAATCCAAGTTGTTTGAGGAATAGTGTAATAAACTCGCTTAAAAAGATTAAACGCAAGCGGTTTCACGTTGGGCACTGAACACCAATTAAAGGAGAGAAGTTTGACTAAGATTATCCAGACTGCTACTCTGAAGCAATGAGTAGTCACTGGCATTCCAGACAGACAGGATCATTAAGGGTCTAGAGAAGAAGTCCTATGAGGAGTGGCTGGGGGAACTGGAGCTGTTTAGCCTGGAGAAAAGGAGACTGAGGGGAGACCTTATCACTCTCTACAACACCCTGAAAAGAGGTTGTAGCAAGGTGGGTGTCAGTCTCTTCTCTCAAGTAGCAAGTGATAGGACTCAAGTTGTGCCAGGGGAGGTTTAGGCTGGATATTAGGAAAAATTTCTTCACCGAAAGGGTTGTCAAGCACTGGAACAGGCTGCCCACGGAAGTGGTTGAGTCACCATCCCTGGAGGTATTTAAAAGACGTGTAGATGTGGTGCTTAGGGACATGGTTTAGTGCTGAACTTGGCAGTGTTAGGTTAACAGTTGGACTCAATGATCCTATGGTTCTATGAGCATCATTCAAGTTCTCTAAACTTTTAATTCTTAGTCAGACTACCCATACTGCTGAGAGGATACCATCACTCTAGTCTTTTGTATTATCAGTAATTCAGTAACGTGACAAATTTCCAGTTTTAATACCCTCCCTCTTTGCCTAACTGCTGTTTCCTTCTAGGAAACACTGGAAAATACTTTCTTGTTTTGGATGGAAAGAAATGGCTTGTACAAGGAGCCAACTTCCTGAGACAGAGATTACAACAATAACTATTAAGCACTTCCAACTTCAAAAAAACCCACCAAACGAACTATCCCAATTCGACCAACTCTAAAATAGGAAGGATAAAACATATCCTCCTTTCATGCTTAAAAAGCATGGGTTTATGGCCACTGCCAGACTTACAGGGACTACTCTGAAATGACAGGAGCATTACAGTTCTACAAATATTTCTGTGTAGTTACTGTTCTGGATTTTTCCTCAAATTGGATAGGAAGACCAATTCCAATTGTTTTAACTTCTTTGTCTCTTCGGGGTCAGACTTTGCATGCCACTATAAATGCACTGAAGAACAGATACCCATGCACCAAAACCATGGAAAAACTACACAACAGCCTACAGGACACACTGATGTCAATGAGATCTTCAAGTTCTCTGTACACAGATGCTTAAGCTGTAGTGCTTGTCGAACATCTGAAGGTAGAATTGAAACCAGGCCATTACTGAAAGAAGTGGTCCCATCTTTCCTTAGCTGCTCTTTGCAAACACTATGCCTCCATCATCTGTCAGTACTTTCCACCCCACCTTAGCTTAACCAGAAAGAACGTGTGTGCTCCCACAAGCGAGACCAGATCAGGGGACTGACCTGGCAAAACAAATGCCTCACATGTGGCTAGGGATAGAACACTTAAAGAAAGAATGGTTAAAACTAAACTACCTTTTTAATTCATGTAAAGTAAACTAGCAGGAGATAAAGCAGTAATTCTTCCTGTTGCTGATATTATCCTTAAAGCAGCTCCATTTTCCAGTCCTACCAAAGACAGAAACAATTGTAACACACCTAGTGATGCAGGATAAAGAGATGCACAGCACTTGCACTCAGAGGAGTGGACAGATTACAGTCTCCCTAGACCTGCTGCTACATCTACATCTAACCCTTTCCTCCCTGCCCTGAGAAAGCACCACTACTTAAAGGTGTTCAGGAATCAACTGCTAAAGCTTTTAATCAGGTTCATCTTTATCTTTGTAACAGTCCTTCCTTAAAATATCTCCTGATAAATAACAGTAACACTTTTTCACAAAACCAACAGTGCTAAAGCAACAAAGAACTTCAAGATTTGAAATACTCTGAGAAATGTAGTTTGCCGTACAGAATCACTAAGCTAAACACAAAAATTGAGAACTTGTGCTAGAGTTAGTAGTTTTTATGTTACTTACTGTTTACAATGTACACCAAAGTCTTCTATTTTATTAAGCGGAATAGTCTGGTATTCAGAGGGACCTTCATCTGGAGGTTTATAGCCCTAAAAATTCAACAAAGGGGAAAGATGACACAGTAATTTTGGGACTTCTTTAAATGCCTAAACTCTTTGAAAGCACAAAGTTCTAGTTTATGCAATTCTAGTTTATTTTTCCTAGGGAAAATGAAATTCCCCCAAGTAGCCTGAAATTTGAAATTTTCTTGGATTTCAGATTTACCTTTGGCATTTACTAGCAGTCATTACATTTGCATCTATCAAAAAGCATGTTGGAAGCAAACTAGTGGTCATAGTTGAGATTTTTCAAACAAGTAAGATGGCAAGCTATGATCAGATAATTTTTTAGATCAAAGAAAGGGCTAGCTACTTCTAAGATAATATTTCTCTACCTGTTCTTGGAAGCGATTTCAATCCTCTTTTGAGGGAAGACAAGAGGCATGAGAAGAGGGAAGAAACATCCATGTCTTGGATATTCCTTAGGGATACCTAAAACTTCAATTACTTATTTAGCTAAGATGGTGCCACTCACAGCAACCAACTAGGCAAGAACTGCCCGCAGACCACTGTGAGAACTGCTTAAAAATACAGTTCTAACTTGCATCTTCTATATAGGATTTGGTTTTCAGATGCAGGATTCTTCTCCCTGCTCAAAATTCTGCAAATATTTATGAAGTGGTTTTGCCTACAGAAGCGAATATTCTCCTGCATCACTACCTGTCCCAAGAAGACCTCTTGTATATTTGTCAATGCAAAAATAATGCTTGAATGCAACTGGGAACCTCTCACAAACATTTTTGTTTATTACGGTTTTAATGGATGTCAGCCTGAAGTTCTTGATTAGTCAATGATAACCGGAAACTTGAAGGATATACCTGAACTTTATTAGACTGAAATTAAATAGCACAGTTCTATCTCTATAAGAAGTATAAACAAAAGACTGCATTTGAAGATCTAGGATCTCCAATATTTATGTGATTTTCTAGTTTTTAGCCTAACCCTTCCATGTTGTTTAATTAACTTGGGTTTTTTGTACATTACTTTGTGAAGATTCATAGTATTTATTTGAAAGACTTAAGGAGATAGTTTTGAATCTTACTTTTCTAAAATGAAAAGCAGATTACAACACACTAAACACGCTATTAACATTTGGTTTTAGGTCTAAAAAATGATAGCGAAGTATTAATGTAAATCTATTTTGATGAATGCTACAACTATATCCATTAAAAAATGGCTACACGGAGCTATATAATTTTAGGACAGCTCCACTATCTAGACAGTCTATTTGATTTAACACTGCCAAAAATCTATGAAAAACAAACTAGAAGTCAATCTTTGTAAATGTAATCAATATCCAAAGCCACACAATAACCTGTATATCAGCACATCTTTCTTTTAAAACGAACGATGACATACAGTACAGCACAGCAGATCAAGCTGTCAGAGGATAAAACTGCAGTAATCTTTAGAACGAATCTATTACATATTTAAAGACAGTTTAGTGATCAAGCACTAGATAATTTTAACTATTTACCTTAGGATATGTCCTAAATGCTCCAAGATTTACTTTTCCTGCAGATATTGTTCTTGTTGGATCAATCTGTAGAAATACAGGTAATGCTTGTTATACGCATTTTATAAATTATTACAGGCATAAACTAACTTTACAGTAATTGTATTTCAGAAACTTAATTAGCACAAATTGTATTAGTTTTGTCATAAACAGTACTTTTTCAGTTGGCATCTGTTGGTATGAGACTCTCAAAAAAGGTGGGAATAGGAATAGCCTTCTATGGTCCATTTTTTAAAACACGTTTTCCTTATTACCCAAATACTTTAAAGAAATTGCACTTAAAAGCAATCAATAAATCATAATAAAAATCTGCGTTTTAATCTTATAACCACTAGAGGTAAGAAAAAGTATTATGTCATCTGTTGCATTTTGGTGGAAAATACAGGATACTAATGAAGGAATCTTCTTGCTAACATACGTACTAACGCCCTGTTTAATTTTAAAAGTAATTTAAAAAAAAGAAAAAAGCAGTCCCAAGGAAAGCGTTCTGAATCTGTGAAATTATGTCATAACATAGGAGAACTCACATGGTAGAAATACTTAAGGGTCATTTATCCTTTTCTAATATAGTTCTTCCATCAGAGTTGTATTTCTTCTTTCTGACTAATTTCAGTCTTTTTTTACTTTATTTCCTACAGTAACAATGGTTATACAAGTAGTATCTAAAATAAGGTTTACTTTTGATTTCAAATGTGATCTGAAGCCTGGAAGGCCCTGAAGGTCTCAGAGAGTTTCTTCAGATTTTTTCTTCAAAGACAGATTTCCTAGTGTATTGTACTATGCCACTGATTTAATTTAAAAGGCATAATTTATATGCAAAGTAACAGAACTCTGTGAACACACTTTGCTCTATTTTGACAGAAGCAGCAACACAGAGAACAAAAGAAACAGATTTTTTTCTATTGCAGGTGGCTGAATATGGATTGCTCAATACTTTTTTTTTTTTCCACAAGTACAAAGTAGAACTTTAAGTTAGGAGTAATGTACCAATTTGTACAGAGCTACCATACCTGGAACAATGCAGTGAAAATGGCCTCGGTAAGCAATACTACTGGTTTGACCAGTACATGGCCAGCAAAGCAAAAGGAGCGATACTAATTTAAAATTTGGATCTAAAACTTCCATTGTGCAAAATGCACACTACTAGAATGTTAAGAGACAGAAATCTAAAAATTATTCCCGCCACAACATAATTTGCTCTGCAGTTTTATCAACTATCAGCCAGTACTTACAACCACTGCTACAAAGGGTTCTTGAAATTGCTGATTAAGCATCTGGGTACTGACGTCGATCCCAGAGAGCCAGCAGCCATAGCCAGGGTGACTGTGATACCAGCCAATTGCATTTTCTAGACGACCAACCTAACAGCAGTGAAGGAAAACAAAACCATTGTTAATCTCCA
Source organism: Haliaeetus albicilla (assembly GCF_947461875.1). NCBI lineage: Eukaryota > Metazoa > Chordata > Aves > Accipitriformes > Accipitridae > Haliaeetus > Haliaeetus albicilla. The sequence goes on from NC_091485.1 coordinate 39,682,585, forward strand.
TTCGGAAAGGATCAGCTGCCCTCTATTGGGCTTCCTAGCATACTACAACACGGTGAGAGGATAAAAAACAGACGACACACAGAGCCCAAGATGCTAACTTACTAAACTAAACGCTGAACGTACATCTCATTTTGCTAAACTATTTTCTAGAAACCATACAATCTCTAGTATTAGCATTCTCTGTTACAGCTACTACCACAGAACAAAGAACTTCAAGGAGCCAGGAGCTCCTTCTTCAGTGACAGCTGAAGTACAGAAGAGATTCCACATGGTGAAATGGTAAGTAAGCTGGGACTTTTCAGCATGGAAGAAAAATTTCTTAGGGTGGATATGACGTAAGTGTATATAATCTCATATAATGTATGGTATGTCAGTAGAGAATGAATGTTCATTATTTAGTACAGTAACACATCTCAGAGGCACATAGAGATTATTGCTAGGTTTAAAAAATAACTTCAGAGGCATGTTTTCGAATACCAGAAGTGACAGAAATTATTGCCAGAGCATGCTGTGAAAGCCAAAAGATGAATTTTCGAGATTTTTTTTAGGATCAGAAAAACTCAAAATTGGAGTTTCCAAATAATACCCCTGGCTATCTGTACAAATACTGGAAGAAAAACCAACAAACAAACAAAATCCCAGAAGAACAAACACCCATTGCACCTTGTTTTGTAATCCTCTCTCAGTAATTGCTTACCGGGCGCTCCACACTGAGTTGAATGATTTTGATACAACCCTATATGTCAGTTCTTAACTGAGAGTTGTGTGTTTGGATGCATCACCTGCTTGGTTTTGCCAAATTCTACTATGTCAGGAAGGTTAAGTCAGAAAAATGTTAAGATGAGACAGAATACACAAACTGCCTACTGAATGGAACGTTTATTTTATTTTTGAATTGGTGAATAATATTTATATTTTCTTTGTATCTCCCATAATAGAGAAGGAGAGACCAACAAAACACTAAAGAACATTTGTTATTTCTCAAAGCCAAATAACACATTTTGACTGTATTCACACAGATCCTGCCCATGGAGAAGTAGATAACTGGAACGTTGGCATCTGTAAAGTACTTATGCAGGGGAATATATCAACTTGCAATCTAATATTAAAAAGAGTTATTCCAGGAACAACTGCTTGCCAAAATCAAATGTAGAACAGCCAGCATGCAAACTCTGCCAGAGTACCAGTAAAGCCGAGTTATTTTATTTGCACACAAGTTCAATTTCAAAATTGTGGAACCAACTATAGACAAAACCGTACAATACAAATAATGAGAAAAAACTTTTCCTATCATATGAGTACCCGCTACATAAATCTAGACTGTTTTAAACATAAAGTGAACTAACTGTATATAAAAAAATACTAATTTTATGCTATATACTTAGTATTTTGAAACCCACTATTTGTACTGAAGAACTGGAGCGTATGAATGTATCTTTAGGTAAAGACATCTTTTCAAGTTACCTACTTTTCTGCAACAACACTATTAGCATCATGACACTAAGAGTTTCCACATAAAAGGAACTGGATTAAATAAATTATTTCTAAATTTTCTCATAAACAGGGATGAATTATTACGCAAATGTCCCAGCATATACCTACTTCTGGATTATATTTACTCTTTTCTGATGTTATGATCCAGCCTAATTCACATCTATTTAAATATCTCTAACTGTACATAAGGCTGTGAATATAAGTACAGCTCTCCAAAATAATGCAAATACTGCTCTGTTATCTCCAGCAAATAAGTAAGAGGCCTCTAATTTTAGCTGGTTTGAAATACTCTGAGGATTAAAGAACAAAAATCAAAGGGTAAACTGGGCCTCAAAACTACTTGAGCTTGGAGAGTTAGAGTAATTTCAACCTTTATTCATAGTATAGGATTGCCCTGTATTGGAATGGGCATGTCAGCAGGTGTTCTGACATGCCGTGCTGGTTTCTACACCAGCCACAGAGCAGATTTGTGTTTCTGTTATCCTTCTGCATGTGAGAATTTTACAGCACAGTCAGGCTTAACATGACATGGATCTCTGAATACAGGGCAACGAAGAGGGAGAACAGACATCTGAGTCAGTTCATCTGAATTTCCTAATTATAAATACAAATAATTAAGTTGCACTGAAACTTACTTATTCCTTCACTGTCATTTTCTTCACATGTCTTTATTTTTGTGAGAAACAGCACCATGGCTATACAGTAAGACTTGAGAAAGCAAGAAGGTAAGAATAAATGTCATATTCCTGGTCTACAAATAGTAAGTTCCTCTGACACACACATATTTTATACTTAATTTTGCATGTTCTTTTTAGAAACATGTATTGTATCAGTTATTTCAGAAACACACTCCCTCCTTGTTCCACCCACGAGCCACCAGCTGCAGCCACAAAAACACTTTCTGAGCAATGAAAATCATTTACAAAGGAAAGGAGAAGCCAGTACTTGATGACCTACTGTAAGACATGGAAATATACATGTGCAGATGTTTAAGGGGGCCTGCGTTCTTTGCTGCTGGCACAGTTCTCTTAGCCACGTTTGAGAAGGCGCGGGGCAACCAGACAGCCGTTTTATCGCTGGAGGGGGGCCGGAGGGGTGTAGGCCGGGAAGCCCGCAAACCCCAGAACCCGCTCCTGCGCGACTAGCTGACAAGATCCGCAGCCACACCGCGGAGGGGGAGAAACACCCTCTGCCCCTTCTCCTTACCTGCTTTGCGTTTTCAATGTACGCAGCCATGTACTCGTAGGCGGCCGCCTGAGCGTTGACGCGCGTCTCGGTGCCCTCCACCGGCAGGGCGAAGCTGTCCATGATGATCATGGTCTCCCCGTCCACCTTGCCCAGCATCAGCCCCATCACCTCCAGGTTGCCCCCCGACCTGGCGTGCATCACCATCTTCAGGAGCGCCAGCGCCGAGATCTTGCAGTACTTGAAGTAATGGTGGCTGCGGGAGAGAGGCCGCGGAAGCCATCAGGGCCACCGCGCCTCCGGCCCTCGCCGCCCGCCCGCCCCTCCGGCCCCGCCGCCCGGCCCGGCCCGGTCCCGCTCCCACTCACTCTTTAGTCCAGGGCTTGGCCGCCAGGATCTCCTGCTGCTGCTTGCGGTCGTACTTGTAGATCTCGTCGATGCTCTGCGCCTCCTGCATGTTGTTGGCCAGCTCCCACGTCTTCTGCGCCATCCCGCTCCCGGAGGCGCCGCTCCCGGCCGCCGCCGCCATCACGCCCCGCACCGGGCACGGCCCTGGCGCGCCTCACCGGGCCGCCGGCGGAACCAAGCGCGGCGGGGGTGGAGGGGTTGCGGGGGGAGGTGGTACGGCCCGCGCAGGCCCGGGGCGGGCGGCGGTGCGCCCCCAGCGGGGCCGCTGGGCTGCGCGCCTCGGCCGGGTCAGTGCAGCGGCCGTCGGGGCCCGCGGGTCACTGTGGGGCTGCTCCGCCTGCTCTGGTTAGAGCATGTGGCGGCCCGCCAGAAGTGCGCGGGGGCCGCAGGGCGTTCTCCCTCCTCCTCGCCGCGGGCCGGCCGGCCGGCCAAACGGTGTTTCACGGGGAGCGGCCGCGAAGCCCCCCGTTGAGGGGAGACCGCCGCCGCCTCCCTTCCCGCTCCCTGTCGCCGGCTAAGGCCGCGCCAGTGCGGCCCCGGCCCCGGCCCCGCTCCGGCCCGGGGAGGAGGCGGCTGGCTGGCGGCTGCGGGATAGAAGGGCCGCGTCGGGCCGCCCTCCGGAGCGGCAGGGGGCGCTGCTGGGCGCCGCCCGCCGGTTTCCGGGGAGGCGGTAGCGCGCGCGGGACGCGGGGAGAGCTGCGGCCGCCGGCGTCGGTGAGCGGTGCGGTCGGGACGGCGTCCGGCGACCCTGCCCCCCGCAGCCCCGCCTGCCGGCCCCGCCGCGCGGAGGCCGAGCGGCCGCCCTGTTCACAGCCCGGGGCGGGCCCTCCCGCTCTCCTCTGCGGGGGGCGGTTCGCCGGGGAGCGGGCCGGGGGGGGCTGGGGGGGGGGGCGCCGGTGCCGGGCCCGGGCGTCCCCGCGGGGGGCAACGGGGCTCCGCGAGGCCTTCCGGCGGGAGCCGTTTGTTGTGCGGCCGTTGCCTAACAACGGCGCCGCGCTCCTTAAAGGGGCCGAGCCCGGCGTGCCGCCTCCCCCCCCCCTCCGCCCCGGCCCACAGCCGAGGGGAGTGGGGGGTGTCGGTGCTTCTGGGGCTGCCTGAGAAATGCTGCCCGGGGGGAAGGAGGGAGGCGGGGGCGGCCCGTGGGGCGGACGCTGGAGGCAGCGGCCCGGGGAGAGGCGCTTCCCCGAGCCGTCCCGCCGGGAGAAATAAGTCTGGTCTCCTGGCTCTGAAGGTTTTCCGAAATTCCTGTCTTTTTGGATCAGAGTACGCGTTCTGGAAAAGTAGATAAGCGCTTATGGCGAGGGGAAGTAACCCGCGAAACTTGTTGGCTGGTTGGTTGGTTTGAGGGTTATTTGCCTTCCCCGTTATGAAAAAGCCGTGTTGTTTTAGTCAGAGTTTAATTGTGAGCGTCCAGACCCTGGAACTTATTGTGCTTTTTCAAGTGAGAATTTGGAAGAAACAGAAGATGAAAGGTACAGGAAGCATGTTTGTGGTGGCAAGAGTTTGTTCTAAAAGCCATGCGCAGGGGTAAGGAGGCAGCCAGTACTGGCTGTTACGAGACCTTAGGAAGTTTGGGTGAAGCTTTGAAAAATATTTCTTAATGACACAATTAATGTGACTATATAATCTGTAAGTACAATCACTAAACGTGGCGTATAGTTGCCTTTTTAAAGAACTTCACTCCTTGCCACCCTTGCTGCAGTTCCCGTGGATGGGAATTGACATTTTGCCAGTTTTCCTGATGTTACATTAATATTATGGTGGCACAGAAGAGATGAAATCGGTCCACTTTCACATGCTGATTTTAGACTTTGTGGCCCATTTTCCTGAACAAATAGGAGGGGAAGGGAAAGAATAAAAAGGAACGCAGTAAACTTTGCTTTAGGTGATAAAGTAGATACACAACACACAGCTAGATATAGTACATATGACACAATACGTATACACATAGATGTTTTGCATATCCTGAATACAGAGACATGCATTATTAACTCTGGGCATAGATCTAATAAAAATCTCATGTTCAAACTTGATTTATTTTCTTGAATATCTGTATGCTTTCTATTGCCTGGTATATTTGCTTAAGTTGAAGTCTACCTAGCTGACGCTGTACTATTCAGAGTTGCTTTTGTGAAAACTTCTGGTTTAAAAGGAAAACAAGGTTATGAAAAACTAAAATCTTCTTGAAAGTAAGAATATAGAAAATAAATTGTTTATGGGACATTTTCAGACAGTAGTTGAGTATATAACAGCAGTAAGTTTAATGGAATTTCACTTTGAATAATACAATGTTTCAGGAATGCAAGTACATCAAGATGTAAAGGTGCAAGAGCTAAAGGAAGAGCTGATGTATCTATGCTGTCAAACATTTTTTTTAAAATAGTATTTACCAAATACTCTGTTTTCCAAAAAAACATGAAAAATATACTGTTTGCACCTCCTAATTTTGGGGGCATATGCTTTATCCTTGGGTTTTCAGATGTTTACAGCATGTTCTGACTTTCTCTTTTGCCCTATGCACATGCCCATGGAGCAATGTCTCCAAGCTGAGTTTTGAATCTGCTACTTTTACTAGTAATGGCAAGGATCTAGAAATGCACAAAATGCATTTGGACACATTGCTAAACTGAAAATAGATTATTTTGTTTTGAATTGAAGTGGTTTTATAGTGGCAGGCTTTACCTTGGTACGTTTGTGTAGTCATATGAAGCCAGTCTGAAGTTAACAGTTCACTGTGACTTTAGTGCTGTCACCTCTGAGATAGTTTACTCTGTAAATGGGGACTGTGGTAGCACTCTTTTCAGATAGATTGTTTCTTCATTATTGTTGTTATTAGTCATGATGTCTTCACCTGATACAGTAGGTGATAAAATTGATTAATATTCAGTAAGATATTTCCTTACATACTGGTATATTTTCTGAACTTAGCAGTGTATGCATCATTCAAATTGTCAGTCTTTTGCTTAGAATATGTAAGAACTTTTTATTTCTTTTTTTCTTTTTCAGTATACTATACTCTTTTTTGCTTATCTCATAAAGTTTGCACACATGCATATTTTAAGAGGGTCAACTCAAGCAGAAGGATGTAAGACATAAAATGTCTAGCTATTTTCTAGGAGGCATTTGGCCACTTTTACTGGCTACGTAGCAGTATTAAAGGTATGCTGAATCAACAGTGCTGTAGCATTAGTCATCTTAGTGTTCTCCAAGGCCTGGAGTTGCGAGCTTTCTTGACACCAATTGAATTGCCTGTGTAGTTCAACTGTAACTGTTTTGTCTTTGGTTTTTGATTTATTGTATTGCTCTTAATAGGAAGGAGTGCAAAATGCTAGAATATTCATTGTGGTCCTTGTGCAAGACAGAAAATATACTGCAAATATTCCTTTCCTTATACTGTCTCTCAGAATAGGCTTGGTATCATTCCAATGCAGTGATTTGGAAATAGTTCTAGAGTTTATAAATGTTATTGTAAGTAGAGGTAAGAAATACGGATGTTACAATCAGTGAGCTTTTGGAAAGGCTTCTCACAGTGCCACCTCCTACATGCAGTAATTTTCCTCTTGGTGGCTATGCAGCACTGGATAGGTGATGAGACCAGCTTTTAAGTTCTTCAGTATGACAAGTTGTTTCACCTGTTCAGAACAGGTTTTTTTGTTATTCTTATATAACCTAATAGGCTAAATAAAATTTATCAGTGCCTGGAAACTTACCCTGTTTTAGATTTCTTTTATCCTTTATTAGGGTGCAAAACTAATGAGATTAAAGATTTAGGTCAAATCAGATGGGGAAATTTATTTTTGGAATTGATTGTCCTGTATTACTAGTAGGAGTTGTAAATAGGTTGTCCTAGTTCTGCCTCCTTTGTTACAATATTATAATTTTTTATTATGAATCAAAAAATGGCATTACTATAAGAGGAGAAGTTTAAAGGAATATATTTTAAGAAATACATCAAGCAGATGTATTCCTTAAGTTAGCATGCAATTATTTGAATTTATCTGATGGAATTTTGACATTTTTTTTCTCTTTGTCTTGCTTCTAGTAAGCATTTATCTCAGTCTCTCTGGGCACCTTATTTTATGTTTACCTACACAGTATCTTATTTTGCTGGCCTTTGAGGTTTTTTTATTGTTGTTTTTTTTTTTTTAAATTCTTTGATCCTCTTCCTGAATGTGTTTTCTAATATACTTTTATCATTAGCCTATTGTTTACTTCATACAACCTGTAGGCTTTAGAAAGATACTGAATTAGCCTCAATAAAACTGCTGTACAATCTGAGTTTAGATACTGGACGCGGTGGGATTGCTTAGGAACCTGCATACGCAATCCTATGGCTGAAGTTGTGTGGGTAATGTTAGAGGGATTTGAGGGTCATAATTTTCTTCTCGGTTTCATGCTTCCTTTAAGCGTGGAATATAACATGGATTTTTTCATCTGGAAGCTTGGTTTTGCAAAACTTCTCCTCCAGTGGAGGTGATGAAAAAGCTGGAGATTAGGATGAGTAGGCTTGTATGCAGTCCTTCTTTTTGGTTTTGCCTTTCTTCTTTCCATGGTTACTTAGTATGCAACTTTGCAGTAATTTTAGTTCTGGTGAGGCTATCCTAACAAAGAATATTCAAAGTCTGGGTGTGTGTCTTAACTTACGTACAGTTCCTTTGTCATGAATTTGATTCACTTTAACTTTTATTATGAGGTTATCTAGGAGCAGCAATATACAATAAATTGCACAAATAAGATGCTAAAATTTCTGCTCTGAAGGGCTTTCAGTTGAATAGGCAAGATGCACAACTAATGGAAGAGAGGTAATGAGCTATTCCTCAGTACGTGTTTTCTTACAGATGAGTGGCTTGTCTGATTGCAAGTCAATGCTGCCTGATATCCACGATCTTACAATTATTGCAGAATTGTGGCTGTTCTTATTGCCTCTGCTATTTTATTAGTGCAGGAGGTAATGATACATTGTTGGCTCCAACTCCAGAAACACTATGCATGTGTTTTGTGGGTTGTGGGTTTTTTGTTTGGTTTTGATTTTTTTGTTATTTTTTGTGATTTTTAATGAGCTTAATGACTTTTAAGACTTCTCATGACAGTAAGTTAAGCACAGAATTGATTGTATGATTTGGTCCTTATTTTAAAGTACATGTGTGTTTTGCACTTTTTGTACTTTTTTGTCCAACAATTCTTTTATCATGTTTATTTTTGTATGTTGTATAAATTTGATTTTATAATTCACTAACAATAAGCTTGTGCTAGTGTGTAGTGAGGGGCCATTGGTAGACTTGCAGGCAAAAAACCAACCCCAAAACACTTCAGCCAAGTTAGAAAAAGAGATTAGAGAAATATCTTCAGTTTTATAATCTGGAATCTTTGAATTTTCTCTCCGGTGACACACCAGGTAATCTCATCCATGGATGGGTTTCCTGAGTCAGGTGTTTTGTTGACCCAGCAAACATCTTAAGGCTTGTAGTTTTGAGGGAGAAACTTGAGTATTGCTTAACGATTGTCTTAAGCAACTGTAATTGAGCTTTAAAAGTTTTTGAGGCTCTGATGTAGAGGCAATATTCTATGTCTTTTCTATAACCTTAGAAATGATGGCGGATGATTTAGACAAATTTATTGAAGATCAGAAGGCCAAGTTGGCACAAGATAAAGCAGAACTTGAAAATGATCCACTTTACATGGAAATGAGGGTAAGAATATTAAACAGTTTTCCTGAATTTAAACACTTCTATTGCTAGGGTCTTGATTTAAGCTTGCTTTTACTGTGCTCTTAAACCTGTTTGTTGTTAAAGTATATATTAAAATTTTATCTATTCAAAGTAATTTCTGACTTAAATACTTCATATCTGTATTTATGTAGATTTTTGAAAACCTGTTTGCCACCAGGCATACACAGTAACGTTTGTATTTTACAAGTGGGAAAACTCTTGTAAATGGTTATCATTATTCCTTCCCCGCTCCCTAGGTAAGGTAGACTGGCAGAGATCTGCTCTCTGCCCACTCCAGAGCATGGGTGTTGGTATAGGGATGGAAGGTATAAACAACCTCAAAATTTCTGTTATGGAAACTAGGAAATATAAAAGGCAAATTACTTAATCCAGTCAATTAAACAAAAATCTGTTCTTATCACAATTTTCCTATTAGAAATTAGTACATAATACTGAAGCTATAAAGATTTTATAATTTGCAGATCACCATTACATTGTTTAATAGTGCCAGTACCTGGCAAAAAGCTATATCTAAATAATTGAAGCTAGCTAAGTGTTAATGGTAACTAAAGTCCTCAGTAAAAAAAGGAGTTTTGATTTGTCTGTTGTTTGACTTAAAGCCCCAAACAGCTTGAGCTTTTAACAGCAATTATAATACTGAGTTTTCACTCCCTTTTTTATTTCATCAGGTTATGAGCATTCATGTTTCCCCTTCTGTGGGTTACATAAGCATTTTTACCTTGTTACAATAATTATCTCCAGAAAGTTTTATTAATTCACTCCAGAAAGTTAATTTGTAGGGAGCTGTGAGGAGTTGGGCTTCCTTTATTTTTGCTGCCTCTGCTCAGAGCAAATTTAAAGAGAAGGAGAATGTTTCCAGCCTATAGTTAAATAAAGTCTTAAGCTGTATGGTGAAAGTGTAGTTACAGGGAACAGGTGTGTTAAACTTGCCCTCTAATACCCTGTAATTCTTTCATAGTTTCAAGCAGGGTACGGTATGTCACATCAGCCCCCATAAAAAAACCAGAGAGGATATGTGTAAATTATGAAACAATTGTGGATTGTGACGTGGTTTATGATTTCAATCACAATATATATTGTCAACATATTTCATGACATGAAATATATTGAAATACATTGAACTAATAATTTCTGGGTTGTAGAGGAGAACTACTTTTTTGGTAGTATTAGTGAAATGTGTAACTTGCTTAGTATGTTAATCCAGCATCACTTTCAATCTCTCTGTTCTACAGTGCTAAAAATTATGTTGATGATGTTCTTATATGTGATATTTCTTTTACATTGTGATGCAGCCATGCGTTTTGTTTTGTTTACAGAATAAGGAATCAGAGAAGCCTTCTGAGACTAGCAAAATGTTAATCTCCATGGCTAAAGAAAATATACCTCCAAATAATCAACAGAACTATCCTTTAGGTAGAGTATATTTTCTTTATATGTCTTCTAGATTTAAGTAGCATTTAATTACCTTTGAGAATTTTTGGAATGGAATTACTGCTTCAGATTTTTAATTATAAGGTGATCGTTATAATTCAAGTGCATACCTATTCTTCAGTCTTCCAAACATCTTGGGATTGTGTGGAATTTTTTTTTGTAGTTATGCTTATTTTTGAATAAGGAAAATATGCTAAGCACTTCCTTTTTCTTCTTGTAAAGGTAGCTCTATTAAAAAACAAAACAAAAAAAACAAAACTAAAAGCTGCTTGCCAGTCTTTGGCAGATGATCTGCCCTTTCCTGTTGTATTTGGGTGGAGCAAAAGCTTTGGAAGTCCATCCTTCATCTGGACTTTACTGCAAAAGGGTACGTTCCCTGTACTTTGGGCCAGGGAAGTAAGGATGCCTTTTCTTTCAGCTTCTAAGCTTAAGAGTCCAAGTCAAACTTGGCTAAAATGCAGACAGTTAAACTAATTTTTCTTTTAAATGCTAAGTGTCTTTTAAACCTTTAGGCATAGAGTACTGAACTGATTGTATTGCTTTTGTAATTTTGTTATAATAATTAGTAGTCTCGTGGTTTAACCCTAGCCAGTAACTAAGCACCATGCAGCCGTTTACTCACTCCCCCCCACCCAGTAGGATGGGGAGAGAATCAGAAAAAAAAGTAAAACTCGTGGGTTGAGATAAGAACAGTTTAATAGAACAGAAAGAAAGAAACTAATAATGATAATAATTGTAATACTAAAATGACAATAATAATAATAAAAGGATTGTAATATACAAAACAAGTGATGCACAATGCAATTGCTCACCATTCACTGACCAATGCCCAGTTCGTTCCCAAGCAGCGATCCCCACCCCATCCCCACTCCCCCCAGTTTATATACTGGACATGACGTCACATGGTATGGAATACCCCTTTGGCCAGTTTGGGCCAGCTGTCCTGGCTGTGTCTCCTCCCAGCTTCTTGTGCCCCTCCAGCCTTCTTGCTGGGTGGGCATCAGAAGCTGAAAAATCCTTGACTTAGTCTAAACACTACTTAGCAACAACTGACAACATCAGTGTGTTATCAACATTCTTCTCATACTGAGCCCAAAACATAGCACTATACCAGCTACTAGGAAGAAAATTAATTCTATCCCAGCTGAAACCAGGACATGTAGTCATTTACAAGGACTTAGTTTTGGATGAAATCTTAACCAAATGAAATGGTTAGATTTGTTTTGCTGTGACTAATGGTTTAATCACCATTTTCTTTAAAAATACATATTGTCCTATTTTCTTCTTTTCTCTGTGTTCTTTGTGATTTCTGTTTGAAAATGTGTGATAGTGTTCCTTTCTCCATTTTACTGTTTCTGTAATGTGCCACTTTTCCTTACTTGTCCTACCATCTCCTTTCTGTAGGCACTACTGTTTTTCCTTAGTTACACTTGTGTAGCTCATGTTAGTCTTGACAGCTTTAGAGCTTTTCTGTGTCCTACTTCTTGTCGATAGGTAACTCCTTCCTTTAATGTGCAGACACTTTGGTTTTGTACCTCATTAATTTTCATACTATGCTTACTGTAATTCTGGTGTAATTCTGCAGCTTCCAGTGGGAGCAAAAGGTGTACTTTTATTTTAAAGAAGATACATTGATGGATATTTGATGTTGTTTACATAATACCAATCTAATCTATCTTTTAAATAAGTACTCCTGCTACGCTTAATGTTATGTCCCCTCTATAATTGTAACAGAATTTGTGACCAGAAAAGTGCGTGTCTTAAATTAAAAAATGGAGCCTGAGCTTGTGAATCTGGGGGCCTGAACTGATCTTAGCTGCATAAATAAAAACATGGTTTTTGTAAGGATGTTGTAAAAGTAGAACTTCCAGCCATCAGCAAGGCAAGCTCCTCTAAAACCTTTACAGGAAAACTTCACTAAAAATTAACTGAAATGATAACTCAATGTTACTTGCTGCCAGAAGTCATAATGGATAAACTTGGTTAGAGGACAGCACTTGAATAAGTATCTAGCTTACATTTTTGGCAGTTCTATTATGATCAGCAGGCTAGTGCTGGTGTTGATAATTCTTTGCTTAACTGTGGAAACATAAGATGCACAAAATAGAACACAATAGGTAGTATCTCAATGGCCGTGACAGACCACTATGTAACAGTTAAACTATTTTAATATTAAAATAATTTTATCTCTTGTTGGAGAGCTATAATAGCACGTTGTGTTGTGCTTATTATTATAAATTGGACTTAACTGTTGACACCTAAATATAGTAACACACATAATGAAGTATTACAGATGAGGGGTATTCAGGTATTGCTATGTCATGGTTTAACCTCAGCCAGCAACTAAGCACCACACAGCCTCTCGCTCGCTCACTCTCCCCAGTGGGATGGAGGGAGAGAATCGGAAGGGTAAAAGTGAGAAAACTCGTGGGTTCAGATAAATACAGGTTAATAATTGAAATAAAATAATAATAGTAATAATTAATACATTGTAATGAAAAGGAAAATAACGAAGAGAGAGAAATAAAACCCAAGAAAGACAAGTGATGCAAATGAAAACAATTGCTTACCACCAACTGACTGATGCTCAGCCAGTCCCTGGGCAGTGGTCCCCTGGCCAACCTTCCTTCTAGTTTTATTGCTGAGCATGATGTCATATGATATGGAATATCTCTTTAGTTAGCTGGGGTCAGCTGTCCCAGCTGTGTCCCGTCCCAAATTTTTGTGCACCCCCAGCCTATTCGCTGGCGGGCAGTGTGAGGAGCAGAATAGGCCTTGATGCTGTGTAAGCACTGCTCAGCAAAAACAAAAACATCCCTGTAGTATCAACACTGTTTTCAGCATAAATCCTAACTAGCTACTATGAAGAAAATTAACTCTATCCCAGCCAAAACCAGCACATTCTATAATAACAATTTGGGCACTGAACACATTTGGTTATCAGTGGATGGTTGTTGATATTGGCTGGTTCTGCTTTAAGGTAATGTAATTTCCTTTGGATTAAATTAGACAGGGACTTGTTCCTTGGTAGCTGCTAAATATGTTCTGTAGTTCTAGCAGTAGTGTTGAGAATCAGGCTGAAAGAAGTTATAGTTATTTCTCAACATATTAAATGCATGCAAACGTATGTAAAAATGCATTTAAAATCTTAACTTTTTTCTAAAAAAAAAAAGTTGTCAATGTGATTGTGTGTGATTAACAGAATCTGAAATGGCAAATAAATACGGCAAATACAGAATAATCAAAAGCAGAAAACCAATGAAAATGAAAGCATATCTCTTATTTGGACTGAAGAATTCAGACAAATTGTGCACAAAATTAGGATGAATGTATGTTAACTGGACTATTTTTGCCCTGCTAGGCTCTCCTAAAGTAAGTTTTTGAAGTAGGTAGTTTTCAAATATCTCCTAAGTCACTACCTATAATTGTTATCTCAGTGCTTTTCTGGTGGCCAAAAAAAGGTCTTCTGTAATAAAATCAAATTTAAATCCTCTTTTGTTTGAATACTTCATGTGTTTGAATCAAAGTACTTGACTCTCACAGATTTTTTTTTTTTTCTGTTCTGAATTTTGTTGGCTTCTGTGAAGTTACTGAACGCATCTTCACTCTGAGATGTTAGTTACTTTTGATCTTTTTCTTGGTTTCCTATAGTTAATCCAACAATAATTTCATGTGAAAATAAAAGGCAAGAGCAAGTAGCTGAAACAAACTCCTTCCTCTTCTGTATTCTGTTCCTCTTTACACTTACCCCTTTTTCAAGAAGTGAAATGGTCCATTATTTTTTAACAGAACTCACACTTGCCTTATGTGCAAAATTAGTTGAAAAGTAACTTGCAGGTTGGAGAAGAAGCTCCCATGCAGATTTTTGCTAGTAGTTGAACTCTGTAAGCTGTTTCAAAATAGTCTATGACATACTTAATCAGGTATTAGGTCCTTTGGTTCTACATAACAGCAGGCTGACTCCTGTTCTGGTTCTCTCTCTCAAGCCAAGCCAGCCGAGTTCATTTTTATTAAGTATATTTCAACCTTTTATCTGTTTCAGTAGCAGAGTGATTCCCAAGTTAGCAATTTTCAGCACTTATATAATGTCATTTTTACTGTACAGACACTCATTAACGCCCTAAACATTTAAAATACCAGACTCAAACAACCATGCAATAAATTGGGACTAATGTAAGAGTAAATCTAAAATATCCCTCTCTTCCTTCTTGCTCCTTGCTACTTATTTTACATAGACTTTAAGATGTAGAAATGCTTTCGGAGAAACAGCAGGAAATAAAAACCCCAAACAGTTGCAATCTTTGTCTCTTGGTGTGTAGTTTTGTGGAATTCACTAGCTCTCTGTGGAGAGTGGTGAAAGTGGCTGCAGAGGTGGGCTTCTGGGGCAGAGGATATTTCTTATAAAGCACTTTAAAATGTGTTTTAGGAATGACAAACAACTTGCATAGCATTATATTTTAAGAGTGCAGCTGTTACGAGACCTGACAGTAATCTTGGAAAAGTACTGAATGTGTGTTTGGGGTCTACTACAATTAAAAACACTGAGGTGGAAAGAAAAAATTATTATTATTGCCATATGGTCAGATTCCTTCTAGTTGTGTGGAAGCCAACATATTTTTCACATGCTTTGTGCTAAACAAATAGCTTGTTCCTTTCTAGGTGGAAAGTATGGTTTTTATTGTGTGATAAGCACAGCTTAAAATGTCAAGAGTAATTTAGAAACTAACACCTCAAAGGAGATTTCCTTTGAAACATACATTGACAAAAGAAATAGGTACAATATTTAGGTTATTTTATACTCTTTGTCAAACTATCCAAATAAGTTCAGTTTATGTTGCTTTTTTTTTTTAGTGGGGAGAAGAAGCAAAACAACTAGAGAAAAACTAACATCCAAAACCTAATCCATTTTTCTATGCTTTCTACCCAACTACTCATACAGAGAAGGTGTTTTTATTTCAGCTGTGTTGTAATTACTGGTTGCGTAGTTAATTTTTTTTATTGCTGATGTCTAATAAAAATCCAGATGTAGCTTTTGCAGGGTGTGCTTTGTATTGATACAAAATAGTAGAATAATAATATTTAACAGTGTTAAACTTTCAGGTGACTATGGCTTGAGTTTACCACTTGGAGAAGAATATGAACGAAAAAAACATAAACTCAAAGAGGAACTTCGGCAAGATTATAGGCGATATCTTTCTCAGGTAAGGCATCTTGTCTGGTTGCCTAAGTTTAGTGAGTCTTTTAAAATGACTCTCTCATTTTAATTGAACTAAAATTAATAAAATCTGTGGAAAAATCTTTGTAAGAAGGCATTCCTTATAAGCGATGACTAATCTCGAAGACTCGAGTGGAAGTAATTTCAGAATGTCACTGCTAGGAAGGGCTATGTATTTCAGGCTTCTATAGATCTCATTGCCATGAGACTACATATTACTTAGTACAATTTATTATGAATATTTTTGTTTATTTGTGTCTACTTCTTTCTTAGTTTCTTCTTAAGAATTTAAAGTATCATCTGTTAGTTCCTTAAGTACTTATGTATTCTATGGTCTGTAATTCAGGTAAGAATATTCCTATAATTAGTGTGACTCCATTTGACAGCTTCTTTTCAATTTTAGAAATAAAAAAACTTTGATGTTCTGCTTAATATGATTTATTAAATGTCACAGTAAATTTAAAATTGAAATGATATGTATGAAATGCCATAATCTTGGGAATATTCTGTATCCCTTCTTAGGCAAACAAAAAAAAATCAGGAACCAAATAATTTCTGTTGTCTGAAAATGTTAATTATCAGTGTCTTTAGTTCTTAAAATGAAAGAATGGATTGGCTTTAAGAAAAGAAGTCTTTTTTGTTAAGTCAAATATTTTTGAATTAAAGACTCTTTTTCAATAGTATTTTTTCCCTGACTTTTAGGGTATTTCACAGGCAAAAAGAAAGGTAGGGTGCCTGCAATATAAATTTTTTTTTCTCTTCAAATTAGTAGCTTTTTGCTTTGTTTGAAAGCTTTTTGCTTTTTGAATTGGAAAAAAAAATTACTTTTTTGTGCTTTGTTTGTGCATGCTGTAGTGATTAGTTGTGATTAACAGCATTGCTTGCTTTGTGCAGAATGATTGCTTGTATTTATTATTTTCCATTAATAAGATTTTAAAACACTTGTTGATTTCATTTTCCCTTTGCAATTGCTGTTTTTGCTGTCTAATGCTGATTCTGCAAAAGTTTTTCTTTTAATAGACGTTTGCTTCAAGGCTTGTCAGTTACATAGATGTTATGAGTTCAGATTTTTTCTTTTTTCTTGATATACATACTTTATAAAGCTGGAACGAAACTGTAAACTCTGAAATAATATAATACGTCATCAGAACCAGAGTCAGGGCTCCTCCCTCACCCATCATTGTGAAATCTCATCGGTGGTGCTTAGGAAAGTAGTAGAGCCAGTTATTCAGCACCTAGTGGCCAGAATGCAAGAATACAAGTATTGTGAGGAAAAAATAATACCAGAGGCACATTTTTGCAAGTTTTGTTCAATTACAGTAATTTTAAATTATTTATATCATTATACTGTCATGTTTATATAATTTTCAAATTTAACGCTGTCCGTCCAGGTTGCTCAAATTAAGCAGCTTCAGTAAAGGACCGGGAGGTAACGTGGTAGAAATACAACCTTCTGGTTTTTCTGGGGCTTTGAATAACATGGGTATGATACAAATTAACTATATTAGCATGCACTAGAATTTCTGAATAAGAATAGCAACAGCAGAATTAACTGGCTTCTTAACCTCTAATGGAAATGATGCTTATATAATTGTTGCTTCTTGTTTAATCTTAAATTTCAGATTATTTTCAGAGTTAGAATATTGTGTTAAAACTTAATGTTTCATAATTCTCACCAAAGTACCCAAATAATACAATTTTTATATTAACTTCTAGTGTTTTATTCTCAGTTGAACTTCAGTTTTACAAATTTAGGTTTACAAGTTTTTTGTTTGTTTGTTTTTTAATGTAGTATACATTAGCTTTAAGCTTCTAAGGCCTGAGGAAGACATAGGATAACAATCTCTAATTTCTTTTCCCCACTTAAAGAGGTAGTGCAACTTTTAGCAGCTCTCATAGTGATAATATTTTGGTGAATAACTTGTTTAGTCTCGCTTATGTAGCAAATGCAGTTTCCATATCAGCTTCTGATTTTTGGCAAATACTTTTTTAAGATCAGAGGTAATCTCTACAGATGTGTTCAAAGTGTGAAAAGAATTACTTAAAAATGAGGATTACAATTTATTTACTTCTTCTA
This sequence comes from Haliaeetus albicilla, assembly GCF_947461875.1. Classification (NCBI taxonomy): domain Eukaryota; kingdom Metazoa; phylum Chordata; class Aves; order Accipitriformes; family Accipitridae; genus Haliaeetus; species Haliaeetus albicilla. The sequence goes on from NC_091485.1 coordinate 39,700,124, forward strand.
GTAAAAATAACTTAGTTCTTTATATTAATCCATTTGTCTCAGTGCTTGAATATTTGCATGGTTATTAAATCCCTTAAATCTTTTAATGTGTAGTTGTGAAATATAATTCATAATGATGTGGGTTTGTACTGGAACAGGTAGAGCTTTTACCTGTTGATGTGCCTCTAAGCTTTTAAGCTATGTTATGACATAATGATGGAAGGAAACAATGCTAGTGAAATACTGTATCTAACCCATTCCCCTCATCAGCCCATGCCACACAGATAGATGATCTTTTTATTAAAGATAATCAGATTTATAGAACATAGGTGATTGACTGAGAATAGCCTGGGGATGCTTTTAGTAAATGAGTGATGTATGAAAAAGCCACTAGACCTGGAAGCTGAGGACCTGTTCCAGCATTGGTGTTTGATTTGAAAGGCTGATACTTTGACTTGCTGTGCAGCCCAGTTCCCCAGCTACAGCCCAGGGAGCTATATGGAGCAACAATATAGTGTTTTCAATGGAACGGTCTGTTCTGAAAGTGACTGATGGTCCATAAGTAATTATAAGATTTGTTGATGGGTCATTATCCTGAAGAGTTTGGGGACTGCTGCTGTAGAAAACAGTGTTGAGATGCAGAGTGGTAACTGTGCTCGAGTTATCATAGATTCCATCTATTAAAATAAGAGGTAGACATATGTTTTCTGCTGTTAGAAAAAGCAGTTTTTGATCTTAAGTAAGGTAGTATCTTGGAAAATTCCTCTTATGCTTGTATAGATGCTTGTGCTTATGCTACTTGCTTACAGGAGAATGGAGTAACGGTGGGGTTTTTTTGAACAAAAATACATTTTTTTAATATACAGAGACTAACTTATATAATCCTTGAAATAGTGCAACAGGGAAGAAGTGACATGCACTTTCAAACTCAAGCTTAAAGATTGACAAAGCCCTTTTCTTTCTGCATTCCTTGACTGCACTTCATTCGTGTGTTCCAAAAACATTCTGCATTTTCAAAATGTGAAGGTTGTCTTCGGTCTTTATTTCATTAAATTGGTCAGGTTTATTTCAGAAAATATAATTCTGAGCAACTATTTAGCAAGTAAGATTTGGTATTTTAAAATACATTGAATGATTTTAATTTTTTTTAATATAGAAAAATTACCTGACTACTGGTGAAGTAGATCCATATACTCAGGGATTATCTCTTCATATTGATGAGCGAAGATCTGCGAAGGTAAATATGTGGAGGAAATTAAGTGGTGTATAACTTGAAAATGAACCTGGATGTTTAAACTGTTGTGGAAAAATTACTTCCACTTAAGTTTTTTTGTTTGGTTGGGTTTTTTTACACTGTTTACAAATGAACATTTTTGGAGGTGGTCATTAGAATAATTTTCAGAAAAGTCAAGTCTTTAAATTTTGTTGTTGTTTTTAAGTTTTTAATCCTAGGTTACATGTACCCTTAATTTTTAGATAATTAGATGTGTAATTCTATACCAATACTAGTTTGAGGTTTGCTACTTCTAATTCACACCTGCAGGGCACTTGGTGTGTTCAAAAGCTCTAGTGGTTGTGCTTTGGTTTTGTTCAGCAATAAATATTGATCTAATAAAGAACATTGTTTTTCTTATATATACTTTTCTAATTTATTACTCTTCTTACTGCAGCTTGGGGCTAATTTTAAAAATATTTGCTTGTCGTTGTTTCTACAGTGATACTCTTATCAGTTCCTATCGGAACTAAAGGAAATGTATTTTCTGCTCTACACAGTTTATTTTGATGTCTCTGTGTACGCTTAACCTACCTGCTTAAGCTAGTGTGAGTGGGGTTTTTTGTTTTTTTTTTGTTGTTGTTTTGTTTTTTTTAACAGATAAATCCAGGAATCTAAATAAAAGCTGGTCTGGTATTTCACATATTGCCTGTTGTTAATATAGGCATCTTCCCAATTTCAAATCTTTCTTTGAGAATACAGATACTAATGTGTTTTGTGAAAGGAGTACACATTCTCTCTCTGCGTTTAGCCCCTTTGATCTCCCTGAGGTTTCTTACCAGTTCATGGTCTTGCTTTCATATGTTGGAGAAAGATACCAGCCATAACAGTCTCTCTGCTATTGGAGGTTCATGGAGGTTAGAATATGAAGATGGAACACGCATACATGGATTTTCTTAGCCTCTGATCTATTCCTCTGATGCATAGTATGATTCTGTGAAAGCCTAAATCAGCCTTACGGGGGTCACCTCTCCTCTTCCCCTCATGCTGTTGGCCTGGTATTCCCAGTTCCTTTCTTGTGTTTGCTTGTAAATTGATCCAGGAAGTTGAATCAGCAGAAACATTGTAATTTAGCAAATATTTTTGCTGACTCAATGAATACAGCTGGTTGGTTCTTAGGCTAGTTTAAACCCCAGTGGAGATGCAAGGCAGAAAGAGAAACTATGTTGCTGGTGGAGGACTGGCCTGTTGCATCCTGGGGGGGTTTATTTGTTTTTGTTTTTTTTAACCTATGTTGCCTTGGAGTTGCATTGTTGCTCTGCGTTTCGGGCTATGCTGTCACTGTAATCTGGCACAAGACTTCTGCTATGGAATGTGTTGGTCTTGCCATTGCTGTGCTTACTTATGCTTTCTGCCTCTCTTGTGCTGGCAATAATGTTTGGCCATATGAGGAGCCAGGTGAGAACTCAAATAAGTGAAAATTGCTGTTATGAAAAAGCCCCAAACTCCAAATCATGCTAGTGTTAAAAAGAAGGGAGGCAGCAAGACTGAAATGTCCAGGAAGGGGAAAGGACTCCTCAGTGGCAGCATGCACTTGGGCCGAGTTTGTTAGCTTCAAGTTCTCGTGACCTTTGTGTTAACCCTTGCGAGTATGTGTGCTGAAACAGTGAAAGATAAAGTATCTTTGATTCATTCTGTGGAATTAAAGACGTATCTGAACTGGGAACATGTCTGATCATTGATGGTTTTATATCATAGCAGCTCAACATTCATTGAGATTTTCTGTACAAGTGCGTTGTATCCTTTTTACCGATTTGTTTGTCGCTATTGCAGAACCTAAAAGCTACCAGAAGATGTCATACTGTACCCTGCTAAACGGTTAGCCTCGGGGCAGATAATGATTAGAGGTTAACAGTTGCATTTTGGTTTCTTCTATTAGGTAAAATGTGCAGTCACACAGCATATTGAATTTTCTGCTGAGTGCTTTGCCACCTGTTAAAGACAATGCTAGTTTCTCAGCTTTGGAAAATAACCCTCAGGCAGCTTTCATAGCTGTTTACAGGTTTCATATTGTCATGTCAGAAAACCTATAGACACAAATTTGGGGAAAAAAAACAGTTTTGGGGAGCATTGGTTTCATTTGCAAAACTATTATTTAGCTGGTATTTCCATGGTGATTGAGGTATAAATTATTTTTGTTTGAAATTTGTTCATGTGAGAGTAAATATATATATATATAATGTTCAGATTTTTTTAATACCTTTTGCTTTTTTATTGGAAAATACTGCAGTGGAGAAGAGCATGATTTGTAATACTGTGATATAATTCTCTTTTTTTCATTTATATGATGGTTGAAATGAGGTAGTATAAGAGATGCCCCATGCTCTAAACATAAGTTACTAATATTAGGAAATAATGCAAATTAGGGTTTGCTTTACCCGGAGACTTTGGTATTTCATTTTATATTCTTAGGCTATTGATGTATAATTCCTGCATGTTTTTAGACCTGAGCAAGCTGGTTATAAATGTCACCTTGCAAAAGCAGCTAAGACAAGGTGGATAGATCATGTTTTTCTTAGTTTTCCTTGCATTCTGTGCACTTTTGACTCTTTTTGCAGTCAGCTTAACTGCTTGTTTGAATTTGACAGTTCAAGTTATATTCTAAGCTATAATTGACACATCTTGTCTACACGTGTATTTGTTGTCCTGTTTTAATTATGAGTGGGGCAAGTCACAACTAACCTTAACACAAAAAAAATTTCGTATGTTTAAGTAATCTGTAAATACATTCAGATTGGGAATTAAAAGGTGATTTCTAATTGTCAAAGGAGCGAGGCTTTGGAACAGTTTTGGAATAGATTTAGCAGGGGGAAACCTAACAGGTTTTAAGATGGAACTTGATATACAGTAATGTTACTGGGGACTAGACTTCATGCCCAGGAAGCTAACTTCTACTTACAGATTTCCGATTAAGAGAAAGTACTATGTTCCAGAATGAAAAAAAAAAACAAACCACCCCAAAAACAAAACCCCAAAAAAACCCCACAAAACCTCAAAGCAATTCAAGCTCTATTTGTACATCACAATGAAGGGGGAGGGCAAACACACAGCTTGCATGTATTCATTTAATACTGCAGTTCTATGAAGTTAAAAGCTACTCAAAAATACAAAATTATGATGCCCTTTTCAATGCCTGTTTCAGGAGAAACTACGGCTTGAAAGAAACAAGGAGTACAATCAATACCTCAGGGATAAAGAAGAATGGAATGAAAGACTAAGGAAATTAGGGAAGAAAACCACAGAGGTAATACAGTTTTACTAAAGCTGATACTAAGAAGAACATAAATGATCTTGTCAATTGTTTTATCATTGACTAAGGTATACAAAGTAAGACAAAATAAGAAAAGAATGTTGTTCAATTGGCCACAGTTTTATGAATATATCTAGCAAGTCCTGGTTACAAGTCATACAGTACAGTTCTCGATTCCTACTTCAGTCATGTCTGTCTGATACAAGGATGCTTTCATTCTTCTGTGTGTCTGAAGCAAGTCCCTGGATTGTTCTTGGTGATAAAAGTGGTGGCCAAAAAAGCCGTCTCTTTGGACAGAATGTTGAACTCCACACAGTGTTCCTTAGCTTTTATTTGTAGCTGCTTTTTCCTCAGTCTGTGTCCAGTTCATGAGAAAGCAAGGCAAGTGCAGGCAACTGTCTAGTATATGGTGCTGTGCATTTATGAATCAAAAAAAAAAAAAAAGCCTTTACTACTGAAAGTGAGCTAGATACATGCATAATTGAACTCGGAGTCTGAGCTGAGGCCTTTGATTTGTATGGCAGTAGGCAGCTAAGCACCACACAGCTGCTTGCTCACTCCCTGCCCCTGCTGGTGGGATGGGGGACAGAATCAGAAGGGTAAAAGTGAGAGAACTCATAGGTTGAGTTAAAGACAGTTTAATAGGCAGAGCAAAAGCCCCGCACACAAGCAAACCAAAACAAGGAATTCATTCACCACTTCCCATTGGCAGGCAGGTGTTCAGCCATCTTCAGGAAAGCAGGGCTCCATCATGTGTAAGTTACTTGGGAAGACAAACACCATCACTCTGAATGTCCCCCTGCTTCCTCCTCCTTCTCCCAGCTTTTATTGCTGAGCACAATGCCATATGGTATGGGATATACCTTTGGTCAGCTGGGATCAGCAGCCCCAGCTGTGTCTCCTCCCAGCTTCTTGTGCACCCCCAGCCTCCTTGCTGGTGGGGCAGTGTGAGAAGTAGAAAAGCCCTTGACACTGTGTTAGCACTGTTTCAGCAGTAACTAAAATATCGCTGTGTTATCAACTCTGTTTTCATCACAAATCTAAAATATAGCCCCATACGAGCTACTCGTGAAGAACTTTAACTATATCCCAGCCAAAACCACTACAACAGACAACAGGGGATTTTTAGGTCTAATTAGCATTGTTGTGAGACCCTTTGTTTTAGTAATCTGGAAGCAATATATTGATCTGAGAAAGTCTCTCTACTGCTTGTTAGTTGTAAAATCTTGTGTAGACTGGATAAATTTTGTTTTTTAAATATTGTTGCCTTAGTTTAGTGATGGACTGCAATAATTTGTAACTCTCATCTAATGCAGGTTTGATTTAAGAAGGCCTTCCACTTTTTTTTAATATGGACATTCTTAAGTGTACAGTAGTGTGAGAGCTAGGTCGTCCTATGAAGGGACTTGTATTTGTACTTGGAACAGCTGAAAGTTTGTTGTCTTTCTTACAGCAGTCGGCAAGTGCAAATACCCATGTATTTATAAGTTCTATCTAGAAGAATGTTTCTTGTCTGTCTCCAGAAAGATTGTTTTCTTATGAGAAAGATCTTTTCCTCCAAGTGCATTGGTGTGTCATATAGTTGAAAACCATTTTAATCTGTGAAGACAGCTATAAGGCAGTATTCAGGCATCATTTAGATGTTGGAATTCAATATCTGATTCTTCTTGGCTTCTTCAAGGGTTGGAGTGCTACACAACAGTGATCCCTAGAGAATATGTGGCAAAAATGCAGCTTTTGTTTGTGTAACTGAGTCTATAAATCTCTAAAGACCTTTCTACATGTTTGGGCATTTGTTTCCTCAGCTGACTTACCTAATCAAATCTATTTAGGGAGTGAAGGTTTTTTCTTTCTGCTTTGTTTGTTATCCCATTGGACCTGTATGTTATATTTTTATTATTCTTGTGTAGAAACAATTTTGCTGTCATAAAAGAACAAACAGGAAGAAAAAACTGGTGAGGATTTGTTGAGGTTCTTCCATCTCTGAGGGATATTTGACTTGGAGTAGGAGTCAAAAATGGGTCTTACGATTAACATATGTGACCTTAAATTTTGATACAACAGTTTAGATAATCACAGGATAAACTTAAGTTGTAAAGAACTTCTGGAAGTCCTGTAGTACAATCCCCTGCTCAGACCAGGGTTAACTTCACAGTTAGATCAGGTTGGTCAGGCCTTATCTGGTTGAATTTTGAAAGGATGAAGAATCCACAGTTCCTCTGGGCAACCTGTTCCACTGCCTTTAACTGCTTGATCTGAACTTCTTTCCCTCTGTATCCCATCGAAATTTCCTTTGCTGCAACTTGTGACCGTTGGTTCTTTGAAGACCATGATTCTGGCATCTCTGTAACCATGTGTTAGGTAGAGACTGCAATTACTAGTTCCTCCTGCCCACATACATACTCTCCTTAACCTTCTTTTTCCAGGCTGAACAAACCCAGCTCTGTCAGCTTCTCCTTTATGAGCTCAAGTGCCTTAACCATCTCAGTAGCCATCCTCTGCACTTTCTCCAGTTCATCAGTAAACATGGGGAGGGGGGGAAACTGGGCACACTATACCAGAACCTGAATACTGAATAAATACTGAGCAGAGGAGGAGGATTACTTCCCTTGACCTGCTGATGACACACTTGCTAATGCAGCCCAGCAAGGGTGCTCTGCTGACTCATGTTCAGCTAGTTGCCCACCACTAACCCAGGCCTTTTTCTGCAAAACTGATTTCTAGACAGTGCCCAGCCTGTATTAGTGCATGGCATTATTCTGTCTCAGATGCAGAATTTTGCATTTGCTTTTGTTGATCTTTGTGAGCTTTTTGTCATCATATTTTTCCAGTTTGTCAGACCCTTCTGAGTGGCAGTCATACCCTCTAGTATATTGATTCCTCTTCCCAGTTTGGTGTCATTTGCATCTTTAATTTATTTCTCATTGCATTTTGTAAAGTATGAGTTACTGTTACCTTTATTCCACAGATGAAAGATTAGTGCACAGAAATACTACAGGATTTATCCAAAACCATGTTGATTGCTGGAACTGTGTGTATTGAACACTGGTCCAGTGTGTCATAGGGTTGTTTTTTATCCACTAAACTCTCTTTTGTCATAGTGACGTCTTCTGGGGAGCAAAGAAATAGATTAAGAAATGGTCAAGTTAAAAGGTTGTTCTCATAGGTAAGAAGTATTACAGACTTGCCTGAATCTGGATAGAATAAAGATGTCTAGTCTCTTGATGAGGTATTCAAAGTGTTTTTTGATTCTTTGCAGCTCTGAATCTGAAGGTCAAATTGGGGTTTGTAAAAGGCCTGTCCAGGATTGATAGCCATTCTTCTGAAAAACATTAGATAAGAGGAAAAGTAGTCTTTTTTCCTCGAGAAAAAAAAAAATCCCTAGTTTTTAAGCCTTTCTTGAAGTATTTTTCTTGCTCACCTCCTACCTTTTCTCCAGTACCTGTTCAGGGATTGTTTGAAGAAATACAAAACCAAGTTTTTGCTCAATGTGATTTGTTTATGTTCAGATATTTTAATTTTTTTCTTTTCCCATTAAACAGAATGAGATGGACAGGAATAAAAAAACTATTGCTGTTACCAGGCTCCAGCCAGAACTACGTACAGAAGTACAGCCCTGTAATACAGATGCAGAACCTCCCAAGAAGGATGCCTTTACTTCTACAGAAGGTTATGAAGAGCTGCTAAATAAGAGATGGCTGGAGGAAGACAGGTATCATAGGTTAGATGATGAGGTTGAATTAAGAAGTGGACTATTGAATAAAAGACGTGATGAAGATTTGGATGTTCCCAATCGAAGACATCGTGGATTTGCTAGCCAATCTGTAATTCCTATTAGGAAGCATCACAGACTTGATGAGGATCGTGATTTTGGTAGAAGATACTACAGAATGGACTATGATCCTGAGATAAGTGACGAAATGGACCCTAGATTTAGATGTGAAAGTGCTTATGACAGAAAAACTCCCCGGGTTTTTTATGCTGAAAGGTATTCTTAATTCTGTTTTTCTGCTATATTTCTGTAGTGCTTGTTGACAGCTGTGGTTTGGTCTCACTGAAAATTAGACAAGACTCCCATGTGAAAGCAGGATTTTTGTGCTTACTTTAAAAAAGAACTCTGCAAAAATTTTTAGAAAAAATATTTAAGAATTGGACCAGTACCTAAGATTATACATCATACATTAGGGAGCGGAGGGTGTTTTAGATAAATCATTCTGAAGGAAAACTAATATTATGTACAGTTCATTATTAAATAGGCTTTACTGTATTAACTGATAAATCAGTTTGGTTACTTTGGCATAAGTTGTTAATCTTTCTCTTCTAGCTCGCTCATTTAAAAGAGAAAAAAAAAAGCATAACCTTCCTAATCCTTCAGGGTTTGGCAGTCTGGCCACTTTCAGTTATTCCATTGCAAGAACCAGTTGCTTTCAAAACCAGATGGGTTGTGGTATGAAATAGTACCAAACTTGAAAGAGATGTGTTTTATGCAGCTAAACTCAAATGAAATAAAGCAGTAAAGTTTCTTGTAAATAAGTTTTAAAAAGGTACTTGAAGAGTGTTCATTTGTTCACTTTACAGATCTTGGGAACATGAGTGTTGTAGATGCCTTTTTTTTTTTTTTTCCTTTGTGTTAAGCCTGCTGCCAGAGCTATTTTCCTGCGGTTGCTTCAGTGAAGGAAACACCACTGTCTTTCCCTTGTTAGGCGAAATAACCGCTTTTTTTTTTTTTCATAGAATTAACACTTGTAGAAAAAACAGAAGACAAATTGTACCACTCTCAACAGTGTTAAATATTATGATCATGTTTCGTTGTTAATTGCTGGTAGAGTGGTTAAATGATCTTTTGAGTCACTGTTTGCAGGTATAACTTTCTATATAGTATTGCAAATTAATAACTGGGAAAAACAAACCCTAAAATACTCTTCTACTGCAGAAGCCTTTTCTACATTGAATGAAGTCATGCTTCTTTTCCAGTTTCAAATGCCAATAGAGTTAAAATAACTTCTTTACAAAAATAGGTTTTGATATTCTTTCTCAGCCATTTAAAAAAAAATCATAAAGGAATGAAGTAACTATGGAGAAAATGAAATGTCTGGAAGCATTTAGGAGATGCAGACTTGGTAAATGGGTTATTTCAGAGTTTCAGACTGTATGTTCAAATGTGCTTCTAAAAGCATGTATTTATTCATACAATGTTTCTGAAAAAGTCCAGCAAATGGAAACAGTGGTTAAATAGATAGCAGGAACAAGATTGCCCATTTTCTGCTGAATGAGATTCAGAGAAGAGAATATGAAATACAAAAATTGTTCCATCCTATAGTGTAATATTGGTAGGAATGAGCAAAGGAGGTTTTAGGGTAGGCTTGTCTTGTCCTACAACTTTTCAGAAAGAAAAATATTAGAAGCTTGACTTGGTGTCTAACAAAGGTAACCAAAATGCTTATATTTTTGAGATTAACAGCAACATTAATCCTCTGTGTTAATTAACACCCAGAAGGATGAATGTCCTCTTTTGACTAGGTAGCTGTTTGCCATTGTCTAATGCAATTGGACAAAGTCCAATATTTAAATAAAAATGACCATTTGATAAAGTTTGAGGGTTTGCTTTGTTTCTCAAAGAATATATACATAATTATATATGTAAAATATCAGCAAGGATGGTGTTTGAACCAACAGTGGACAGTATCATGTTGAATAGAAGTATATTAGTTCTTGGTTATCCCAGAAAACACTGATGGTGCTTATATAAATGTCTGTGACCAATATATCACTAGGCAACCCATTGCTTATTTGGAGAGGCCTCTGAAACAGTTTTAGTTCCAGTTTTCTTTTAAAAGGAAGTACAGAAGATACTTTGTTATTGGCAACTTGGTGCATCTTCTTCAGATAAAAATTAAGGTTTGGTTTTTTTTAGTATGTATTTTCTACTTTGCTGTATTTTTATTGAAAATTACTTTACTTTTTTATTAAATGTGCTTTGTAATCTAGTACTTTTTTCCTCCTCTGCAAGGAGCTCCAGTTAACCTTTTATGAACTATATTCAGTCTCTTTTCAAGAAGGAGAAACACATCTATTAGTTACTGACAGCTCAGCTTCTGAAGAGTTAGCATTTTTTTTCTACATTTCAGGCAAAGTCAACTTTTCCAGAATACATTTGATTCATGACAGAAACTGAATTCATAAGGAGGAATATTTTTATTCACTGTACTAAAATTTTTATGTTTTTAAATGGGCTTTATTAGTTTGGAGGTGTTTGTAGCGGGACTTTTCAGAAAGGTTTCTGTTTTGAAGGAGGCACGAGGACTGTGGCATATTTCAGCAAATAGAAATGGTGACAGGAAAGTGAGACGAAGTGCAAAATGTTTTGGTTCTTAGGAGTGGAATGCTTTAGTCCATCCCCAGCAGCCAGGTCTGTCCTATAAACAGGATACAACAGCTTCTTGATTGAATTGGGCCAACGTGTCTGGATCTGCCATGCTAAGCTTGCTGCTTTTTACAGAAAAGGTTGCCTCTTGGATCCCAAGGTTTGTTTCTTTGCTTCCTCCCTGTATCCTTTCATCACACTTTGGACTAGGCTTTCTGTTTCCTGACTGTGTTTCAGTCTTACATGACCAGCCTTGTAAGTAGCAAATTGATCGTTATCAAAATGATGATCTTGATCATGAAAGAAGATCATGTTATGCCAAGAGGATGGATGTCGTTCTTTCATGCTGTTCTTGTCAGTTGTTAAGATGCCAAATCAATGTTTAATAATCTGCTTGTATCCTTTTGCCTTTGATTATTGGCTTTTATTTAAATTACAGAGATGGGCAGAGCTGTGGATCTTTTTGCATAAAAGAATAAGATGAGGTTTTTTTCTGTGTTTACCTAGGTTTTTTGTTGGTTTTTTGTTTTTTTGGTTTTTTTTTTTGCTTAATAGGAAGACCATGGCTCTGTCCAGCTCTGGAAAATATATAACTTTGTTAGCATCTTTTTGGTACTTTATTTTTAATTGAATAGCTATTCTTGCCTTATTTTATCAAGATAACTTGAAGTCCTCATTAAAGAGTAGTTAATTTGCAAGGCAGGAAAAGCCTGTAAATTCAACTACCCCAGATCTTTTCCTGAAAGCTCCCTTGTGTCCATGCAATTTTTGGCATCTTTAGAATTATGTGAAGTTTCAATTATATTACTTCATATGTAGATGATTCACATTTTAGCTCCTGAATTTTTGTATTCACCATGTTACCTGTCTTTTATCTTGATCAAAAGTCAACTCTCTCTTTTAAATGGTATCAGGTGCATAGTGAAGGTTAGGTTGTCATTAAAGAAGCTTTTCATATATTAATTAACTGTTTCACCAGACTTGCCCAATAGCTGTGTGCCGAAATCTGTTGTAGACTTTGTTGGCTCCTGGGGTTTAGGAGCAGCAAGATCTGTTTCAATTAATGCAGTGTGAATGCTGAATGCTCTTCAGCTCTCAAAACTTTTAACCAGGCTCAGTAGATAAAGGTTACATGAAAGCAGGCTTGGGAATTCAGACTCCAGACAGCTGCCTTGACAATGCTAGCAAAGTGAATTATTTCTAGAAATTCTGTGTGATATTTTCAGAACTGGTTCTGCCATCCAGTGTGCAGTCATGCTGAGGATCCATTTGCATGGAACTGCTGGACGTTCCATTTCAGATTGGATGTTTTTAGGCAAGCATAGCTGAATATTTTCTATTTTTTTGAGGCCCTATCTGGATGGAATAGGAAGAGATCTACTTGCAGATTATGAAGACGAATTAAAAGAGAGAGCACGTGTGCAGCAGATCTCAAGAACTGGAAATTCTAGGTGTGGTATACAGTGTATTTTTCTGATAATTGCACTACAAAATCATGGTGAAAGGAAAATACTTATTTAAAATCCCTATTGTGTTGTCTGAAATGGCTGATAGTTTTCCTGCAGCTAGGATATAGTAGAACAAGAAAAATATGTTTCCTTTGAGAACAGCTGTTGAAGCTTGCATGCTAGTTTTCTTTCTGAAACAGTAGATCACCTATTTTCCAGCTGAAGACTTCTAATGATTAGAATAACCATAGAATCATAGAATCATTTAGGTTGGAAAAGACCTTCAAGATCATCGAGTCCAACCATCATCCATGCCCACTAAACCATGTTATGGAGTACCCCCTCTACGTGCTTTTTGAATACCTCCAGGGATGGTGACTCAACCACTTCCCTGGGCAGCCTGTTCCAATGTCTGACAACCCTCTCAGTAAAGGATTTTTTCCCAATATCCAACCTAAACCTCCCTTGCCGCAACTTGAGGCCATTTCCTGTCATCCTATCTCTAGCCACCTGACAGAAGAGACCAGCACCCACCTCACTACAACCCCCCTTCAGGTAGTTGTAGAGAGTTATAAGGTTTCCCCTCAGCCTCCTCTTCTCTAGACTAAACGTGGAATCCTTTTTCATAGTAGTTTTGAAATTCCCTTTTTTACCCCCCTTGTCTTGGTTTTGCAAGTCCTGAAGTGATCTAAGTGGATGAGGCAGAAGCAGAACACTTGTAAAGCCCTTACATAAACTCTTGACTGGCACCACTCAGTCTGTCAACATTGTTGAAGTGCTCAGCTGAGTCAGTGTTTCTGATGGCTTCAGAAACCGCAGGCAAATGAGAACTGTGAGCAGATGCCTTTTTGCCAGGTGGTTTCTTCTTTTGCTTGTGATATTTCTTCAGATTTTAGCAAAGCTGTTTGTCATAAATGTATCTATCATGTTTTACACAGACTGCAAGTAAATTCTCAAGTTTGATCTCTCCATTTCCTTTTTTGTCTTTGCCAGAAATCAGGTACAAATTAGTTCTTCAGCTAATGAACAGGCCAAGTCTGCAGCTGAAATGCCGTATGGAACAGGCCTTGTTCTTGGTATGTATAGAAGCCTAACTCGTGACACTGAGTTAGCCTTTCCTTGCATATTTTATTTTTCTTTGGCAATAATTAAAAACTAGAAAAATTAGCTTTTTCTTTGTGTTGGTTGCAAGACTGGCAAATAAATATTGTTTACATCGAGAAAATTAAAAAAGAAAAACATGTTCCTTTTCCCCGATAATGTAACAGGGGGAGGGGGGAAATCTTTCTAATTAATTTTGAAGAGCCCAAGCTGCTTCTTAGATTTCATTAACAGTTTAAGGCCCAGATACATTATTAAGTTTTTTTACGAAATGAAGTATAAGAGAAATATTGTTAGAGACACGACTTGGTATTGAATTTTAATTGCAGAAATATGGGAAATGGTACTGTTCACAACTTTGTGCAAGAACAAATGATTCTGATCATCTCTTACTGCTTAAATGTAGCCATAAAATTTAGCAGGGAACGTTATTATTGAGTGTAGTAGAGAGAAATACTGTTGAAAACATAGCATTCCTAGCTAAATTCAGAAAATTACAAGGCAAGAATAAAAGAACTGTAGTAGTTCTTCAGATAGGAGCCTTTGAAGGCAAGCTAGGTTTGAATTGTGGAAAATTGGACCAAGAGTTGTCAGAATAATTTCTGTTTATTTTTACATTTCAACTTACCTGATCTTCAGTGCTGTAAGTGGCAGGTCAATTTTTTGGCACTGTTTAAAGGCAGCATTAAAACAGTGGTGTTGTAATGGTCAGTCTCTCTGATCTGTTCAGTCATCTCATTTGTAGTGACTTGAGTACGCAAAGTTTTGAATCTGTATTCCTAGCAGTCCTGGTTAGGAGAAGGCTATTTGTGAACTGTTGTATAAAGATTAAGTAAATTAAAACGTGAAATTTTTGGAAATGAGAAGTGATTTCAGACTCCCCCAAAGTCACAAACTATGATGTTATCTTGCATGTTTTGGTTACTTCACAGTCCCAGCACAATAATTGAATAAAAAATTCAGTCAGTCCAGTTGGTTGCGCATCATGGGGGTTTTTTTGTTGTTGTTTGGTTACTTGCTTTTTGGCTGTGGGTTTCTTTTTTTAAGTTACTTTGCAGCTTCCTTCACTTCGTTGTTCAGGTCTACTTCACTGGAGATCCACAGTGACTTTGTGTTGGAAGTTTTTTGCGTTCCTTAAAATCCATGTGAGATGTTATCACTGTTTCCTTTTACATATACATATCTGCCAATACTTTGCTAATTCTTAGTAGTCATGGGAACCATCCTAAAAGTGGAGCAATTTGCTTTCCTTCCTGTGGGTTTGACTCTTTTCAGCTTTAACTTTCATTTTTATTCAGAGTGGTGCCTCATAGTTTTGGAGTGCTATAGTGTATCTTCCTTAGTTGAGCATTAGAGAAAAAAAAATATAAAATTTAAGTAACTTTTTTCAGATGCTGTTGTATCAGTTAGCTTTGAAATTTGTAGCTTCCTGACTATACAAAACTAGGCAAACTAGGAAAATAATAATGAAAATTTTAGTAGTTTTGATCATCATACTCCAAACAAACTGCATATTAAAACTAGATTTTTTTTCATTCAGTAAAGATCCAGTGTTCTTATGCACATTCCCAGATCATATACTCTGTTGTGTTTGTTTTAAATTGACTGAAATCTGATGGTTTTGTCCAGTACCTTTTGTGTATTTTGTGGAGCATTTACGCAAATGTGTGGTCATTTCTATTAGGTGGTCAGGACCGGGAACTTCTCCAAAGGAAAAAAGAGAAATACAGGCAAGAACTAATAGAACAGATGGCTGAGCAACAGCGAAATAAGAGACGGTAATGGAAAGTTACAGTATTTTTAAAAGATAATGGCTGAAATTTAAAGGAATTTTATTAATTCAGTGTGGTAAGAATAATTTTCATAACTAAGGAATTCCAGCTAGCTAGGTAATATTGCATCCAGTTAAACTTGTTGGCATGAGAGCTTTAGTTTTTAATAAACAAATTCACCAGCTTTCAATGGAATAAAGGAAAAAACATTTTTTTTTTCATTAAAAAAAATTTATTTTTGCTTTCTTAAGGTTAAAGAAGCTTTAACTGAAGTTATCCCTCTTGCTGGTAGAGGATTGTCTAATTACTTTGCAAAGTTGAAAACGCATCTTGTTTTGCCCTGCAATTTAGGAAAGTGACCTCTCACTTTCAAAGCACTTGACCATCCGGCTTATGCAGAATAATAAAATATAAATTTCTTGCTTACCTATTAGTAGGTGCCTGCTGAATGATAGTATGGATACATAAAAACACACAGTGATATTAGTGAAGGGATAAGGAATTAGAAATAAGTTACTATTGATGGTTTCACTGCGATGAAAAATTGTACATGCTGACCAAGTCTCAGCCCTGAAATTACAATATAGTACTTATTGCTGTACTTTTGAATGATTCATTTCAATTTGTTTATTATAAACTTCTTGTTGTAATGTGAATAAAGATCAATTTTTAAGAAATGTCCTGAAAGATTGTAGTAAAAAGCAATGTAGTGCTTTGTCCTTTTATGGTAGTTGGAATTAGGTGGCCTAGAGGATAGCCAGATACTTCTTGAGAATTCTGTTTGTTTACAAATAATATAGTGCCCTTCTTTCTTGGCCCCAGAAGAAATCAAGTGAAATCACGTCTTCTGTTACCCTGTATTTTCAGAGTTATTTTAACTACAGGGTTGTGAGGTCTGTGCTTTGAAAGAATGAGTATAGTTGTTACCGCTCTCTGATTTTTTTTTTTTTTTTTCTTTTTTCTTTTTTGAAACAAAAACAGTGAGAAGGAACTTGAGCTCTCAGTTGCTGCTTCTGGAGCTCAAGACCCAGAAAAGAAGGTAAGGAACTTGGACTTTCTTTCACCTATATAGACTTTTTTTATTACATGTACACTGTGGTTGCCCAGTCACAAAACTCTGTAGGGCTTTTACAGAATGATAAATGTTGTGTTTTTTTCTAATGGGCATTAGTATAGAATAAAATTGAAGCCAAGGATGATAAGGCTGTAACTCATTAGACGTGCTTTCAGCTTAAGAGGAGGATATTTTCATGGAAGTTATCAACCTTTTTTGATTGCTGTAACCAAGTGGAAATTTTGTACAAGCAGTGAGTATAATGGAAAAAATACTTAGTGTCCAGTGGTAGCCTGTACATGCATGCATTAGTAACTTTTCTTTGGGAATGCAAAGTATGCTACAGAAGTTTTTGCTCTTTGTCAGTTAAAAAAAAAATCCAGTTCTTTTGCAGCCAAGTTGATCTTATTGTAGCAATTTTTAATTTCCAATTTGTAATTCTTTTTTAACTATCAAATGTAGTGTTCAGCATTACAAGCATTTTTATAATGATTTTGTAAAAAGCCAGATATTTAACATTGTGTTGCTTGTAAGACTTAATGCAGAGTTACTACTGTCTCTACTTCCTTTCTAAGGTGATTATTGTACTAAGAATTTTGATTAGCATGTATGAAGGAGTAGATTGTCAGCACTAGTAACGTTGGTAGCAGACTGATTGTCACAGAACAAGTATGATTTGCATGTGTGTTTGCTAAGTGCCCGAAGCCATTGTATCTTGGGTGCAGTAGAGATCTGCTGTTGGACATGTAGGATGGGTAACTTTCTCAAGCAAGAATAAACTGGTTATTAATTTAACCAGTTACCAGGGTGCTGTTTTTTGGGGGAGGCTACAACACAGAAAGAAACTTGTGCCATTTCTGGAGAGTTCAGCAGAGGTGAAAGGAGCTCTTATTTTTTAGAAAATGAAGATGAATGAATAGCTGTAAGATGCTATTAGTCAGCATGTGAGGCAGGAGACTGAGAATGCGTGTAGATAAGCAATGAAGCTGAATCAAAATTCTTACTCCTAAATGGGGAGGGAGAACACTGACAAGTGGTCTGGCTGCATGTTCCTACCTTCTCTGCTTAAAGTATCTGTGGTGCTTGTTTGATCCCTTCTGCGAACTGATTCAGCTTGGTTAGCTGGCAAAAATCTAAATCTTTTTTTGCTGCTTTAGTTGACTTGGAGAGGTCAGTTGGCTGATCAGGAATTCAGATGGTGAAAGGGAGAGGGATGGAGTGTACAGCTGGGAGCCAGGCAGGAAAAGAAGAAAACTGAGCAGAGGATGCCAGCTCTTTTGGCACAGCAGGGTGTAAGGTTGGTGTAAACAGTTTTGTCTAATCAAAGCTGACTAGGCAGAAGCATGCTGTGCTGCAGCACTCTATATACGCTATGCATCTCAGAGACTAAAAAGTGCCTGTTATAGGAACAAAATTATATCCAGAGCAAGTCTAGGGCACGTATAATGTTTTAAAACCGTTAATTTAGCTGAAAGCCTTCAATTAAGTAGAATTGCTATGTTCATTAAGCTTCAGTCACTGTTAGCTTTAAATTGCCTCCTGGGGAGGGATTCTAATTAGGTGGATTTCTTGATTAATTACAGGTTGGTTAAATAGCAATGCCTGATTAAGAATCTGTAAATGTAGACTGTTGTATATACTTCTTGTTTAAAATAACACAATCCCCAGGATGAACTGAGTACCATAGTCACATTTGAAATTAGCTACAGAGCTGAAATCTGGGGCACTTTGGAGCAGTTCACATTAAACTTGTTAGTAAGAAAGGCTGTTTTAAATGTTCTCCTGCTCAAGACACTGGATTTGAAAAGACAAGTTAAAAAAAAAAGTCTGTAGACTGCTTTATAATTTTCAATTGCTGTAGCTCATATCTATTATCTAATTTTGTATTCACATCTAGAAATTTGAAGTTAAATGTTATAAACAAATATGCATGTCTACTAGATTTTGAGAATTTTAATCTTAATGCTGTAGTTCATGATTGGTGAGTACTAACTGCCTTGTATATACTGTCTTGCAGCTAAGTGATGAGGAGGTAAACATTTAATATTTTGCTGAAATACTTCTATATTGTAGGGTATATGGTTTGCTGTTAGATATTTAATATTTAGCTGGTTGCTGGTATTACTTCGTCTGAATGCATGTTAACTGAAGCACTACAATGTTAGGACCAGTAAATTCAGAAACAAATTCTGTTTTACTGAGACAAAGTATGATTTTTTTTCTGGTCTTCTATTATATTGACTCATTTAAACAAACATTAAAATACTAACGCATAGCAGCTGGTGCAAGGGCTTTCTGGGTGTGGTAAGATAGTTCTGAAATGGACTTGCATGCCTTTGCGTTATTTGCATGTTGCCTTTGCCTTTGCCTTTCTTCTGAGGCTGCCAGTTATCAATAAACATTTGATACATTTATTTAAAAAAAAAAAACCCTAAAATTTTGTAGTTGTTGTGGTTGAAAAATTTAATAAAGAAACTTAAAAAAATTTTTTTGCAAGGAAATGTTTATTGGAAAAAGTCTCAGTATGTGGTTGGTTTTAGTTTTTACTGATTATGAGCTATTTTCATCTTGCGGCAGGGGGAGGGATTTCAGAAACTTTTCCTATGCATAATATGAGAATACTGTTTGTGTAGGAAACTGGCAGCTGTAGATAACCTGTACTACAGGCAACTGTGGAAACACTTCTTTTTTTTTCTGGACAATAACTAGAACCATATACTTCCTGAAACCTGCTGTAGAGGTTGGATTTTGTAAATCTGTAATAAATATGCTAGATTTCCTTGTAGTATTAGATTTCCAGTAATTCCTCAGGAGAAAAAAAATGCAATTACTAGAAATTTGAACAGCTAGTTGGGACCCATTCAAGTGTTTAATGAGACCTAAATGAAGGTTCAGAATATTTCCTAGTAATAACAAGGTAACTGTTTTCACTTTTTTCCTCTCTCTTTTTCTATTTTTTTCTTCAGCCAAATAGATTGAAGCAGTTTGGCTTGACAGCACGAGCTGCTGAAGAGAAAGTACCTCCTGAAAGGCCTAGGGTGGCTTTCCAAACTCCAGTGCCCGTCCCTCCAGCATCTCCAGTGAATGAAGACTTTCACAGGGGGCTAGCCAGCACTCTTGGTGAAATAGCAGCTCCTAGGTGCTTCACCGTCATGTTAATTTTGCATATTAAATAAGATTGTTGTTAAGCCTGTTATTACTGCTAAGGTAGAGCTCAGTGGTGCTATCAATCCTTCTCCAAGGAACCAGTGAAGGTAGAAATAATATTTTGACAATTAACAGAAAACTAAACTACTTTGCACTGAAATAAACTTTTACTGTCTATTTCTTCACAGTTTTTTTTTTTAAAAATCTGGGAAGGCTGGGTTATCTATGAAGACAGCTCTTTCTTAGAGGATGTTTGTGCAGGATAAGGGTTGTGCTGTAGGAATGATGTCCGTGCCTGTAATATTGAACCTTGTTGCGAGGATGCTTGGGGCATATGCCCAGCAATGTCCATATTGTTAGAAGGCTGGTATAGTATGAGTTTGGCCCCTATCAATTAAGCCATGTCTCAGGGCTAAGCTCAAGAATACAGTGTAGGCAAGGACAGCTTCCACTAAACTGTGAGACTAATCTGTTTAGGGAGAGAGAAGGAGCTTCAGGCATGTGGCTGAAGCTGTGCTGTGCCACTTGCCCTTTGACCAGAGACTAATCCTTGGCTTGTGTTATTTACTGTTACTGATGTAACCAGTAAGTATCATTAACTGAACAAGTTAAAGAAGGTGTGCTTGGTTTGTGTTCTTTAAATCTCTGGAATAGTGTGGGTTCATGTACTACTCCCTAAGGGAAGGTTAATTCCCTACTGAGACTTACTGTATCTTGTTCCTGCATGGCACTGATAGGTCTTGGGCTGAATAAATCTGGATTTTTCCATGTAGTGAATTTTTTTTCTTTTGGTGGTTTTTTTTTCCTTTTGGTGTTTTTCTTTCTTTTGGTGATTTTTTTTTTCTTTCTTTTGGTGATTTTTTTTTTCTTTCTTTTGGTGATCTCTTTTCAGTTGTACAACAAACCAAAAAATTGTGTTGCTTTTTTCCTTAAGGCTTGCACCGATGCCACCGCCTCCACCACCAATTTTGACAGACAATTATAGAACACCTTATGATGACGCATATTACTTTTACGGGGTTAGGAATCCTTTGGATCCCAATCTTGCATATTGTAAGTTGATGATTTTAGGTGGATTGGTTGATAGAGTGATTCAGATGATTGCTTTTAATCTAGTTAAATGATGAATAATGTAGAACTAGTAACAGTAATTTAAACCCATTGCTTAGATGTATATTGAATGAAGAGTAGGCTTTTTTCCAATACTGGTTTTGGGTGAAGTAGTTTTCTCCAACTGCAAAAGGGGCTATGGCTTCCAGAAGTCTTGTTCATTGCTTGAACAAGCTCTAGTCTCAGCTACTTAGCCATTACTCCTCCCAGATAATTTTCTTTATGGTTTTGATAATCAAAACATTATTTTCTAAAATTGCTTAAATCATATTATAATTGATTACATGTTTAGGTGTTGTTACAATTTCAAATATAATTTTAAATATTTTTAAAGGATCTGTATGAAGTAATCAAACTTTTTTGTTTTACTAACTTTTATTTCTACTCTTTGACTGCTTCGTGATGATTTCATGAGTGAAACAACTGTGATGTGTGTGGTGAGGGACTGGATTGTGTGGTGTTTGGTTTTTTCTTTTTTTGCTTTTTTAGAGGAAAAAACAGAAATACTTTAAAAAAGTTGTTGTGCTACCTTTATAGAAAAGTTAAAATAAAGGAGAAAAAAATCTTTACAATAATAACTCTTTTACTGGTTGGTTGAATGAGATTTGTATCCACTGTGGAATTTCAGGAACACTAGAGATTTAAGAGCAAAAGTTTTTAGTTTCCTTTTTTTTTTTTTTCTCCAGTGTAAATTTCTCCCCATCTTGAAATGTAATAGCTTATGGTTTGAGAAAGGTTGTTTTTAGTTGTTTTTTTAATTTATTTTTTAATCTTTTATTTTTATTTTAATTTTATTTTATTTTATTTAAGTTCCAGGCACCTTTTTTACCTTTTCTTTGTAAGCTTATTTTCAGAGCACAGTTTCAACTCACAGAAGTTTGGGGGTTTCTGGGGGGGTTGTTTGGTGGGGGGGGGTGGGTTGTGTTTTATTTTGGTGTTACATGTTTTTTTTTCTTTTTTTTTTTTTTTTTTTACCCTTGTATCAATATAACCTGTAGGGTAAAGTGGCTTACAGTTTAGAGTATTAAAGAAACTAATACTTAAAATTCACATATGAGAGTTGTGACAACAAGCTTTAAGACAACGTAAGTTGGAATATTGCTAGTGCTTAAAATTTGAAAGTGTGAAATTGTTTTAGAGATGCATCTCTTACTGTCTTGAACACAAGCAGTAGTATGCACAGTAATTTTAAGCCCTGCTGTGGCAGAGTGCTGCAGGTCCTATTTCAGTAAGAGTACAGATGCCAAATACACTGCATTTCTGCAGGAGGCAATGGGGCTCTCCTCACAATAGAGGATGCATTTGGAAAGCATGAGGACAAGTGTTACATTAAGCGAGTTATTTCTTTTTGTTAGTTCATTGTGGAATATGTTAATGAAGACATTTGTAAATTTTAAAGGGATTTAGTTGAATTTAAGAAATCAGTTTGAACTTTGGCATTGTGTTTCTTGCTTTAGAGGGCATTAAGGATTAGCTAAGTTTGTTATAGAAGTTGAGAGTCCTGTTTGTAATTCAGCAGTCACAGAGTTTGAGCAGTGAGTTCTGTTCTTTTAAGTAGCGGTAAATGTTTATATCTGAGCATTCAAAATTTAAAATAGTAATTTTTTTTACTGTATAGATGGTACAGGTATGGTGGGAGTGCAACCCACACCTAACCTGGATCCTCCTTTAGGCCAAGACCCAGTAGAGAAATCTGTGTAAGTATTAGCTATATTTGTATTCTTTGTTTTTATCTGTATTGATGCACTTTTCATGTTGGGAGTATTTTGCTAAAAATGGATATGCCTTTGAAATAATGTGTTAGACAACTCTTCAAACTTCTAATTAAGAATTTCTATCTAAACAATAATTCAGTGAACTCCTATTTTTATATGGATTTATGAAAATGTTTGAGATTATAAACTGTCAGGCTGTGGAAAACAACAGCTCTTAAATATTTCAGGCAGGGATTTTATTTTTATTTTATTTTTTTTAAACCCCTCTGGACCCTACGATGTTTTCCTTTTATATGTGTGGTTTTTTAATTCAGAAGTAACATTGGACAGAGGAATACAGGAGACAGACAAAGAAGCATAGGAGTATTTTCTGAAGAAAAAATAAAGCCTTCCAAAGAGGCAACATTGTCTTATCAACAAGAATTACAACAGCAGGTACTGAGTGATAAAGCTTCTGATGGTTTCTTTTTTTACTTTTTAATATATTATGGTTGTAACTGTAGTACTCTTTCAAAGATGTTTCTTTAGTTTACAAGTAAAAAGCTTTCTTAACTCTCCCTCTCTTCATCACTTCCTTCCTCCCATTCCTCTGACCCTGCTTTAGCTTATTTTAGCTCTTCAGGTGGACAATAAGCTCTTCAATTTTTTGTCAGAGGCAGAGCCTCTGACACCAAACAGATTAGTTCCAGGCATGGAGTTTCACATAATTATTTTCATAAACATAAGAACCTGCATCTTAAAAGCAATGAGTTCTATTGCTTTGATATTCCTATTGAAAGATTGCTTTTGAACATTATTGCTATAATAATTAGGAACACTCTAATTTCAGTAAGTTCTTCATGATCGTTTGGATACTAATTCAAAAGCTTCCCTAATGTTTACTTCCAGTGTGTTTGTAGGTGGTGTCTTATCTCTTTTCAGCTTCCTTTTTGATAGACTTTTGATAGACTAGACAAATTTCTTGAGTCTCCTGTCTTCCAGTAGACGTCCTAGTCCCCTATTCATTTTAGTGGCCTTTTGCTGCTGCACCTTGTGGGCATTTATATTTATAAAATGTACTTGACTGTGATAAGATATGTTATTTCACAAGAGATTTTGCTAGAACCTAGTTCAGTGGCACTAACATTTTCTTACCTTATTCTTCTTTATGTATTTCTTCAGTGGAGGTAAATAATTGCTATAAAAATAGTCTAGTTCTAATTATGATTGTGCATAAAGGAGAGGCTGCCAATCAAGGTCAAATTAAGAATAAAATAAACATTTAGGAATAGTGTCTGATATTGCACTTACACTTCTCTGAAGGCATTTTCTCACTATAGTCTTAAGTATAAATTTTATCTTGCCAGGTGAGAGACTGCACAATTTGACGTAAAGGTCTAATGAATGTGGCATGATACAGTGTTTCAAAGTTGTTATGCTGCTTATGGTTGAAAGTAAACGGAAAGTATTCTGCTTTTTTTTCCTGTAGACAAACCTGACTGTGACCATTTTTGTAAACAGTCAAAGGGGCTAGATGGGTCTTTGTGCTGACTCATTATATCTCTTAAGAATTGTCTGACTACTTGATAAAGGGAAATTTTTATCTAATGCACAGAAGAAACAAACTTAAGAAAAATAGTTTAATACGTTTAAGCTACATAAATGGTAGCTAATGTTTTAAAAGATTTGAATAGAAGATGGGATTTTTTAAATAGCTGTTCTCTTTATAAATGCTACATTAAGTTATTAGGAGATTTAGTTATATAAATTTAACCTGATTTTGAAGAAAAGGAAGAACAAACCATATGAACAGTTCTGCATTATTTACATACATCGTCATGTATTACTGCAGAAAACTATTTCATGAATGGTTACAGAATTGTGTAGCATTCTATTAAGGCATTTATTGTTAGGAGTCTTTCTTTATCTCATGTCATCTCTAGTCTAAGTTTTGGTTAAACAAAATGTACCCGATTGAGAGAAGCAAGTGCTATAATATTGTAGAATTTTGCCTGTTTAATTTCCAGGCAGTATAACATTCTGTATCAAAGACCAAAGTTATGGGACTTTTGATGTACTGCAAGTGTTGGATGTGAACATTTCTGGAACTTGGAAGTCTTATAATGTGAATCTGTATGTTTCTCTGTGATTATGTACAACTGGACATGCACATTTTGACAACAGTATTCAATGCGCTGTCTGCAGTATAGGAAGTGAAATGTTTGCAATTTGCTTGATGTAGAGGGGGGGAATGGGTAATGATAGCATTCAGCTTGCTCCGTTAACTTTTTATTAAAATTATACTTAATGAGATATTTTCATGCAACTGGCTTGGTTTTTTAGATAAGAGAGAGAGAGGAACGGCGCAGACAAGAGAGAGAGGAGAAGGAACGCTATGAAGCCAAGTTAGAAGCAGAAATGAGGAATTACAATCCCTGGGGAAAAGGTGGTGGTGGTGCTCCTCTCAGAGATGCAAAAGGAAATCTGATAAGTATGTTTGCCAAAATTATGGGTTGTCTTTTCAAGATTGATGTTTTCTTGCTCTCGTACGGGCTCTATTCAGATGTTATTCCTTGTTTTGTAACACTGGTAGCCCTTTATTGACAAATAGATATACTTGTTTCAAGCAGATGTACTCAAGGAATATTTAAGTGAGTAATTTTGATTTCTGTAGAATCATTCAAAGAGTACAATTTGAACAAAATGAGAAAGGATGTGTCAACTATAAATGAAGACACAACATGGTAACAAAGGGAGAAGGAGGAAAACAAGCTGTTAGAATCATCTTCAATACAGTTGTGCTAAAGTCTGTTGTGAAGACTTTTATTTAAACATTTTCCAGGAACAGGTTTTTTTAATTGTTTTTCTTTTTTAAAATAACTTCTAGGCTTAGAAATCTCTACTTGTGACATGGAAAATGGAAGCATGTTTGAATTTATATATATAAAGCTAAGTGGAATATTTAAATTTCCCCAAGTAACACTGCTTGTAAATGGCTATATAAATAGCAGTCAGCAGTAATGTTTTTTAAGGTTTATTTTTTTCTAAGTGCTGTTTTATACAAGATGGGAGTAGTGAGCATGGAGATAGCTATGATCCGGGCAAGTTGTTCATCCACCCCTGCAGTAAATCGGAGATAGATGTAAGGTTAAAACTCAAATTCCTGATCCTTGTTCCTAGTGAACCCTGCAGGAGTAGTTTATCTAAAATAAAAACAGTACTCACTAGGCACAATTAGATTTGTATATTTAAAAATCTTGACCTGTGCAAGCTCTCTTCATTCTTGCGCATCTGAGTGAGTGAGTCTTACAATTTTATAATTACTGATTTCTAATGTAAAACAAATTTATTTTCTTGTTATTGGAAGATGATGTTGAATTCTGATTAGCTTTTAAAAATATGTCTCCCGGTAATAAAATATGAGAATTTTCAAAGCATGGAACAGTTACTGGATAACATTTTTTATATAAATAATCAGTTTCAATTTTATGATACCTGAGTGACATATGGCTAAATTCATAGTGTAGTTTGAAGGTAGGGAGTAAAGTCTAAATGCTTTTTAAAGGTTGTGGGCCCAAATAATAAGTTTAGAAGCTTGTGTTGAGGATCCAAGCTTGTGTTTATCCCCAGAGCAGATAGAGGTGTTCACACTGCCTAACTTTAGGCACTGCATTTAAGTGTCTGGCTTCTTTCTCTAGGATTTACAATGGTGAGAGTAGAGTAGGTCAGAGGAAAATGTAGGTGTGTTGTATTAGCCTGAGCTCTGCATATACCTGCTGAGAAGCTTATCTCCTGCTCAGAAGCTTATCTCTGTAAATGAGGAACCACGCGAAAGAAGTTCCTTAGCTTGTTTTCCTGAATTACACATGTAAAGTTATTTTTCCCACCATAGTTTAGCAGCATGAGGGATAAGTTATGAGTCAAATGTCATGAAACATAACATGCTTTCTGCCATGCCTCTTTTTTATGCAGTGTGACTTGTCTTTTCATCCTCCTGAAAAAGTCTGTAAATAGCTTTTGACACTCTGATGTATGGCAAAGGCAGCTTTACAGAGAGGGATGTAATTTAAAGTTCTTGGAATCTATGGGCTTAAATGACTACAGTTATTCATAATTATCAGAAACTATTCTAAAAGATAATCTGAAAACTGTGTAGTACTTTTTTGTTTTGAAACTAGCTTTCTAGGTATAGTTTGGTAACACTTCAAAATGAGCTGAAATTAACACTGATCAGGATTTTTATGGTAACTGAGAGGCACCATGTAAATTTTGGTGAAAACGTTGAATGACATTGTTTGGTTTACATACAGAAATCTGCACCTGGATTATTACTAAAGACATGAAGACCAAAATACACTTTAATGGTTCAGTTGTGCTTATCACCCTTAATGGTAATCAAATAGAGATTCAGTATTTAAAATACCAAAACTAAACTCAAAAGTATTTTACAGCTTTAAGGAAATAGAAGAAGGGGTGGTTTCTAAATACATGCTTGTCAACACAGACTTGTCAGTCATTTTTGTCTTTGAGCTCTTTATCTTTCCATTCTATAGCATTTTTGGGTGGGGAAGAGGGGAGGTTTGCTGTGAAGAATCATTCCTGACAAAAGAAAACCCACAAAGTAAATCTTTTAATCAGTGAATTCCTAATGACTAGTATTTCACCTATAGGTCCTATATTCTTGTCCTATATTTTTTGTTCCCATAATTAGTATGCCCAGTAAAAGTGGACTCTGCTCAAAAATCCCTGTATTTTTGAGAATCTATGGTGAACGTGCCTTTTATGAGAATAAAATATTATAAATAAACAGTTATTTCCCCTTTCCTTTAGCGGACTTGAATATGATGCACAAGCAAAACGAAGATGCATATCATAATCCAGAGGCAAGACTATATGAAGATAAAAGGGCTATTGTATCTGTTGACCTAAGTTTGGCTTCCCCAAGACCTGAGAACACAGAAGCATCTACAAATAAAATAGCAGGTTTTTAAGAATACTGTATTACAGCTCTAATTATTTATAGGTCTTAGTGATCAAAATTCTCTAGTTTCTTTACTCCTTTCTAGTAGTCCTATGATAGTGTTAGTGCTCTCTACCTGTGAAGTCAGTATCATGCTTCTTTCCCAAACTTCTTCACTGCTGTCACTGTGTGTACTGAAAATGTATGTTCTTATCTGTCTTGTCAGTAGTGATAACTAGTAACTGTTTTAGCACTGAACAATCAGGATCAGTATATTAGTTTTCTGGGTTCAGTCTTATCTAATCAAATCTTCATACATATTTGTTTTGCTTTTAAATGACACAGTAAAATACAACTGTATAGTAGGAGAGAAGGTGGAATAAAAGGAGGAGGAGGGTCTGCAGATGTATCACGTTACAGGTTAAGATGAAATTGGTACAATAACTAGGTTAACAAATTCTAAAAAGTTACAAGTAAATTGGGTACGTATGCAGCCCTGTGCACTGCCTCCAGGTTTTAGGGATTTTATTTTATTTTCCTATTTAAAAACTAATGGATCTTTCTCTTCTTACGTTTTGTGAGACATCTGAATGAGAGAGCTGTGGTACTCCAGACCTGCCCCTAGTCTGGGATGGGCAAAGGCCAGGATCACTGGCGGTCTCCTCAACTCAGCTTAGATGCCGCTTTTCTTTCTCATGTCTGAACTGTTGCACTTCTGTATAAAGAATTACATGGTATTTGGGGCATGGATCTACTTCACGCAATTGCAATTCAGTGTCCTGGCCACTGGCTGTAGAATAATTTGTTGTTGTTGTTGTTCCTTCTGTCCCCCCTCTTGCTCTTTATCCCTAGTACAGTGTATATTTAAGCATTTAGTAAGAAGTGAAACAGGCAAGGCCAATGAAGTAATGCACAACAGCAAACTGCCCCCTGGTTAGATCACTTACTTTGGTATCAGGACATGGTGCAGATCAGTGATGGGAACTTTTATAGTCTTGCACGTTCCATTTGATTAGTCAGGCAGTAAAGTGGCTTTGTGTAGGTTTTGGTGGTTCTGTTCTTTTGGTTTTTGTTTTGTTTGTTTGTGCGTTCTTTTTTTTATACCACCCCATTAAAAGAGGAACTTGCAGGATAGTAGTCGGCACACAGTAAGTTCATTCCTTGATACATTCCACAGTAACTTTCTGTCTCGTGTCCATGCCTTTCAAATGGTATATAAACCTAATTCTGGTTTTTTTGCATGGAATATATCTGTATGAAGTAAATCCATCCTGAAAGAGCCACATGTAAATTTAGTTATATTTTGGAAGCATTCAAACAGTGACTCCATGTAAGGAAAAATAACACTAACCTCAAAGTGTACTCCTTGGTATGCAAGCACATGCTTCTAAGGCTAGGCTGTAGCAGTAAGCACATGCATTCCTATGGGAATAAGTGTATGTGTTATTTCTATTTTCATCTGACTTAGGTGGTACAGCACCATGTAGGAAAATGTAAGGGGGGACATGAGAACAGCTACAGCTGTGTTCATCTCAGTTCAGTGGAGCTATTGCTCTTGTACATCCTTGAGGCACTGTCCTTTGGAGCAGACGTGATATGAATGAAGAACATGCTGTGTCAGCTGAAAAGTTAACACAACTTACTCTAGTTTTGCTTTACTTCCTTCCTCCTCTGCTTCCTGTAGGGATCCTGTTCTGCAAAACCTGTTCTGTGTGGTATCTGAGTTAATCCTCCTATCTAGAGCTTTTGGGACTGTATGGTTATGATGCATTCCTAATTCAGGGCTAAAGGAGACCTGATGCTTCAAACTTCATAGTATGGAAGGCATCTTATACTGGCAGAATTCAATTTTCTGACTGCTTAGAATTTTATTTGCCAGTTTTGAGCTTTGTTTTTTGTAGCATCCATTGCTATTTTACCTAAATATTTGTTCTGTTAGGATGTTCTGGTTTTAAAGAGTGAGGAAACCTAAAGAACAGAACTACATGTGCTAAGCCAGAGTAATTGCAAGCAGTAAAGTTATGAGATGTAAAATCATTGCTATTCTAATTAACTTACAGATAACATTTTTAGATACTAAACTGTAGATTGGACAGTAGAATATATGACTTTTATAGGCGTTACTTTGTAAAAAAACAACTTGCTTGGACATTATTTGTTGAGCAGTTAAAACCTGATGGTGTTCTAGGCAGACAACATAAGAACTTTTAATCCCAGCTATTGCTTTCAGCAATAGCCTTGAATTATGGCTGTCATAAACTACCTTTTGAAACAAGTATCTCAGATTCCTGCTTCTTCACTCTGGCTTTCTGTCTTAAATTTGCTTTGATTTTTATCTTTACCCCCCCACCCTGCTGCCCCTTTAGGTTTTACATTTGCACAGACCTCTCCTTTTGCTCGAGGTAATGTGTTCGGTGAACCACCATCTCCACAGCATCTTAAGCGACAGGAGTCATACAAGAACTTTCTTCGTCTACAGGTGAATACGCACACCAGTTATTGTCTAGTTAAATAAACTTTAAAAAGAGAGATTACAGTCAAAGTAAATCATCAGATACTGCTGACCAAAGACCTTATCCAATCATAGCCAATTCTGTATACAAGAGGTATACTAAGAGCTCTTGAGTCTCTCAGATTTTGCCTTATGTAAGAAATGCCTATAAAAGTGATGCTATTAATAGTTGGCTTCATTAATCTAGATTCTGTCTTTTTTTTCCTAAGTACAGCTCTCTAAATACAGTATTGAGTTCTAAAACTGTGCATACAGTACAAGTTTGCATACATAAATATGTGAAGAAACAAAGATGTTTGCCCTTGGATGTCTATGTGTTACAAATGCATGTTCATCAGAATGAAATGGTGATCAGTGAGACAATAATAGTGTAGTTATTTATTGATGGGTATATAAAACGTGATTGTTCTTCTACCAGCTTCTGGCTTCTGTCCATAATACTTCGCGTATAATCTTATGCCACAACAGTTAAGTATCAATTTAATTAAATATCAATATCAAGGAAATCCTAGATAACTTAAAAGAGTACAAATGTCATGCAGTGGTTTGATATAGATCTCTTAAAAAGAAAAGATGAAGTTTTTTTTTCCATGTATAGTGCTGCCAAAAAGAATAAAGAATGGGCAGACCTTTGGCTTCAGTAAGTCAGCACTGTGTCTAAAAATATTATAATTGTGGAAAGGAAAAAGATAATTGCTATGTCTTTTTTGTTTTGGTTTCCCATCTTCCATTATTTAATCAGTGACGAAAAATGTAATTCTGGCTCATCCGGAGTAGAGTAAGTGTTAGGAAATATTCAGGTTTTATTAGCAGCATTTATAATTAGTGTTCTTACTGGAGGGTGGCTCAGTAAATAGTGGCCAAGAAGAAATAGTAAAATATCATCTGATTTTAAAGGAATTCTGAAGCTGAAATGTAAGACTGGCCCTAGAATTCTTTCAGTTGCTCCATACAATCTTTGATTGTGCAGGTAGGTACTGCAAAAGTCCATAGAAGATCATGGTGGTAAATTTTCATCAGATTATTGCTGGCTATTGACAGGTCAATACTTCTTTGCTTTATTTTCCAGATTGAAGAAAAGAGACGTAGGGAAGAAGCAGAGCGAGAAAAACTTAGAATGGAAGAAGAAAAAGAAGAAAAACGACTAGCTGAACAGAGGATGAGAATTCAAAAAGCATATGAAGATGAACAAGAAGAGAAAAGAAAGAAAGAGGAGGAGGTGTAGTATTTTGATACCTTGACTTTTTTTCCATCCTAAAGTAACCCTTTGTAATATTTGTCCTCTAGATTAAGAAGGTAAACTGAGAAGTGTTCTGTGAATTGGTCTTTTGTTTTTAAAAGGGTCTACATTAGTCAGAGGACAGGTAGAAAATTGTATTAACTAGCACATGCTTCTAACTCTTTATGGTATGCTACTACTTGAAGTACTGTTAACTCTTTTAAGAAAATTTGTATCTTTTTATAATTGACAGTGGTGCTCTCCTTTTAAAAAAAATTGTGAGACCAATAAAAAGCTTTGTCACATTGGTGAATTTAAAAACAAAACTTTTTTTTTTTGTTAGCCTCTTAAATCTAGCTCATGGAATTATTTGTATTCTGGATGTAGCTATACAGGAAGATTTCGTAAAGCCTTTTTTTTAATTGGTCAGGATTTGTCTTTGAGATAAGAACTGCTTGTTTTGAAAGAATTCCAAGCAAATCTAATGAATACTTTTCATGGAGGTAAACTTGTGATTTAATTCTAACCCAAAAGCTTTATTTATCAGGTTTGGAAAATTGAATGAAATTGCATAACTCAGAATATCTTAAATAATTGTAGGAAAAGGACACAAGGCCATCAGAGATGGAAAAACCTTTCAGTACCCTGCAGGACTATGAAAGATCAGTTCAGGATGTAGGACTTGAAGATTTCTAAGACAGAACACTTGGCTTATATTCTAGATTCTCTTCTCAAGTATGAGCAAGTTAGCTGGATGAGTCCTGTCTTCTCGCTAATAGAACTGGTCTAGTATAGAGTAGGAAGCTAACTGGTATCATCGCTTTTCACAGACACAAGA
Source organism: Haliaeetus albicilla (assembly GCF_947461875.1). Taxonomy (NCBI): domain Eukaryota; kingdom Metazoa; phylum Chordata; class Aves; order Accipitriformes; family Accipitridae; genus Haliaeetus; species Haliaeetus albicilla. Next base: position 39,731,845 of record NC_091485.1, read on the forward strand.
CTAAGATTGAGACTGGATGATAATTTTCTCAGTGTGCTTCTGATAGGTGGTGCATGTGTGTATGTTTTCTTTGAATCTGAATTTTTGGAAATGACTCCTACAGTTTAGCCGTAACTGGCAGCAGATCTGGGGACACAAACTGGTGTTTACTGAAGTTATTAGGAATTCTGTTAAATGATTTAAATGATGTTAGCAGAGCCAGGACTGCAGATGTTTAATATTTGCATGGCATAGTTTTTAATTTGAATGTTTGAAGTTAGCCTAATGAAATACGCTTTTCATTTCATACTAATCACTTTGATGTGTAATTTTAACTTCTCGAAGAAAAACAAAGCAAAACTTTAATAATGTCGAGTCTTTTTTGTGTACTAATAATGTTTATGTTACAGCGAAGATTAAAAAATAAAGAAATAATTCGATTAGATGAAGAGAGGCAAAAAGAGGCAGAAAAAAGAAGAAAAGAAAAAGAAGAAAAGCAAAACGAACAACTTAGACAATATTTTGAGAAAGAAAAGATGGAAGAGGAAAAGAAGATGGTATGCTTCAGTGACTTTCTAAGATACAAATACTTCTTCCTAACTTTTACAAATAACTGAGTTTTAAAGAAATTGCATGATTTCTTAGACCTCTACCTTTAGTGTTGTTCACCTCTTAGTTTATCAAGCTATGGTACACTTAGTGGACACACAGAGAACAGCTGATTGAAAAATCAGATATACTACAGTGGAAACTTATCTTGCTGATCAAATTTGTGTTAAAAAAAATAGTAAAAACAAGTAAGAGCAAGCTGCACTCTATAGTTGATTTTTATATCTGCTGTGAAGTACCATGGCCTGCTTTTCCTGAGGTCCAAATACAAATAAAAATAAGCTTATATAATTTAGAGGACTGGAGGACTGTTCATCTTTAACAACGGTGTTCTTTGTAATTTAATTATTTTCTTTTGACCTGGAATGATGTAAGCAGTCCATCAGATAGAATTCTGATGGAGAAAATCTAAGTAAATTATAGAACTCTTTCTCTTCTAGAAATGTCTACATGTCGCTCCTCTAAAATGGACAAGATGCCATGGAAGTGTCTAGAGGAAAAAAAAAAGATATGTAACTTGAGCATAAATTTTAAAAACTACATAGAAAAAAGATATTAAAATTACTATAGGTAGAAAATAAAATCACATGAAATAATTTTGGCAGTAATTTTATGCAGTTGAAAGCAAATTAAATACAAGAATAATTCAAATAAGATAAGCAAAAGCATTTTTCTGTCAAATGAAAAATATTAGCCAAGCTCTTTCTGTCCAAAATAATACTTTATTCAGAATCTATAGGAACATAGTTTCAGTCTTGCTTTCCTCCTCGCAGTTTTCAAGGCAGCCTTCTCCCATCATTCCTGCTCTTCAGAACAAATCAATAAGAAAAGAAGAAAGGATTCCCTCTTCTGAGAGCCATATGTCTTACTATACACAAGTATGATTTTTATAGTCAACATTTACTGATTTATTTAAGACAGTGCAGTGTATGAAATCCTACCAGGTTTTTAATGTTTGCCAGTTATTACTGGGATACCACAAATAACAGGAGACAGTCTTTATGTTAGCCAGTCTTACAGCTCTGAGATTTATTGTTCAATTTTATTCAAAGTATTGAAATTGTGTGTGGGGTGTGTATTTTAATTTTTTTCTGCATGTATATTTTCTGTAGAGATAAGCACCTCATTTTTGAGTGTAGATACTCTGTCCAGCTTACCAAGGTCTAGCGATCTCAAGGTTTAGGATAAGAAAGTTTACATCTAATATAACAACTCATTGTGTTCACTCAGAGAAGAACTTTGCTCAGGCATGAAGTTTAATGTTGATTCCTAGCTACAGACATTATTGTTTTATCTTAATGTTTTTGAAGCTACAAAAAGTGTATAACTCCTAATACACTTCACTTTCTTCTTTGCATCACGAATGAGTTACAGTAGTGGTCCCGAGACCACTCATTTCCATTTGATTTACTCTTCCCTGGGACAATTTTTTTTTTTAAATAAATTTGTCCTGTGAAGAGTAGATTAAATAATCATCTATGATATTTGAATCTCTGGCTACACTTCTGACTTTTTGTTAGAAATGTTTTTTTACCAACTGTCTGTGTGAACTGGGCTAAAAATTTAAAAAATGAATTTGCCATGAAAATGATAATTTGGCAAAATATAGTGCAGTTTCAGAAAATGTTTTAAGTAAGACTTTAAACCTTATTTAAAACTATTGCTTTCCTTAAATGTAAAGCATACTCTGGAGGAAGGTCAGTTTATTTCTGTGTCTTTGCAGTACTTGGTATAGCTTTGTCTTGATCTCTGAATAGTGTGTTATAGGTATTATTTTAGTAATTTGGATTATGCATTTAAAGGTCAGATTTAAAAACCCTTAGGCATTAATAACCTCTAAGGTTACTAATCTGTCTTCCAGTAGTAGTGGTAGTTAACATAAATTGGACATAAAATAAGGAAATAAAATGTACTTATGTCTGCTATATTTTCTTTCTTTGACATATTAACATTTCATATCCATTATGATTACTAGGATCCTCCGCAACCAAGGGTTCCTTCTCCACCTGTCCCTGCTAGAAGAAATCAGTTACGTGCATTTGGTAGGTATCGTTTTTGCTGCAAGCTTGCTTTCTATTACAACGAAATTGTTCTCAGTTACGGTTCTCTTTCTTGCCTGCAAAGGAATAGTCTTACAAAGTTTGCATTTCTATGTGGGTGCTCTCTCTGTCTTAATATTATCAGTGTATTAGTATGGTATGTCTGAAGTATTAATACAAAAGAAAAATGCATTTATTATGTGTCTTCATCAGGAAATATTTTTTTCTAAAAACTCTGATAATGGAATAGTCTGCATGGGAAGTGCTGGATCTTTCAGTCAGGGCACTGGTGACCACTGTGACCAGAACACTGCAAAATGGGAGAGTTTTGTATTGGCTGAGTAATGGATTAGACCAACAATGTGTAGTGAGCACTGCAGTCCTAACTCTAAAATTCTACTTTCCTTTGTTATTCTGCCTAATCCTCTGCTTCTTCCTCTTAGATTTCACTGGTGGTTTTAAAATTCAGACATGCTGGGAGGATCTCCTTTGCTCTTTATATATTGGTTATCTTGGCAATATGTGGGTGGAAAGCACTATTTTTTCTGATTCTTTTTTACACGTATAAAAGAAACAACACATGGGATGTAACAGTAAATGATGTCCTACAAATGCTAAACTCCAGCAGTCAGTACCTGGGTCCATTCTGGGGAGTTACGGCTCTTCCACTAAATGGAAGGCAGAGTGGTTCTTAATGCAGCTCTTGGAAATCGATTGACTCAGAAAGACATGAACTACATCTTCTGTTTGAGTATTTAAGCAAGTAAAACATCCTTGCCTGCTAGGTTCTGGACTCAGACTAAAAGTCAGTAAAATACCAAATTATTAAGTGTGTTATTTGGAAAATAAGGAATTTTTGAAACTGTTTTAACTTGTGGAGGAATGTTGTCCTGAGCACAAAAAAACAGCTTAGACCCAAAGTAGGTCTAAAAAGTCAACATAAGCACGTACTAAAAATAAGTGTTAAAGTTGGAACTCTTGAACACTTAAGAGAGTGCACTGAGCAGACAGCCTACTTTTGAGTCGGGAAACGAAATGAGGTCGTGTGCTTGCTGATGCCACCTCAGTTCTTGTCATCTGCCTCTGGGACTCTGAGGACTGTGTAGATTTGCTAATTTCAGAAAAAGGCTATTTACTGGCAACGTCCACTTGCTGGTGTTTCACAGCTTTTCCTTTTTTAAATACAGCGAAACACTTTAATTGAAGTTTGGATGCTTTCTGCTGTTCAGGGGGTCTGGTCCTTGTGCTGTCTCAAAATACAAGCTCTGGCCTAATTTCTAGTGTATAAAATGCTGCAATTCTTGTGTTTGTATCATCCTTGTTTTAATTAACAGTTCATTATCTCTTTTTTTTTTTTTCACCTTACATTTATGAGGTAGGCAGAAAAGTGTCTTTGACACTCTTTATTTTTAAATTATTTGTGTTAAACTACAGAGGAAAGAAAGAATGTGATAAATGAATTATCAGAGATGAGGAAACAGCTTCGTAGTGAAGAGAGGCGACTGCAGGAACAGTTGCTAAATGTGGCCAGTGATGATGATGTACCGATTACACGGTAAGAATTTCATCTTCAGTTTTAAAAGTTAGATTTTGCACAGGAACTCAAAGCTACTGTGTATTAGTAGCTAGTATTAGTTGGCTAATATACATGAGTGAAATGAAAATATAAAGATAGAACTTGTATATAAAATGTTCTTCTTTTTTTCTAATGTGTATGGGGTTTTTCAAAGAATCATACTAAAGTTTAGTGTAAGAAAGGCTGTACTGGTAAGATTGGAAGTTGCAATACTGTCTTGGAGGGTAGTCCAAAACAGATGTCTAAGGCAGAATTTTATCTCATTACCTTTTTTCCTAGGACATAATTTGTGCCTGTAAGCTGCAATACTACTGCTGATGAAAATGCTTATGAATAGCATAGTGCTGTGGTAGTACTTTCTTTCTTATTGAAAAACATACCCTTTTTGTTTAAAATATTTGGTTTACTTCCAAAATGTATTAGTTAATCATACCAATTAGTTGGAAAAGACTCATCAGATCATCAGTCTTAGTTCCACTCCGTAAAGTCTGAGGGCTTTTTTGATTTAAGTAAGTTATCCCTTTTTATAACACAATTTGCAGTGTCATTACTTTCAAATTTATTTTCCTGCTTTATCAATATTGTATTTCCATCCAACTCATTAATGTTACAGTGTTAAATTATATTCTGCTTGTTTTACAAACTTGTCAAGCAGGAGGAGAGAGAAGAATCCAAAGGACATATTTGAGATGGCCAGGCTTCGTCTGCAGGCTCCAGTAAGGCGACCTTCATCAAAGGAGGCACAAGATCCTGTCAATATACAGAATATCTGGGAATTTAATGAACTTAAATACAAAGGCAGGTAGATCTTCTTGATATTGATGAAGAAAGGTAGCGAAACATCTCTTCTTTTCCTCCATCTTCCATGCCATCCAGGATTTAAAGACAAAAATAAAAATCAGCCTCTTCACAGCTACTGCCCATATACAACATACTCTGTGGACAGCATTTTGTATGTGTGCACATCTCTCTGTGTGGCCATTTCTTCAAGTGCACACAGTTCGTGGCATTGTAATGCTGAGTTATCATTTGAGCACTCACTTAGCTTCCAGTCCTTGCTGCTTAAACTTCTTATGCCTTTGATATTATGATGTTACTGAAAGTAGAGTGAATTTGATATTTTTACCCACCAATAAAATATGATTCTGTGTAACTTCCTGTTTCTCATTTACCAGAAAAAATATTTTTTTAATATAGTAAAATTGTAAAATCATTGCTAAAGTGGCTCATCCTCTTGGCCATTATGATTATTTTTAATATTTTTATGACTTTGTAGCTAGTTTTTTAAAAATGTTTTTCAGAAACATGAGTTTAGGGAAAAATTTAAATTTTGTATCTTTGCTCTAGATTCTGAAACGTGTATGGGCTTGAGGCACATGTATCCTGATCCTCCAAAAGATGACCAGACTCTAGAGATTCAACAGCAGGCACTGTTGAGGGAGCAGCAGAAGAAACTTGACAGAATGAGAATGAGGAGAGAAACAGAAGGTAAGGAATGAATGGTCTGAGACAATTTCAATGATTTTTGTTTATTTGTTTTGAATTTAGTAAGAATTAAAAAACACCAGCTCTAGTTTTTCTCCTTTCAAGTTCACTGCAGTACAAAACAGTAAAACATCAGAATGCTGAAATTCTGTCATAATGTAAAGTGTAAAATAATTGAATGCTTTTTTTTTTTTTAATTACTGTGACTGTTTCTCTTTGGTTCCCTGAATGTAATGTTCATTCAGATATCTTTTATGAACAGTCATGAAAGAGCAGTATATCAAGTTATTTTAGATGTTACTTAAAAATATGAGTTAATTCAACCCTTCCAAAAGTTACAGTTGCAACTATACAAATAACTCAATTTTGAGTGCAAGATACAAATTTTTGGAACAGTGTTTGTCTCTGTAATTCAGACTGGCCTAACTAAATTTTGAAGAGAAAGTAACTTTATTTCTGTGGTGGGTTAGCCTTGGCTAGCAGCCAAACTCCCACCCAGCTGCTCGCCTGCTCATGTCCCCTCACTCGTGCCCCTTGGTGAGATAGGGGAAACAGGGAGAAGAAAGCTTGCTGGCCGAAGTACAGACAGGGAGATTGCTTACCAACTGCTGTTGCAGGCAAAACAGACTCCACTTGGGGAAAATTAACCTAGTTTCTTATCAATTTAAATAAATATTTAATTACTGATTTTTGAGTAGTGGGAAACAAAAAGACAAACATTAAACCCACATCTTTCCTGCCCCCTTCCCCAGGCCCAACTTCACTCCTTCACTCCTGATGCCCCTGCTCCCCTTCCTTGGTACCACCCCAGGGGTTACGCTCGGTCCCTTCAACGATGCAATGAGTGGCATAAGGTGGGACAGGTGGGTGGGTGGATGTATTACGGTCAGTACACAGCCGTTTCTCTCTGCTGCTCCTGTCTTTTTGCACCTTTCCCTCTGCACCACCATGGTCTCCTCCAGAGGCTGCAGGGTAATCTCTGTCTGCTCTGGCACCTGGGGCACCTCCTCGTCCTCTGACCTCAGGGGCTGCAGGGCTGCTTCTCACACCTTTGTCCTCACTTCTCACTGCTGTGCTTTGTTTTGCCCTTTCTTAAATATGTTTTCACAGAGGCACTGCAAGCTTGGCTGATGGGCTCAGCTGTGTCATGCGGTGGGTCTGTTGTGGTACCGGCTGTGCCTGGCACAGGGCAGCCCCTGGCATCTTCTCACAGAGGCCACCCCTGTTTGCTCCTCCCCTTTGCCACAGACACCCCATAGAATTTCAGATTGCTCCTTAGACTGTTTTTAGCCTTAGAGATCAGGTGAAAGTTTGGCACAAAAAACCCCAAACATATACGAAAGGAAAATAGTTACACCTTTCCATACTGCTTTAGAAAAACTGAATGCCGCCTCTTACCAATGGAAATGCTTTGAGGCTCGTTTGTGTTACCTGTTAATAGACCCATATGTGAGCAATATTAACAAAATTGATACCAAGATGTGAAGGGTGACGGTTACTTGTAGGGTGTTTTGTTTGGTACCCTGGTGACTGTTAAAAATGATTCCTATTCCATCTTTGACAGATGTGTTGGTGTTCAAGCAATGTGTGCAATATTGCTTACGGATAACATAACATCGCAGTTGCAAATAAGCATATCTATACTACTTTCTGTTTTAATTACAATCTCTTGAATGTCATTTAAAGCCTAAATGGAATGTATAGGGTTGTCTTCAGTATTCCCCTTTGAAATTGACTGAAATGGTGAATAATATTTCACCAGCTTCAACTGAGATCTGTGTGGGGGTTTGTTTTGTTTTTCCTCCATTAGAATATTTTTCAGTAGGCCAGTCTGAGAAGGCTTTAACTTAATGTTGTCTGGAGAGGAACCTCCACCAGCTAGAAAGCAAATTTGCCTTTTTTCATTAATTTTGAGGACAAGCAGTCATTTTAGCCATATGCTAATGCTAAATGGATAATGCAGGCTTACACGGTGACAACCTAAAGAGGCATTTCCTTGGACAATTTAGATTAGTTGGTAGATAAGCAGCTGACTTTTAAAACATTTTTCCACTGATGCTTATAGAGGATCCTTGAGCAGTCTTTCCTCTCTCTTCCTCTCTCCTACTGCATTACAACATCATTTAACTTTATAGTCTGTCACTGTGTACTGAGCAAGAGGATTAATTAGTTGCCATGTATCTCTACTTCCAGTTTATTCTCCTCGGAGACAAGTTCATCATCTTCCCCTCACTGAAAATAGATGAGTGGTTTTATTGTCTGATTTAAGGCGGAAAGAAAGATGAATTAAAATAATATGTATTTTTGTACTGTGGATGAAATGTCATGTTATAGGCTGTAGTGGCAAAGGCTTACCTGTTTTCCCACACTAGATGTTAAGTGTTCTTTACCTTACATGCTTTATAGACTGTTTTCCCCCTGATATGCTTTTTCTTTCTTTTTTTTTTTTTTCTCTTTATGTAAAAGAGAAATATGGGGACTATTAGTAGAACTATAACTTGAGAAAGTAATGATTTTTTTAAATGTCCCAATTTTTTAAATGCTTTCTGTGTCCCTGTAAGGCAGTCTTTTTTGCAGACTTCTGGATGATTATTATTTTGGGGGATAGGAGGGAAAGGTGCAGGAGCAGGTTTGATGTTGTTTCGCTGCAGTGCTGGGCTCTGCTTGACTGGAGTAATATATCAGGAATGAGCTGGTTGTCAGTCCAGGAGGAGCGACAGCCTGTGTGCTATGGTTTTTGATGCTAGACAGAAGGTGAGCTGCACGCTGAATAAGTTTGCTAGACAGAGATGCAAGAAATAAAAACTATCTTAATAAATATTTTATTTGAAGACTTAAACCAAATATGAAGAGTAACTTGTTCCGGCAAACAGATATCTGGAATACAGAATAAATATTTTTTTGAGTATCCATGAGTTTTAACTACAGAACTGTTGTAATGTTTAGCTTCACTACATATAAATAAGACTCCTGACTCCCTCTGTCTAGCTCTTGATAGACCACTAAAAATAATGACAAAACCCAAAGTGGGGTCAGGAAATACATGGCTCAGGTGATCCCTAATCATGGAAGAAGTAATTCATTTTTAGCTCTCTAATTTTTGAAATTTGATACAGTATGGGTTTGTTTTTCTACTTAGTTCATAGCAAGTTTAAACAAAAAATGATAAATTAGAGAGATTTCTCTCCATTATTGGGGTTTTTTGTGTCCTAGCTGTGGAGTTCAGATGGAGTTTAAAGTGTTGCAGTTTAGCACTAGCAACCACTGGGATGCTGAATATCATTAACTTCCACTTTTTTTTTTAATTCACAAATATTTTTATAAAAGAAAAATATGACGTGTAAATTTTAGTATGTGAAGATGACAGCAAGAAAACCAAAATATTTATGCTAGGGAAGGGAGGGTCATCTTTATTATAGTAAGAAGGCTGTCAACTTTGAGTTCTTGGGTGCACTTTGGAAAGTAGGTTTCTGTTTAAATGCCTTTTCATCTGAAGTTACTTTACCTGGTGTGTTTTCTCAGTACTGTGTTCCAGCTGCATTAGGATTCAGCAGTGTGCAGAACATGATGAAACAAACATTTCTTGCTAGCTGTGTGGCTGGATATTAAGATGCAGTAATTCAAATAATAAAGATCTTAGGGTATCAACAAATGAAACATAAGAGGGTAAAAGAGAGAAACCAAGTATTCATGCAGCAACCTTTTGTGCCCTAATGTGTTGCTCTGATGACTTAAAGCATGCTGCCTTCCCACAAATTGATGTTTTTTACATTATTCAGTCAACATTTGGACATGACCTTTCTATAACAAGAGTTTACAATATTGTTGTAAACGTAGCACAAAAGTAGTTCTGACTGTTGCAGTATAGAGAACTTTTTCAGAATTCAGCACAATTTAGTGCAATTTTAGCATTTAATGAAGTATGATTAAATCTTCTTAAAAAACCTGATTTTTGATAGCCACAAAAATAGTTATGCTTCCTTTTGCTGGATAACAAATCTGTTTTTGAACAAGATGGGAAACAGTTGATTTTTATTAGTGATGAATAATATAGTTCTAATATGAAAAGTATGTTTGCTCTTTGGGAGAGACTGATGAATCCAGCCTTAAGAAGGGCTTGCACATGCTCAATGTTCTTAGAAATAATATACTACCAAATTCTGTTTTATTTCTCTGATTCTACTTAAATTGATGTAAGGAAAGCAGAATAAACGTTGCATTCAAATGTTTTAAAAACATTAATTAAAATGTGTGTAATTTTAAAGAAGTAATGCATAGTAGTCTTCATTTTTGTAATAATATGCTGATAAAAATTTTAATATGTCTTAGTATTAACTGTTTTTATGTCAATACTATTGTTTTGTCCCTTGTCTATGTGGCTTTTGTTGACCAAGATGATTCTGCTTCTGGCGGTAACCCACAAACCATGGGACTGGTAAGAATAAAACAGGGTTGTGGTTTTTTGGTGGGTTTTGGGTTGTTGTTTTGGTTTTTTTTTTAATATTACTTTACCTTTTTCAAGTGTGAGAAATATTGTGTCTTTCACAGATTTGGAGAAAGGAATTACACTTAAGTAACAAGACAGCAAGCTTATTTACTTCTCTTGCTTGTCAATACAATGAGTAACAGTTTCTTAAACTTGACAGAAGTTGTTTATCTTTGTATACAGAGATGGTTTGATTCTTTAACTCCCTTCTTTTTATATTTGTTGGTACTTATTTTATATTCATATGATGTTAGATTGCTGCTGGGGGTGGGAATTAGTAGAAAAAGCCAAGCCAGAAGCAGTTGCTCTGAATTCAGGTGGCTTAAGTGATGCACGTGGCAATCAATAATTAGATCCGTTGTCTCAAATGAGACATTTATTTTCTGACTTGGTGAAAAGAGCGAAATAAAGTGTTATCAAATTGGAATTCTGCACTAACCCAAATTACAGAATAACAGAGTTCAGTTGTGTCTCGTGGGAGTGTGAAACCATACAAAATGGAAGACCGAGCAAGAGCAAAGCCATTAGCCTCAAGGAATTGCATGCAGAAATGAAACGGTTTTTATTTAAAGAAAAAAAATCACTGTAGCACATTTTATAGTTGTAATTTATTGCCTGAAATTCTTCTTCAGACCAATGCTTTGCAGTCAAAAATTTGTTTTTTCTTGTTCTGTTTCCTCTGATAGTTTCTACTGCTTTGATTTCAGAGTGGTTTTCAACATAAATGATTCCATAGTAGAATTTCTGTAACAAATGGTTGCAACTATGCAGTGAACTACAAGTATTACTCTTAGTGCTTGTTATTACTATGAAGAAATTTGTCATTTTAACGCTTTAATATCAAAGATTGTATGTGGTGGGGTAAGTCAAACACAAGGAATCATTCTTTCTTTGATCAATACTTCATACAAACCTTAGATGCAAAGCTCACTTGTAGCGCTGACTGTTCTGAAACTCAAGCAGAGTGACGAGGACATACTTCTTGATGGAAAAGTCTGTGTTACAAAAATCACAACAACAGTTGCCATGTGTAGGCAATTTCAGCAAATGGGATTACTACAGAAAAGTAAAAAAAGCATAATGCTTAAAGAGAACGTGAGTTATTTAAAAATGTATGGGTTTTTTTATAGCCACAAAGTAAGAAACAGTACAGAACACTGTAGAGGTGCTGTTTGTTTTGCAGAAGTTTGGCAATTAATTTACACTAATTATAATTTGGCCCCAGAAAGATATTGAGGCATCTGAATTTGCACATCTTCTGTTTCACTTTTGTAGTTCAGGAATGAATCTAATGAACTCTTGAAAAATTCACTGTTGGAATCGGATAGCGCTTTTATCGGTGAGTTTACACCTCCCCTTAACCATGTTATGAGTGTACAAACATGTCATTTAATCTAATGATGTGTCTCTAAAATGATTATTACTGTTTTAAAATTTGCAGTGGGTGTAGCTATGGTGATTGTTTTAAAGTATTAGAAAATTATGCCTCCAAATTAAAATGCAGATCTTTATGAATTTGTACTGCAATGAATTTGTGTAGGTCACACCTAGAATTAATGCTGCTGCTCACTTGCCTTATACCACTTCATATCTTTTCATGAGAAAGCATCTTTCTGTGCCCATTGTGCTCTGACTGGAATGTTAGCCTTGTCAAGGAGCTTTTTTTGACATCTTCCCAGCTTTGGATAAGGAAAAGCTAATATTTGTTCAGCAAATGTGTTACAATGGTAGAATATGCAATACTCTTCTATTGTTTTGCAGCAAATAAAATAATTTATTAGCAATCACAGCTTACAATTACGAGCTGTCCATAGTGAAATACAGAAGTGTTAGGCAGCCAGTGATTCTTTTCATTTTTATTCTTTGTTTTACAAGCATGCTTGATTTTAAATATGATTATATGAGTATAAATTAGTGATCCATTCTAAATTACTCACTTTTCTACTGTTCACACATTACTTAATTTCACATAACTTGCAACATCATACTTGTAAACATTGTCACTTCCTAATCATCTGAAGTAGATGATTTTTAGTTTTCTTAAGATTTTTGTATAGAGGACTATGTGTCACATTGTCCTGTGTCTCTTTATTCAACCTGTATATGCATGTGTGTAAAAGTCCTATTTCAGATGTGTTTTGTTTCTAGTCACTAGAAATAATAAGGCTAGAACTTATTTTCTCCAAAAAACCCAACTAGCTCAGGCCTCTCTGCGTTATTTTCCATTAGTAAGCATTACAGTACCTTGAAATTCTCTTCAATCATCTATGGGAAATCATCTTAAAGGTTTTATTCTTTGCTGTAGGGGAGATGCAGTAGATTCCTGTAAGTGTTTTTTAACGAAACTAGTTGTGTTTCTCTGCACTGATGATTGTTATCTCTGGCTTTGGTTAAAAGCAGAATTCTTAATTTGAAATGTATTCAAGCTTATTCTGTTAACGTGCAAGTCCTGGAGTACAGGATAGATCCTGGCATTGGGAAGGGCACAGGATGGGGCTTTCAGGCTTGTGCAATGCATTTGGTATTCTCTGTAGTCTGCAATACATTCTTCTTCAGGTTAGGAAATACTCTTTCTTAGTTACAGCCCAAATGATGAAAGGATGCTTCAGGAGAGTCCATCAGCCTAGAATCTGGCCAAATATCCTAACAGTAGCCGGAACAGGCGTGTGGGGAAGAATATAAGGCAGAGGGCAGACATGCATCAACGCTGCAGAGTACTCTTCAGCCGCCAGTGACTTGTAGCTCAGAGGCTTCCCAAGTCAAATGCTGTGTGTTTGCATTTTGTAAGTCTTTCTAAGCTGGGTCTTTAGTAGGCTGTCATTCATGAATCGGAATCAGCATTTTTGAATCCCTCTAATTGTTTACCATCAGCAGTATTGTGTGGATAAATTTCCACACTGTGCCTTCCGTGAACTATCTCCTTTCATCTGCTCTGGATCTGCCACCTGTGTAATGGGGTGCTCCTTGGTTTTATTCACAACTTTCACAAGGTTCATGATATTTATAGTCCTCGCTCCTATTTCCTTCTTCTCCCTATCCAGCTGATTCTTGCAGCTTAGTGAGGTGATGGAGTTAACTTATGATAATATTCACACACACACCCCTTTTTTTCCCCCAGATCTCTTATGACTGTGGTGAAAAGCATGTTCCCCAGTACTGAGGTGTAGGCACTAACTAAAACTTTGTTACCCTTTGCATTCTTTGGGCTTTACAAATAGCTATTAAAATTCTGAATATGAATCTGGTGACTTCCACCCCTGAAATGAAAAGTAACTCTCATTATCTGTGGGCCACCTTCTCTGTGAATTTTGCTGCTTACATTGTCTGAGGGTCTTCTGTGAAATCCTTGTGGTGTTTTTTAACAATGTTTTTTATTTCCTAAGAAGAGCATAACACTGCCCTCCTGTTTTGAGGGTTTTTTTGACATGGGTTTAAAATCTAACTCTATTTTGTAATAGATGTCAGCATTACAAATGAATTTGTCTTTATCTCCTAGGGCTCAGAAATTTGAGGCATTTAGGAATAAAGAGGTTTATCAATTTATTTTTCCCTTTTTTCACCTCATTTGAAACCCTACAATTCATTAGTGTTAATGCAGTGATTTGAAAGCACATCTGCGTAGCAGTATCTGAATGATAGATGCTTAAAGGAACAGGTAGCATCTTACACTGATGAAACACTAAAGGTACAAATAAATTGTTCTTTAGCTTGTACTTTGTTTCTGTGGTGATAAATTCACATTATTAAACGGGTTTTTGTATTCTGAGTAATAGCACTATTTTGAATATAATGAAGTTCAACTGATCTTGTAACTAGAATTCTGGTAAGTGGATTGTTAGCCATCTACCATTTCAAAATTATGCTTTGATTTTTTTTTTTTACTTGAAACATTTGTTATGAGAGCTTGAGTACTTTTGGTGAAACTCAGGGAGAGAAAAGAGGAGAGGGGAGTAAAATTTTTATTTCTAGGGAAAAACCAACTGGTAATATGAAAGAATTTTTAAAAACATCTCTCTGTTTCTCTGAACTTCCTTGTTATCAATCAAATTTATTTTTCAAACCTAGGTATGTCAATTTTCAACCAAAATAATTGCTTAATTGTTACTTTAAAATTTTTATTTGAAGATCTTTTAAACTCATGAATTATATAAAATATTTAATTAAAATTTATTTTCAAATTGCTAGGAAATGAAAACCCCATTCTTTCCACAGTTATGATTTATTTTTAATGTCACAGTATGTCATTTCAGACAAATGCTGCAGAATTGTTCAGTACCTTGTGTGTTTGTGTGTGTGTGTGTGTATACATATTTACACACTTTTTTTTTTTTTTTAATTTAACGTGTCGGACTAGACTAAAAGCCTTTCCAAAAGGTGACTTCGTTGTCACAAAGAGTAATTGCTGGTAATAGATTCTGTACTGGTCTTGTTAAGCAGAGTCCTTTCTTTGCTCTGTTCTTGGAGGTACTAGAGGGACTGAACTAGAAAACAGATCCCCCTGTCAACACCAAGCAGCAGCAAAGCCATAAAACAGCCCCCAAGCCATGGTTACTGGTGCTGGAGAGAAAAAATGTACTGTTTGAAACAGTTTGTATGTGAAGTGGTTTCCAGAATCAGCAAAGGAAGGGGAAATAGACAAAACAAGTGTGAAGAGACCTTACCTTAGGGTTCATTTATATTATAAAAATAGATTAAACTCCCCCCACTGTAATGCGATAGACATATGACCAAAATTTATTTAGTTATTTATTTTTGTATGAACAGATTCTAACACTTTATTACATGAAAAGGCTATGATATGACTAAGGATATGTGATTAAGGCATTGATTATGTTATCATATTCCATGTAACATTATTGTTCCATGTAAGGTTATTATATATTCCATGTAACATATTTTCATACATAATTTATTACATGATTGTATCTTTTTATGCCTCTAACTTGCTTAGTGTTCTCTCTTTCAAGCAGAGATACTATAGTCATTAGAGTATTCATTTTCTTTAAAGGTCTAGGTATAAACAAGATGTGGTGAAGTAAGGTAGGTGGTGGATTTGCAGGATGTGAAATGCCTTATCCTCTACCTAAGAGAGTTCTCAATATATATCTCAAGATATTCCTTGCCTTTGCTTGAAGTTCATCCCTTGCTGCTGTTGTGGTACCTTGCTCTTTTGTCTGCGTCTGGATTATCACTGGCTTCATGCAAGATGTCCTAATGAATACATTCCTTTAATTCCTGTGATTAAATCAAATACAATATATTGGCTCATTTCAAAACATAAACAGGTTTGAACACTGTCTAGTATTTTGATTTCTTTGAAAATTATTTCACCTGTTTTTCCAGGTGCTAATGGAGAAACGTTTCCTGCCTTGGGAGAAGTTAATTCATCACCTCAGCATCCACCTTCTGCAAGGGAGAGGAGACGAATAAAGCAGAAAGCTTTGGAGTGTGCTGTATGTATGATAACTGGATTGGCTTAAATATGAAGGTGGACCACAGATCTAATGTCAGACAGTTCCTGTGGTCCCTTAATGGCTAGATGATAAGGATACTGAGGGTGTACATTTGCCCTTTTAAAAAGGATGCTGTTTAACTCAAGGATTTGTGCATTTTTGGATTTTCTGCAGGAGGATGTTCCACCAGGCCATCCGCTGTTGCTGCAGCCTGACAGCTTTTCTTTGCACTCGAGCTTCAGCCTCGATGTTGATCAGTTGAAAGGCAAGAATGAAGAACGATTGCACAGACTGACCGAGCTCCAGCAGAAATCTGCTTACTTAGGTATGCTCTGTGTAGTAGAGATGATGCAGTGAATACTAAGTAATTATAGTAATTAAAGGAACAAATATTAATAGACTGCCTGTAGTTGAACAGTGAGCAGCTGGCTCAAACGTAGGAATTATGAATAGACCTCTGTAGCTGGTGCAAGGGTTTCCCCAGCAAACTTCAACACAGCTTTTTAGAGTAAGTTTAGAGGAGGGTAATAGGGAAAAGACTCTCTAATTCCTGTCTGATCAGTCACTCATACTTGTCCTGTCCATACTCATTTTAATATTGCAGTGTGTCATAGCTAGCAGTAAGATGCAGATATCCATAGCTGAATTGTTAGTGGATAGATATGAAACTCCTGACTGATTAATGTTGATGGTGTTCCTGTGTAAGTTTATTGGCATTCCTGGGAATCAGATGTCTGTGGTCCAACCAGCATGAAGATATGCCAAAAAATTGTGTATGAAGAAGTACTTCTATTTCTAGTTAATTTGGATTTTCTATTGTTCACATAAATGATCATTCAGTATTTGAGGTTGATATTGATACCTCTTTCACTATACACGCACTTGAATTTATTACGTATGTCTTGTGACCATATAATACATCAAACTCTGGGAATTATCTCAGAGCTTCTCCATAGGCTGCCTGCCTGATGTAGATCCACTTTGTGTTTAAGGTACCAACTGTGGCAACCATTAATGGCCTTTAATTTCTCACACGGATTATGACCCAGTTGATAGTCTTTGTGCTAATGATTCTTTCATATGAGTCTGAAATCACCCTTTTTTTAGGAGGTGGTTGCTATGCTGTCTAGGCAATTGCAGTATCAGTATCCTTTTTATAAACTTAATGAGAGTACAGATGCTGACAGTTTTTCTGATTCTGTTGCTATGGGTACTCTTACAAGCACTTCATCTTTTTTTTGTTTGCTTTAACCATCTCACTGTGATTTTTAAGTCACTGAAAAAACGCCCAAGCCCATTCATATTCATTTCTGTATAATATAAATAAATGCTCTACTAATTTTACTCCACCCAAACATTTTTGCTATTTAAACTTCTTTTACTTCTCTGCCCTTGTTCCATCCCACCTCTTTTATAATTTCGCCTCATATTGTGTGAACTACACTTTTTATTTTGTTTGCCTTCTGTTGCCATGGTCTCCAGAACTTCAACCTTTAGATATATATAATTTTTGTGTGTGTGCATGTGTGTATATATATATGTCTGTGTGTAGCTTGTTCTTTGGAACACATGGGGATCATCACTCAGCATATGTGCCTCTTGGAAATGTAAGGAGATCCTTTTGCTCAGCTGTGGTCGTTAGGGCTGCACCGCTGCCTGCTCTCCTGTTGCCTCCTCATACTCAGTGACATTACCAAAAAAAAAAAAAAAGAGTCAGGCCAAGTGGTTTTATTCCTTTTCCCTAGCAGTTTGATAGAACCCTTGTGGCATCCTCTTGCTTTCCTAACAGCTAGGACTGTTATTTCTCCTCCACCTTCAGAGACACTGCTGTGAGAAAACAGCTCTGTCACATATTTAACTAAGGAACTCTAACTGGTTATCTTCCCTTTAAATGACCAGGAGATGGCAATTTACAGGCTTTGATAGATTTTTAAGAGCTGATCCTGTTGGCACAGTAAGAAGGCTCTGCTCACAGCAGTTCACTTTCCTTTATGGGACTGATGTGGGAACCCTAAAGCCTCCCTCGACTTGTTTTCTTAATTGGAAAATTAGTACATATTGGAGCCGGGTCTCCACTGTTTTCACCCAACCAAAAAACCCATTCCCATCAATGTAGACTCGGCGAGTACTTTGGGCGATGAAGTCTCTGCAAGCCAGCAGCTTTCTCCAGCAGGCAATGTATGCATGTTCCTAACTGCCTAAACAAGAGCAGGCTCAGATACAGAAGAGAGAATTCTTACAGCTTTGAGCACGCTAGATGATATGTGGCTGAGACCCTGCTTATGTAAGAGAAGTTGCCTAAATTGCCTGAGACTTTTTAGGCATTCCTCTGTGCCTTTAAGTAAAGGAATGCTGGACCCTGTGATTATCTACAGCAGGCAGTAGCACTGATTCCTGGTAAGTGCAGGCTGACAGAAGACAAACACCAATATCTGTTCCAGGGCGCTGAAAGAGTTTGTTCTCGTCTAGGGGCAGGATGGGCTGCAGTCAGTTTTTAGTGGGAGTCCAGACACCACTCAATTTCTAAATCAGTATTTCATGTGAAGGAAAGAGGTGTACTTATCCCCAGCTTCCAGATACAAACTGTGAATTAAGAAGTGGCAACTCCAAAGGAAATTCTTTGTATGTGGCCCAATTAAGAACAATTTTTTATGGAATATACAAACTGTTAAAATTCGTGATGAAGCAAGTTTTGTACTGTAGCTGATCTGTTGTGCTTTCTAAAAGCAGCACCAAATGAGCCTGATATAGTGATGTGGACTATGAGGTTATCTCTGACAAAACAGTTGTTCCTACCTCTGACTACTGGAAGATCTAATGGCTTTGTCTTGGAAGGCAGTAATAGTTAAACTCGGGGAAATGCAGCCTTCAGGCCTGAAAGTCCAGTTTGTCTCTGAACAAACACATTACCTTATTTTTATTGTTTTCTAAATATCATCTCTTAAAAAAGTAGCAAAGAGAAAATTAATTTTCTTTAGGTATTATTTTTCCTGCCGTGTACTTTTGTTAACCCCACCATAACTTATGTATGTAAAAACTGTGGGTTCCAACCCACAGGAGACTTCATCGGACCCACGATTTAGGAGACAAAGGGGTTCAGTCTGCCAGCTTTAAACCCACATCAAGTAAAGGCAATGACAGGCCCTAGAGAGAGGGATGTCTGTTTACACTTCTGATGTTACAGAGAAGTTCTGTTTTAACCAGACTGAGAAGGCTTAGAGGATGATCAGATCACCGTCTGTATGATGTGACAGAACTAGTGGATTCACTGCCAAGTTCTTTTTGAACAAAAAGTATTTGGCATTTTGTTTTAGAACCTGCATCCCACCTTAAGCACCAAGAGGAAAACTGAGCCTTCGCTCCCAAAGTATGTGGGATTGTGCGGTTTCTATCCTTTCCTCCACATCTACACACCTGGCTGCTGCTTCTGCAGGACTTGGGTTCTCACACCCATGCTTAGACCATCAACTTTCAAGTTTTAATGAGAAGCTTCAGAGAAGCTTTGGTTTAAAATCAAATTTTAAAAAGTCATCATTTTTTTCCAGAATAAAAACCTTAAGTTTGGAAAAATCATCCAAATACATACATTACATGACACTTATGAACTGCTTAAGTGAAATATTTAATCACTAAAGAACATACAATTCTGTTATGTTTTATTTGAATGAGCATGTTTCTGTAAAAATTTTATGGTTTTTTCCTAATCCAGAGTATTCAATCATAGAATGGTTTGGGTTGGAAGGGACCTTAAAGATGTAGTTCCAACCCCCCTTCTACTAGACTAGACATTTTTCTGCCTAGTTTAAAGCCCCTCCCCCCAAACCAGAACCTCCTCATTTACATGACTCAGCTTTAAAAAGGAAAGCATTGCAAATTTCAGTTGTTATAGGTGTGGGGTGTTTTGCATTATTTTTTTGTTTATATATGTAAAAATTAAATGTTGTGAATAAAAAAATGAACAGCACAGAGAAATGATAAATTTATATCATTATATGTTTATATATATATAATAAAAACTTATGTTATTTGATAATCCACACAAAAACTGTCTAAGGTATTAGGTAAGTATGATTACTGTCTGAATTGAAACAAGTAATAGTAGAGTTCAGAATGATAACGACCCCAAGTTCAAAGGCAAGGCCCTTTTGGTGGGGTTTTTTGTTGTTGTTGTTGTTGTTTTTTTGTGTGGTTTGTTTTGTAGCTAGAAGATGACAACTTACCCAGTATGTGTTTCAGAACATTGCATTAACGTTACTAGCTATGCTGGACTGTGATGTCCAGACTTGCTTGCATTTGCGGTGTTAAAATAATTCTTCCCAAGTTCTTTCCTGAGTAAGACACCGTCTATAAAAGAGTGTTTAGCCATAACACTGTAATTTTAATGACCTTATTTTTATATGCATTTTTCTATGCATATATGGACTGCCAGATTTGCCTTCTCCCTATAATAGGAGACTTTGGAAAAGCAAGACTATTCTACCGTGTCCACCCAAGTTTGCCTGTGTCTCCCCCTTGTTGATCTGGCAGGGGGAGGAGCCGTTGGCATTAGACATCAAAGACTTGGGAGTCTTTAGCTGCTGACTCTAGATGGGCCCAGTTCCCCAGAACATCAAAAATGTGTGTTAAGTAGAAAAAAATGTAATTTAAAGCATTATTTATGCATTTATTGCAGACAAATAAGCCTGTTCAATATAACAAAATGCGATCAGCTTTTGTCCCCTGTGACAGGTGTATGTTGCTCTCCTTTGCTCTCAGGTGACAACGTTTCCTTAGGAGAAGCGGATGACCTTTTGAAGCGCACTCCGCCTCACGCTGCCAGACGGCCCAGTTCTGTTGACACAGTTGCAACGGAGCCCTGGCTAAGACCAGGAACTTCAGAGACGCTCCAACGATTCATGGCTGAACAGTCAAGCCCAGCAAAGCTTTCGCCGGACGACGCGCTACCACTGAGCTGGCAAGGCCTCTCGACCGCGCACGGCTGACTCCAGCCCTGCTGCGAACCGGCTGTGCCTTGCAGCAGAGGAGGGACTGTTCAGCACTAGTGCACTTTCCAGGGTCTCTTGTAGGGATCGTTCTTGTCCATGTATGTAGTGTGGAGCCGTATGGGTAGTTTAAAATAGCAATAATAAAGTAACAGAAGCTGCAGTGTAATGGAGATGTAGAGCAGGGATAGTTTGTACTATATGACATGGGAAGTGGAGGAATAGTTTGGTGGTTTTTGCACTTTTTTATACAAGTTAAGTTTCAGCCTCAGAGCTGGAGCTACCACAGAAACAGTGTGTGTGTGTGAATTTGATATAAAATCAAAGTTAATTTTTAGCTTTGTTTATAGCCAAACTCCAACGCTGTCTGGAAATAGAGTAACCCAACAGCAGAGGTGCATTTTAAGCTTTTACCAAAAGAGTAACTAACTTGGAGAAGGGCGCTTGCTTTTCATACAGTCATGAGTGCTGTCCTGCATGAAAGCTCAGCAAACACTTTCATGGAAAACTGACTATTAGCAATGTACCTTATGTTCCCTAACCTGTTATGTGCTGGAAATATAGCTACTGTTGCATATGTTTAATTTATGGTTCTGATTTAAGAGTTAATAAATTATTTTGTTACTAAAATGTAAAAGCAGACTTCAATTTTCTTAATTTATCATTTGCTTCAGCTTATGTTTACTCATGAACAAACTGGAACCTTAAAGCTGTCTTCAAAGAAGCAGGAAAAACACATGGAAAAGTTGCTGAGTAAAGTTGCTTTAGCAGTGAACCGAAACACCAAGGTGAAACAAGGGTAAGGCTGTGATTTTCCTCTTGGTTAGGAATTCCCACCCAGAGGCCAAAGCTTGACCAGCAGGGAAAAACAAAAAAAAACCCAAATAATGAAACCAAAACAATTTGTAAAAATTTATTTTTACTCAACTGCTGCTGCCTTAAATCTTCCATCTACCTGCTTGAAGGCCATGGCGGTTCTGTGATGATGGCAGGCAAGAGATGCTTGCTGAGAGATGTACTTCAACATTGTGTTGTGCCTGGCTTTGTCAGGGCTTTAGTGTGTTCCTTCCCAGAGAGGAAGTGCCCATTCAGGCTAATTCTTACCATGAGTTTCTGGCTCATCATGTTCATCACTTTGGGTATGACAGCACTGGCCAGTTAAGTAATGCAGGGATCTTAGTGTAATCCAGGACCTAGGCTACAGCATGTGTTATCAATCAGCTTCATGGCTGTTTGATTCTGAATTGCCCAGAGGCAGGAATCCCAAAATACTTTTAAGCAGCTAAGGTGAAAATGTTTTATAACAGTTATCACCCTGCCACTGAGCCTCTCATGCTGAAGCCCACCTTTGGTATTTCGTACTTCTCTTCCATTTGTCACCTGCCAGCCTGTCCCTTGTTTTTGATGCCTGGTGGCTCTTTTCAGCTGCTTCACAAGTTGAACTTTGTGATCCATCACTGTGCTAACCCCAAGCTAGACACAGAACTTGTCTTTTCTTCTTCATCTAGTGGCCTACATAAACTAGTTTGTCTTTATTGCCTGAACTTTAACCAAAGTTTCACTCCCTGACAGAAGCATAAAGTTAAGTGTTATCCTAAAAAGCCAGCTTCATTTAACTGCAGGAATTTTTGTAAATGTCACTGACCATCACAGACGCACTCGTTTCCTCCAGTTCAAGTCTCCGACATGGCACAGTCCCCCCCTTTATGTTGCTTCCTTCACCTCTGCAGTGACCTGAAACCACTGAACTTATTTTAACCTCACTGCTCAACAGCATTTAGCACAGTGAATTACACTCTGCCTTACAGCTACCCTCCCTTTGGCATCCAGGCTGCTATTCAGGATACTCTTAGTCCTTCACATCTTTCCTTCAGCTTTCTCTGCACATCCAAAGCTCAGTTGGAGGCAGGGTGTTTCTGCCTGCCTTCCCTCAGGTTTTTTTAATTTTTTTTTAAATTAAAAAAAGAACTGCAAGTTGAACATAATACCCAGAATACAGCTAGTGCAGTTCTGGCATTGCAAGAACTAAAGAGAGGTACCAAAAAGAGTAATGATGATACAGGAGTTCAGTTTCCAATGAGCCAAGACTAAACAGCTATTAGGCCTTTTGCACATAAGCAGTAAATAAAAGTAAGGCATGAGAAGGTCATGCTGTAAAAAAAAAAATCATTACAAAATAGGAGTACACAACAGAACAATGAAGCAGTAAGGTTTAAAACAAAAAACCCCAACCACCCAAACTACACAGACATTTAAAACAGAATTAGGCAGACACATGGATAACAAATACATAAACAGTTGTTAAAACAGTGCTCCAGGCAACAGTGTGGGGAACACCTTGACAACAGTACCAAGAATACCGTTTGCCGCAGGCATGGGGGAGAGTATGACATCACTAGGAATGGGACACATTATACTTACTCTAAGAATTATTACTGATCACTGTCAAAACAGACAAGACTGACCTCAGGTCTGGCCTAGTACAGTTGTTTAAGATTTAAACATTACACAACAAACTGAAAAAATAAAATACAGCCCAAGAAGAAAGGCTGGACAATTACAATTAATTAAATTAACGTCATTTCTCCCCCTTCTGACTTTGATAAATGCAATTTGGTTTTGCTCCACCCCAATTAACATTATCAGAAAACTCCTAGTCAAAGGTCATGCCTTTTAATTCCCTTCACTGGTTTTTCCACAGCTATCTCATTGAACTGCTTACGCTTATTTTTGGAGCCTGCTGCCAAGAGCCACAGGCTTATTCCCCTGTGAGATCAGGCTCCCTCATCCACTTTCTCAGCCTTCATGCTTCTCTCCTTTGCTAGTCATGCGTTTTGTGAGAACACACTGGAGAACCATCCAATCCTGCTTTTACTTACAAAATCAAAGACGCCGACAAGGCTTAGCTGGCTGCCGTATTCTGAGTCAGCAGTCAGATGAACTGTAATCCCAGCCTTTCCGCTCCCATCCACCCTTATTCCATAGTCTGTTTCGTGTTAATATTTTAATCCCCAGAAAGCAAAACGCAGTATTTGAGTTTCTATCCATGCAGCACTACAGGGTTCATTTGACTAGTCCACCTACAAGCGCTTTTAATCTTCCTTTTTTGTTGTATGGTGTTTGTTTTTTTTTAAACTTACCATTCTTTTTCACCCTGTATTTGCCTAACAGTGAGAAGACACATCCTAGTCAACCAAAGGACACCCACCTTTCTGCCCCCGGAGGGCTGGAGTTTGTTCCTTTGAAACAAGAGCATGAGAGGCAAAGGAAACTGTAAAACAAGTAGCTGTGGATTAGACTGGTTTTGATTGCACTGATGAAAGAGTTCAAAAACTTTATTGACCTATAACCTGATTAGAATATGCCAGATGAGAACCAAATATTGTACAGAAAGTTGTACAGAATTTTTTTTACATAGAAAACTTTACATATCTGTACCATATACATTTTGTCCATCTGAAAAAAATTTCTACATCCATTGTAATACAGAATGCTTGACAATCTTCGTTTAACCATCAGAGCACAATTCACAGTATGAATACATTTCCAATAAATTTAACCATCCCCAAACCATGCCAGATTTGTTACTTGAATATATTCAACATTAAATTCTGTACATAAGAGTGAAATCTACATCAAACAAAAAACATCTGACAGCAGACACAACCTAGACTTGTTTGCAGTGATTCAAGTTCCAGTCCTTGAAGGATCATCATTTCAATGGCTCGTTATATTTAAAAGCCCTAAAACAAGTATATTACAGGTAGTTATGTCAGTCATATTTCTACCTCTGTTCTTGACAAAAGCCAGCAACACTAACTTCTGGGCTACAACGAAACCAAAAAAAAAAAAAAAAAAGAAAAAAAAAAGAAAAAGAAAAAAAAAGAAAAAAAAAGAAATCACAACCCCACAAAATAACCCCAAACTTCTAGTGCATTTGGTAAACAATGAAGTGTTACGGGTTTTCAGCAAATCAATAATACAGAAATAAAACAATTCAGGAAGAACTGTATAGTGTTAAAGAGTTTATATTACAGACCTGCATCTCTGTACATTTTTCACAGAAGGATGATTACCAATGTCTCAGACAGCCTGAGTGTGCAAAAATCTTAGAATATCAGACATAGTTGCTAAATATCTTTTACCATGAACAATAATCTCCATTTTCTTTTCACTATAAACATTTTATCCTTCAAAATACAGCTCTCCTGAGTTGTACTTCTTGCAGAAGCTCAAACCTTTACATATATAGTTCTTTGGGTACATTTTACTTTCACACCCGCCATAAACATCTGTTGCTACACTGCTGTCTAGGACAGTAAAGGATATTGCAGCCCATGCTGACAAGAGGACTGTGCTAAAAACTGGCTCGGTGCTCAGCATGAGCCAGGTAAGAGAAACTGATAGAGATAATCCATCAGGAAATAAAGGGACTGGAGTGTTGCAAGCCTTAATTACAGTTGTAAGCATCAGTACCGTTAACCCTTGGATACACATTGCCATACAGAGAAACCATTTTTATGGATATCCAGACAGAATGGCTCAGCTACCTGGTCCTTTTATTTAGCTGAGGAATATAAACTTTTAAACGGAGCAATACTCAGTCAGTCACTATCTGTTACTGCTTGCTTATTCCAGACTCTTGTTCTGGTGGTTGGGATATTTGGAAAACCACACCAATCCGCAGGAAAAACCTTCGTAGAACAGCTCTAAGCTCAGGAATAAGGTCAAACTGCATAATTTCACACAACAGAGGATAGTAGAATGAGGCATGAGCCTTGAACTGAGGAGAAAACAGAAGAAATTATTCTATTATGCATCAATACACCTCAGAAAGTGTGTTGCAAGTGAAGAATTTTAAATAGTCTCCCAAGTCGAGGTGAAAAACCCACAAAGTGACAGCAGAAACATCTTTATAACTGAAGCCAGCAGTGCTAGAATAAGGCTAAGACAGCTGTGATGTACTCTGACAGATGCTCACTAACTATACACAACTCCTTGCTAATGCTTATTCTTCAAGAGGAAGAATTTTTCTATTATCAGTTAAGTTTTTTGTTGTAGTTGGCCCCTTTCAACTTATTACTTCAGCCAAGGTTAGTGAGAAATAGAGGGACATCTAAATATGGATTTATGTACTGCAGAATTGCTTTGGAGAAGGTCAAGGTGATGTACATGTAGCACTGGAAGAATAAACAGGAGTTATTTCTTTAAATAAAATAATCAGCTGCTAATCCTTTTCCTCAGCAGGAGAGGGGTAAAAGCAACTTGCCACACACTTCTGAAGGATTTTATCATCTTTTAGATTTTCTCAGACACATTTTATTTTATCACTCACTGCACCCTCACTCTGCATTACTACTGTCTGTATCTGTCAAGTGCAGTTTCAATGTATATTCCCTCAACAAAGAGCGTCTACAGCGCAGTAGGAGCTTTGCAAGTCAAATATATAACTGCGTGAAGAACTGGTCTGGAACTACTTCTTACCTGTAGATGTTGTCTTAAATACCATTCCAAACAGTCACTTACCCTTTCATCACTTATCTTCAGGACTTTAGTCAAAAATAAGAGTAATAGATTAGTCCAGGCTTCCCGATGACTTTCTGAAGTAAGAGTGAGGAAGTAACTCAGAGCCTCACTGCAGACACTAGAGAGAAAAGACACAAAACCTAGTAACTAACATTTTATTTTGAGCTTTACTGCAAAGAGGGAGCTTTGACTCTGCAACTATACCGATGTAGAGCCCTGGTGCAGAACAGCATCGTTTCACGAAAGCTACTGTAAGCCTGATTAGTAACAGCACGCAGTGATTTTGTTCAACTCAAAACCAAAGTCCTAGGACTTCAGTATTAAATATGCTGACAAAACATGATTGTGCTGTTTGTGCTATATTTAATGTGTATCAACTGCTCTTTGAAAGGTATTAAAATGCATGTGACAAAATGATATGTAGACTTTAAAAATTAATCTCATGCTGATGTAACCAGGTAGTTTTCAGCTCTGGTCCCTGGTATATAAACCTTAAAATACTTTCACTGCATTACTACCACGGTTTTAAGCCCTCTGCTATTCCAACACTTGTTTGAACGACTTTGTAAACTACAAACCATTCAGGTGAACCTTAGTATTCACAGTAATGAATAACCAAAAAGCCAAAAGCTTCTGTATGCCCATAGGCTCCTCAAGCCCAGTGCTCATTTCTGCAGATGAGAACAAACAGCATCTGTTCCCTGAACTATCTGAGGTTACTGCAAGAACAAAGCAGGGTTTAGGTGATAGTTGCTTTTCTTTTTAAAGAGGAGCTATAACAATCCCCCACCTACCCACACGCTACAAAAAAAAGGTGACAAAACCTTTGTTCTCTCCTGCAAATCACATAATAAGAACAAAAAGCAGAGGCAGCGTTAGTAGCTGGAGGTACAGCACTCTCCTGACAACATAAAAACCCTTAATATTAGCTGTGACCACCACCATACTGTGTTAGCTCTAGGAAGTTTACTACAAAAGGAGGTCTATCCTTTTAAATAAAAATAAACATTCTTTAACATGAGAAATAACATCAACAGGTTCAGCTACATGGACCTTACTTTAGTAGTCTTTGCTGGACTTCCTCCCATGCACTGGTACGGCTTTCATCCATGTACATACGGAACAGAATGCGCAACCCACAGGCAAGACTACTAGTCTCCTGTTTCAGAAGATTAGGCTTTGATTTGCCTTTGAAACCTAGAGAAATTCCAAGCATCCACTTACATTTTTGTTTCATCTGACATTTTTCCTTACAGTCTCCCACTTCGCCTCTAAGCATCTTCTGCACATAGACAGAAGAACCACCTTATGTAATTAATTTCTCACAACATTTAGTACAACGGAGTACTGCTAAAAATTAACCTATGTATATATACATTGTAATTGTGTTTGGTGCCCATTTTTATATAAGCTTCCAAGTAGATGTGAAACCTGGGTGTATAATAAAAGTGCATTCCAACCACCTGAACAACGGACCAGTTGGTCTCAATCATATATATTTATAGTGCATACTGTTTTATTGCTTGTTTTTGATAAAAATGTCTACAATGCTACTGTTTCCAAAGCTGTTACTGTATAATTAAACTCAGTTTGCTAGTGGAGGTCCATACTAGCAAAAAGCATACCCAAAATATTAATACCACCTCACTCAAGCTGAAGCGGTTCTGTGTATGCATACATCAATGTACCAAACAGCTTGCTGCGTATTCACAGTATGCATTCACCATTAAAAATACTAGTGTAGCTAACCTTTGTGCAAAGAATAGATTAAACAAAATGCTACAGAGTCCATTTTCCATCTGTCTCAGAAAATGACAGATATTTCACTTATACACTGGTAGGTAAAACAACCCCCCTAACAAGTTTTGGGGTTTTGTGCCTGCAGCTTCCAAGCATGGGACTCACACCTACGGCCCAGGATCAGCTTGGCAGCCATAACCCAGTGAAACCTTAAGTTTTAGGAAATTGAAAAGATATTTGCACCTGCACAGATGAGGTCTCCTCCCATTAGGGATTCTAGGGTTATAAAGTTACAGCCTGACAGTCAATTTTACATTCAGCATCAAAATACTTTTGACCTATTTTGGGGTCAATTCAGAGCACAGTAACACACTCTCACAAAATACTTCTCCAAGGTGACTGACTCACCTGCTTTCCAGAGAGCAGTTCTTTGTTCATTGTTTGAATTAAATGCTTTAGCAAACCTGTGAGATTCCAGCAGACAGTCGAGAAGTTTGAAAAGCTGCTGTGATGTTAGAAAACGATACATCCCTTGATCTTGTGTATCCACATGGACATCGAACTCTACTGCATCTCTCTATTAAAATAAAAGAAAAAAAGAAAAGAGATTTCAAATAAAAATTCACAATTGTCTTCAGAAAGCTCCTGTGATAACTCAGTCCTACCCTGTTTTCATCTGCACTTGTATTTGAACTTAAAACTGTGTTAAAGGTTCTATCCACATCCCAGTTACATAAATCCCTTTGAACAATACATGTCTTAATCTTCACAGTGTGCTGCCCCAGCACAGCAAATGCAATTTAATGCAAGATGTAGAAGATCTCAACAGTCTGCTGGAAGTTCTCAAGTGCTTCTAAAAACTGTAAATTAGAAGATGTTACAGGAGTTTATGAAACTTTATCTACTAGAGAAAAAGCTGTTAAAAAGAGAGATACCTATCGTTCTACTTACTTGTGCTGCTGCTAGATTCTCTGCATCCTCTTTTTTGCTAGTTGCTGGGAAGAACACAATATTGTCGATAGTCTGAATGAGTTCCAGTTGTACAACGCATTTGATCAAAAGAGCAGCAAATAACTTCTGCTCTGGAAATTCTTTAAAGGAAAGAAAAAGAAAATTGCTTGTTAACCAAAGAACTGCAATACTTTTTTCTTTTTTGAGCTATTTTGGAGTTAAGTTGAAGAACAGCTGAACTTCAAGCACATTCATAAATCAAACCTGGAATACACCCATCTGAATTACTCTTCTAAAACCACGACCGATCACGATGTTAACAATAGCCAGGTTTTAAAAAAAAATTTCATAACTTTAAAGTTGCCTGCCATATATTGGACAAATATTCAATGTTACCTAAAAATCACCAAAATTAGTGACCTTGTTGTGTGCATCAGTGCAATTGCAAGAACCAGAGGCTGAGACTGTCCACAGGCAAAGAAGGCTCAGGATAGCACCGATATCACTGATCCTTGTTTGTACTTGTGGCAAGTACTAATACCACCAGGCATGAGCATTTTAAGCACCAAGATGTAACTCTGCACAAGTATCCTAAGGGTTTGGTATACTCTCTTCAAATCAGTCTAAATACACCTTTTTTTTTTTTTCAGCTATTGCTTCAGTTGCATTCTGCACAAAAGAACTTCGCTCTTAAGAAAAAAAATATTACTCATTTACATAGCATTATAAGGAGAGTACTATTTTTAATATTTTGCTTTGGGTAAAAAGCCTGCAAGTTAGCAGCTGAACTCTAGATTTTTAAAGCACATGTCAAAAATGTGGACCCACAAGAGTCCAACAGAACCCCGTCATACTACACAAAGACAAAAATTTAACCAATGTAATTTTCTTCACATCATGTTTTTAAAGTTATAGCTGGTGCTATAACCAAAGATATCAAATATCTGCTAAATAATACTCTTAACAGATATAAAATGCCAAATCACTACAAAACACGCACTTGCTGTTGGCCTGGTTTTACTCATTTCTTCAACTACTGTGGACCCTGCGCTGGGTTGATATGGACGTCCATCTGAAGATCTAGGCTGAATAGAATCATGAATATCTACAGACTTCTGTGAGATTGTATCCTGAAAAGAAAGCAAAAAAAAAAAAAAAATTAAAAAATGAAATGACAGAAAACTTCTGCAAGCTAATTGTCAATAGCGTTGTGCTCTTCATAGCTTAAGACGTTTGCTGTTTCAACACTGCACTTTTTCATTCACTTCATATTTGATATCAGCATTCAAGAAAGATGTACTAAAAAGATGACCTACTAAAAAAGAATTGAATAATTAACAAGCAACAAATATTTAATTACACAGCAAAGTCAATGAGTAGTATTTTGCACATAGGTTTTTTGTATGCCATCCAAGCGTTTAGTATGTCAGCCAACAGTTAGTTTGACTTTTACCAGATTAAGTGTATGAGGTTTGCTGCAAGGTTCCAATACTGGGAAATGCAGTACCCACCTTGATGTACAAGAAAAACCTCTAATAGCTTCTGTGAGAATTTGTATTCCTTTTATAACGGGTGAAAATGTGAACACACAGCTCTTAAATGACAAGTCCAAACAATACGAGGTATCATCAAACTTTAACCTTTACTTGCCTTCACTCCCTTGACTGTTCTGAATTATATACATGTTTGTAGGTGCTACAGGAATTTACCACAGTAAAATGATGGAGGAGGAGAATATATGCGTATCAAGAAAATGCACTAATTTAAAATCCTTTTGCCAGAGAGCTGCTTCAGCAGACTACTGCAATGTGTTCTGATTCTCCATGTTGTATTGCGTTATCTTGAGAGCTAGAACTCAATGACTCTGGAAGATGAATTGTTGGGGGTTTGTTTTGTTTTATTTTTTAACAAATATCTTCCTTCTTGATCAGTTGAATGTAAAGTATTAAAATCAATGGTAATACCTATTGCTTTCATTTCAGAAAGCATTCATTGAAAGAGGGAAATGTAATTAATAACAAAATATGTTATCATTAACTGCAAAGCAGTTATATATAGCGATTACTGTCCCTTTCAGCAATCCAGCATTTCTATTGGCATTTGTTCCCTAAGTACCACTGGAGACTACACATTAATTCCCTGTATTGTGGTGTTAGCAAGATTTAAATCTACACATACAGCTCCTACAAAGAACATATCAACTTCTCATACCAGTAAATAACGAAGGTTTTAATCTCTATTAAGTATAAATATACTTTAATAGATATTATGTATATAGAGAGTAGAATGCTTCCTTATATTTGAACTACCTGAAGAAAAATTAGATGGAAATATCTAAAGCCTGCAAAAATTCTATCCTACCAAAAGAAAGGATCCAAAATATATCTCCTTTAACACTACTTATTATACAAATTCTGTTAATTTTGAAGTTTTAAAATGTCTTTCTACACTGAAGACAAAAAAGATTTTTGAAAACATTCATTTTAAGCTGTTTCAAAGAGAAAAGACCTTTCAATTTATTCATAAGACATTTAATGTATTTGCCATTTTTGCATGCTATTATATTTAACATAAATGGATCAAAAACATAGCCAACGTTTAGATCAAACGTTTTATACATCAAACCACTACAAATGAGTCAAGATAGAGCAAGCACGTTCAGTCACACGGATGTAAAATACCTGTATAATGAGAACTGGCTATCACAAACATTTACACTCTGTTGTAAGTAAATTATGTTAACGGTCCATAAAGATAAATGGAGGGAGTTGGTCTCTCTTAGTAGAACTCATTTGGAACCATATCCTTGAAAATTTTTTATCAAATGTTTCATTAATCTATAAAGAACTTCATGCAGCAATCTTGTGAGAATGTCCAAAAGCTAAACTAATTCTCATCAGCAGTTAAGTATCTACAGGGCTGCCACTTGGAGGCAAATCCAAATTTTACATCAGTTGATTCAATCAGTGCTAAGAAATCTGATGGTTATACGTATTTTCTATATTAAACACTGATGTTTAAGTCCTTATTACCAGAGAAAATTTGAAGGGAAAAAAAACCCCAACAGTCTATCTAACTGGCCATCTTTCCACCTCCAGCATTTTCTCGTCATGCCAATGTATCAAAGAGAATATTGAGCAAAATATAAGAAAAACCATGCCCCAAACCAGAAAACAACTCAAACGCTAAATACAGTATTATAGAGACCTACCAGATGTAAGACATTACCTAAAATATACACAGATAACAACCTACAGCCAACTTCTGGAAGCTAACTTTGCTGCAAACAAATACATACTTTTCTTTCTCAATTAATTCCTTGCCATTTTTAAGGATTAAATAGCACTTTAACTGGAAAAAACTTTTTCAAGTAAACCAAAATTGAAAAATGGGTTTAAACTAAGTTTACTTTTCACTTATTCTACATCACAACACATTTGTACCGAACGCTTGCAAGCTTTTAAAATATTTTTTATTTCAGCAGCTTACCAGTTTTTCTTTTGTATCAGAAGGAGATCCAGAGCCAAACTCTCCACTGACTGGTCGCCAAGTCAGCAGCCTTGAAAATACAAAACCAGCACCAAATTTATTAAGTTTGAAATGATTAAATTTTCTCAGAAATACTGGATTTGGCTTTAGGCAGTGCTCTAGTGCCATTAGTGGGCCTTGTTCTCTCACACTGCCTTAAGCTTTACGTGGAATAAGGAATGAATCTACCTCAGGACAAATGAGCATGAATGTCTAGAGATGTTTTGCGTTCTCTGTTTGGGATATGTTCCAGCATTGTGGTTCTATTTTCACTTAGGATTCAACACTTCCACTTAGGAGTCATTGTTGTTAGGAAGTACCATGTCACTGACAATACTTCTGATCTCTTCCCTGCTGTTTTCCTATAGCATGTTGCCATCTCAAGGATCTTCGCCTTAAGCACAAAAAAATTTCTACATTAACTGTAACTTACTGAGGCTGTCTGTGCCTGCCAAGAATTGAGGGAAATTGGATTAAATAACCTAAGTGGTCCCATCATCTCTTGTTCTAACAAATCTATTGCTACAAAGTAAGATTGAACTTATTTGTCATTGTTAAGATCTCAAACTATTTAGCCTCAATCTACGCGAGGCAATGCTTATGCTTGATGGACATTTGTGTCTGCGTATCCTAAGTGAGATCTTTCCCATTGTGTTAAGGATCCTAAATTAACATATCACTGACCTCCATACAACTAAAGACTGTATAACTCAAAAGACAAGAAAAGATAAAATCTTGAGGCATGTAATGAGACAACAAATAAAGTAGAGCAGAGAACTGAGTTGATTCTTGAAAGCTACTAGGACACATATTACAGATTATTCTGGATTAGAGGTTGTTAAATACACTGTCATTTATTTGGGGCTATAAAGTCTTATAAAATTCCATCTGCCAAAGGAGGTATTGGAATAATGAGCCATTATGAGCCAGTAGAGGACAGATCATCGTAATTTCTGCAAGGAACCAATTCTAACTCTTGAATTTCCCCAGGATAAGATGGCAAGCACCGGCAAGCCAATACTTGCTCTCATGATGCTTCAGAAAATTTCAGTTAAAAAAAATTATAAACAGAATAGAAATTAAATAAAAAGGAGACTCAAAGAAACTATTAAAATGAGGTAATGAATGTGGGCTGGATGAGCAAACAGTGAGGTGGATTGAAAACTGGCTGAACAGCTGAGCCAAGAGGGTGGTGATCAGGGACATAAAGTCTAGTTGGAGGCCACCAGCTAGTGGTGTACCCCAGGGGTCAACACCAGGTCCAATTCTGTTCAACATCTTCATTAATGATCTGGATGATGGGGCAGAGTGGAACCTCAGCAAGTCTGCAGATGACACAAAACTGTGAGGAGTGGCTGATACACCAGAGGGTCAGGCTGCCACCCAGAGGGATCTCGACAGGCTGGAGAAATGGGCTGATGGGAACCTCATCCTGTTCAGCAAGGAGAAGTGCACAGTTCTTCACCTCCAGAGGAGCCACCCCAGGCACCAGCACACACTGTGGGCCACCCAGCTGGAAAGCAGCTCGGCAGAGAAGACCCTGGGGGTCCTGGTGGCCACATGAGTGGACATGAGTAAGTAATGTGCCCTTGGTGCAAAGAAAGCAAATGGTATCCTGGGCTGCATTAGGAGAGTTGCCAGCAGGTGGAGGGACGTGATCCTGCCCCTCTAGTCAGCACTGTGTCCAGTTCTGGGCTCTCCAGTACAAGAGAGGCATGGACGTACTGGAGAGACTCTAGCAAAAGGCCACAAAGATGATTAAGGGACTGGAGCATCTCTCCTATGAGGAAAGGCTGAGGGAGGTGGGACTGTTCAGCCAGGAGAAGAGAAGGCTCAGGGGGGATCTCATCAATGTATATAAATACTGAATGGGAGGGAATGAAGAAGATGGAGCCGGCTCTTTCCAGTGGTGCCCAGTGACAGCACCAGAGGCAACAGGCACAAACTGAAATACAGGAGTTTCCCTCTGAACATCAGAAAACACTTTTTTCCTGTGAGGATAACTGAGCACTGGCACAGGTTGCCCAGAGAGGTTGTGGAATCTCCATCCTTGGAGATACTCAAAAGCCAGGACATGGTCCTGGGGAAAGTGCTCTGGGTGGTCCTGCTTGAGCAGGAGGGTTGGACCAGACAACCTCCAGAGCCCCTTCCAACCTCAGCCATTCTGTGTGATTCTGTGTTAGTATCTTCAGCTATCAACACCTCAATGATTTTCTGGAAGCTTGGCAGTACAGTTTGGGCTTTTCTAGTAAATGCTGAAATTGGTAGCTGAGTAAATACTCCAGTACTAAGTTTTCCAAACAAGGAAATAATATGATCATCTCTCTTTGCAAAAAGGTAACTTGCCAAGAACCAGCAGAGGCTAGTCTTGGAACTAAGAATTCCTGCAGCCAGTGCTGCAATTCTTAAATTGAAGAAGTTATACAATACCTGAAAGATGTTTTACATGAATGCTAAAAAAACCAACAGATGTAATCCTACCTGACTGGATTAATAAAAACCTCTGCCAGAAGATACTTTACACTCCAGAGATTCATAACATCTGACTATTTCAAGACAATTAGCAATAAAGCACTTGCCCATAAAACTTTCATATATACCACTGTGCAATTTGTCTCTGTCTTCATTTCAATGTTAACTGTCGTGTTACTTCCAGACATGGGAAAACAAAGGTAAAAGGAGCATTTGCCTTCCCCTCTAAGTACTGGGGCAGCCTCCACAACAAGCTGGGTACTAAACATGTGTTGTCAAAAAAAAAAAAAAAAAAAAAAAAAAAATTAGGCTGGGAGGGCAGGAAAAGCTCCACTGCAAAAATAAGGCTAACAGAGGTACTAAGAAATACAAATATGAAATGCCAGCCAAACAAAGAGTCACTGAAAAAGAACCAGATCCCATAAAAAGAGGGAAAAAAGAAGGAGCTATAAAGAAGGAGAAAGAAGTATCCTCCTAGGGCTCAGAAAGGGAAGGGAAAAAATAAGTACAAAGTCTCCATTAAAAAGATAAACGAATACCTGTATATTGTTATCATAATTTTTTCTTAGCCATCTAAAAAGCTTCAGCTTTAATCAAATATGGTCAAAGTGAAAAGACTGTTTTCAGCAGTTTTGTGTCACCCAACAATTGTTTGGAAAAGTGCAGGCATACTTTCACCATGGGAAAGGAGACTCATTACATATGCTCAAGGGATTACTGATGTATAAAATCCAAGTAAGATTTACTTTATCCCGCAAAAGTTGGGAACCTCCTAGAAATATAAATAGGAATAATATAATGAAGTTCTCAAAGAAGGCATAGAAGATTAAAAAAGGAAATGAGAAGTAAAGAATGGAAATCTAAGGAAGGAGTCAGATACCCTCATAGGAAAAATAACCCATTTGAAAAGCAGAAGTGCCATAAACATCAAAGGGAATAATGCACATATTTCAAATCAGATATAGCTAAAGGCAACAAGAGTATTCTGCATGTGTCTAAATACGAAGATATCCAAAATGCTGCTCTAGAAGGGTTTTTAATATTCAGCTATAAGAATACCCGGAAATCTAAGTTTTGATCATATGTGGAACCCAAAGCAAATGTTCCGCTAGTAAGTATTCACTTCAAAACCTTTCCAAGTACAGGACATAGTAAGTTAGGGCTAATTCAATTGGAGTTTTACATGCAGAGATTTGGCTTCAGATTTTATTTTTGGCAGTTACAAAAACGCAAAAAAAAAAAATTTTGCTAGCTCCCAGATGTTTCAGCTTTATTTTAGTATTATTTTTTGGATGCAATTAATTCATATCGACTCACATAGAAAAGTAGGTGAGGTAGTGACAGATGGATTAACTCATCTTTTAAGCATGAATGAAGCTCTCTTACAGTGCTGACACATAACTCTAAAATAAAGGAATGACTGACATGCAGAAGGTTCCTTTTTGCTTCAATTTTCTTCAGGCCTGAACTAGGTGATACCCAGAAGCAAATGCTATGAACTAGTTGACAGACACAGGACAAGTAATCATACAACAGTTCAACATTAAGACTATCAGATTTGAAAACAAGTAGTGTTTCACCTCAGTGTTGGCAGGATAGGGGGAAAAAACTCCCTCATCTTTGGTATAATGCTGGACACGATTTCTTGTTATTCTGCTCTATGATGTATATGTACAACATACTACTCAGAATAGTACAGCCTTGTTCCAAGAAACTTCACATGGAGTTATAACACGAAGGGAAAGAGAGTTACCAAATATGCAAGATAATTTTCATAAAAAGATTAGGATTCATAGGAACATATGATGGTAGTTATCCATCAACCACAGAGACTTAAATCTGTAAGACTGTTGCAGTATTTTATGGAAAAAGCTTCACATGTAATTACAAAATGCGAAGTCTGGCTATCAATAGCATTCTTCTATTACAAAAACAACATGACCAAAAAATCAGATGGTACTTCTCAAAAAATCCAACATTGTAAAATTGATTCAAGTTACAGTTTTAGGTTGTGGGTTTTTTTTTTTCTTATCTCCCATATGGTATTTCTAGTTTTTAACAGTTTATCATTTACAACACAGAAGTAGTATATCTAGCACCTAATTTATCATTATGTTCCAAGAAAGTCTGCTTCTATTTAGTCCACACATAACAGCTTTTTGTTCACCCCACCAATTAGATATCTAACAGTTTGAAATCAGTAAGTCATCTAGCTAAACTATTTTGCAAAGTATAAATATCAACAGTTGTCTTACGCATGAGGGATTGTAGTTTTGAAAATATCCAGCATGCAAGTACAAGTTTTATCCCAGATTTCTAGGGTAAACTTTTCACCATTTAGGATGACAACATTCTCCAAACAGTTTGTACCAGACCGTGCCAGTTGTTCATTGTCTGGAAAAGATGAACAGTGCATTTGTTTATTCACATTCGACACAGTAAAATATTAACATCGTTTAACATAATTTGGTATAGTCCTACCTTGCTGCACACACCAGTACAGCTGTGCAAATATATCATCCAAAAGAACATCACTAAGTACTTCTAAATACTGTGTGAATACATCACATATTGCATAAAGTGCATGGTTGCAAGTAGTTGTCATCCATTCAGCTTTCTAGGAGGGGAAAAAAAAGTTATAACTTTAAGGTGACATTTTTAGGATACACATCCCTGCAGGCAGGCA
The DNA here is from genome assembly GCF_947461875.1 of Haliaeetus albicilla. NCBI lineage: Eukaryota > Metazoa > Chordata > Aves > Accipitriformes > Accipitridae > Haliaeetus > Haliaeetus albicilla. Next base: position 39,769,357 of record NC_091485.1, read on the forward strand.
GATATATGTATTTACTCAATCTGAATTGCCTTATAGTGACATGCAATTCCTTTCTATATCTCAAAACCCCCAAAACTTGGGAGTCCCAACTTTTGCTTTGCTAACTAGCAGGTTCAAAAAACTACAGAAACAGACAAACAACTATTCTTGGAGACCATATTATAAGACTGACAAACACTTACCATCATGAGATATTGAGTTTGACATTAAACTTGATGTCTAACCCTAGCTCAATAGTTTAACGCCAAGCTAAGTTTTCTGTGTCTCTTCTAAATATTTTCCAGTGAATAAATATTTAGAAAGTGAGACACGTCTTTCTACAAATAGACAGAGCCTCTCAAACAGTTGACAATTTTTAGCAAACTTCTAATATTAATAATTTACACGTAACTTATACTAGTAAGCCCATTTCTGTTTCACTTCCTTGTTAAGACAGTACCTGATCCTGGTTTGGCAGGTCAAAACCTCTTTGGTTGGTCAAAAGGGTGCAGTGAAAGCACAGTGTTGTTTTATGTGGTTTTTTTGTTTGGTTGTTTTTTTTCTTCCTAGTCATCAGAAAGTTTTGAACTAGCAGAACTTATTTCTTCTAATTGTGACTTCACTGCTGATTACAAGCCTCACCCATTCGGCATGCATGTTGCCATGAAATTATGCATGTCTCAGATTCCAGACATCATGTGTAGAAGTTGCAATTCTTCTTACAAACCCTAGATAGGTTGCATTTTATGCTATTCTTCTATTGTTCATAGTGTAAACTACCAGGCCTTTTATACACATGGTTTAAAAAAAATGAGAAAAGTGACAATACCTCTAACAGAATGCTAATAAAATAAAGTAAGGCGACTAGAACCACAGGTCAACCATGCAAGTTTTAGGGTTTGACTTACATTACTTGGTAAGTTATATTACTAATAGAGTTTCCTACTGTAAATATGGATCTCATGTAAATTATCTTCCCCTGCTTTTTTCACCTCAGTCTGCTGTTCTGGCAGTTTCATATTGTCAAATATCCTGAAGACAATCCGAAACAAATCTTGCCACCAGTGTTTTTCGTAAGTATGGCCATATGTTTTCATTATTTCAAACATTACTGTTAAGCCCCTGAAATGAAGAAAGAATATATATTAAGAGTTACAAAAAGACATGCACTAGACCATGTATGTCCAACTGCAACAGCAATAACAAACTCAAATACTGTTAAGAACATTATACATTAATCTGATGTGGATCAGTCACACTAGTATACTAAAATTAAGTAGAAAATCAGCTTGTTTTAAAAAGTACTTAAAAATCACAGGCAATAGCCAGAAAATACTTTTGGGAACTGTGGTAATTTCAAATTAAAATAGGAAAATAACTTCTTTACAAAGGACCACAAAAATAAAGGAACAAGTATTTCCAGGTAAGAAGTACAGAGGTCTAGAAATGAGTATTAATCTTCACCAGCTATAAAGGGAGTCCAGATGCACAGCTTGTGTGTAGATGTGCAAATTTAAAATTATTTGTATACAACCTCTCATATTTAGCATCTGAACTGCAACAGAATACACTTTATAAGGGAAAAGCTATATTCAAGGAAAATAAGCAGGTTTTACATCAAATCAGAGTACAGCTTTGCTTTTTCAACTGTTTCTGCAATCCTCAACCAGTTAATGAGTCATGATATAAAACCAGTTTTAAAATCCTCAAAGTTAGTATGATGGGCAAGACACAGAAAGGCAGACAGGACTGGGGTCATGAGTTTTAATTAAAACCAAAAAAAGATTCCAACAGAATTTTGCTGTTGGAGTACACTAAAACAAAACTTACTCATTGCATGGAGCATTTTACATTTGTTTTAAACAGAGCAAAACCAGAAATATGACACGAGGCTTACCCCGGTCAACTATGACAAATCACTAAAATGGAATATGTAACAGGGGCATATATCATGGAATCAAACATCATACATTTATATTTACTAATGAATAGAGAGGATCAGTATTGCCACTGGAAAAATACAGATTTGGATATTAATCCAATGTAATACCTTATTTAAAAAAGGGGGGGAAGGATAGGGGAATTTAATGCATATTGACCATTTATAGTTGACCTTCCACTTTAAAATAATGCTTGCTTGTTGTATGTTAGGAAAGTTAAAAGCTGCATCCATCGCATCTGACTAAGTTGAGCTGAGCTGTTTTAAATAGTTTACAGGTTCTATAATAAACAGAAAACACTCACTATATTTTCACTTAATTAAGCTTTAGTTTATTTTCAAATGAATTATTTAAATAATTATCTTTGTGATTTCATGGCTATTCATCCTGAACAGGCACTATCTGAATTTCAACTCTAAGGAAGTGTAATACTTACCTATTTAACATAATGCAATCACAACCACATAACTTCATTATTTATTATAATGGAAGATAAAAATTTCATACATAAAGAACACAGACTTAATTTCTACATTCCAGCATCTATTTGAAAGGTTTTAAAAAGTCTGGTGTTCCCACAGTAATATCACCTAAATTACATACATAAGTCATTTTACAACCATTACATTTACTAAGAGAGTTGTTTCTATTTTAAAAGTGTAAAGTAAGCCTTTTAAAATTTGAATTACAAATACTGATTGTTACCTGGTTCTTACATCTAATTTGCATCTATTGATGATACAGGACAACTCAAATAGAATTGGGAACCATCCTCGCACCCATACTCTGTCTTCAGGAGCTACGTTCATATCATCACTTGTGTATTCCTTGAATGCCTTTAGAAGAAAACACAGGGTTATACAAAGTCGTAACAGTTATAGATTCTTCACAATAAACCACAGTTTGGACTGCAAATAACAATCTCTGCTGTACTAGTATTACACCCCAATACCTCAGGGGAGCTGGCAATCAAAATAATAATACTGAGAAGGTGAAGTGTTTTTCAAAGTAGTGCTTAGTATATTATGAAAAATAAACTAAAAAAATAAATGAGAAGATACATTCAAGCATCAGTTTTTGCTTGCAGTTCAGTCTGAGTCTGTCACTCTCTTTTTATAGAGACAGTACTGGAAGTGAGGATCTACCATAATATTTTGAGGATATCAAGCATTTTTGCATATGCCATTATCCATTCTTCACAACATTTCTCAGTAGAGAGCAGATCCTGAGATACGTTGATTTCTAGCAGCTCTCAGGAAAGCTAGCCACCAGCTGAACTGGGTGGATGGGGATAGGCAAGGGGGAATAAAAGAAAAGAAATAAATTGCTGATACTTTCAAAGCCTGTGGCATTTTATACTCCTATTGCTTCTGAATAAAGTACATTTCTCATTAATCTCTGAAACCTGAAGGGAAGCCAGTAAGGTTAGCACAAGTGGTTTTTTCTTTATAAAAGCACTATTGATTAAAGCACTTATAATTTAGTTAATACAGACTATACCTGAGGTCTATCAGATACATATTTTGCACAGTGGCGAATGAGGCGGATCGCTTCCATACTGGTATCTGGAAATGCTGCATTGCAGGCAAATTCAGACAAGCACTTTACTGCATCCTGGAATGAATCTATGGTTGCTGGGAAGTGTTTTTCAAACACAATTGCTGGGAGAAAAGTGTAAACAGAAGAAAAAAAAGTGTCATGCTTTAACATCTATTAATTCTAATATGAACTGACTGTAACAGAAGTCATGACAGACTGGTTCATTGATTGGTGCTGTCAAATGCTTAAGTAGTAATAAAAACTGAAAAGTGAATGCTCAACCAAAAAAAAAAAAATCAGCTAGAGGGCATTCTATTTTGACAGTAAATAAGTGTCTAAAATAAATCAAAGTAGCATCTAGTCTAAAGGAGGGAAATTTAACCGTTAAGCAAGAACAGAGCAATAGGCTTACTGCTTAACAATAAGTAGTCCATGTGATTAGAGCTTAAGAGGGCTACATAAAGCACAGAGTTGCATCTACAGAAGGACTTCCTCAGCAATATGGCCCTGTTGCCTTGATTTAAAATAGTCACTTTTGAGGAAAAAAAACATTCTTCATCAATGCTGAAAAAGTTTTAGAAACTTACAGAGGTTGAGACAGAATAAAGAGATCCCTTATGGCACTTAAAGCCTGAGATCTAGATGAGAATGGGAAGGAGGGGGGAAGAAAAAAAAAAAAAAATCATAGTGCCACCTAGCTTAGCACTTTCTTCTAAGCAGGGCCATAGACAAGCACAATTCAGAAACAAGGAAAAAGATAAGCAAACAACATAATAGTAAAATGACTACACAATTTTTTTTCTGAGGGAAAAAAATTATAAAATTCTTCACTTAAATGAAAATGTACACATGAAGTAAAATTATCTAAGGCTCAACTTGTTTTTACTACAGAATGCTACAAACTGATAATTTTTTTTTTAAAAGCATAAAGGAAGAGAGGTAACTATAAACTTACTGAATTATTTTCATAAGTACTTTTCCCAGAGGATTGGTTGAAAAGTGTAAAACATTGGTTCTAAAGCATGAAGCGGGCTTTACTATACAGGTTGTAGAGCCAACAGTTAAACAAAGCTTCTCAGCCTCTGGAGTCACATACACTTTCATGATGTCTGAATATCGTCAATACTCACTGACAATGTGTCCTGTCGTCTGGAATGCAAGTTCCACTATACTTTCATCCTGATCTGAGGCTGCCAGATGAAATACTGAAAAAATGTTTTTCCAGCCAGAACGAATGTTAGCAGCCTGGGAATTTACCATCTGTGCAATACACCGTACAACCATGTCTCGAATAGTAGGAGACCTAAAATAAAATAATAAACAATAATTGTTTCAACTGTATTACACAATCAATTAGAATAGTATCATTCTCCAGCAACTGATTTTACAAAAGTAATCTGAAACACTAATTGCAAAAGTTGGTGCTTATGATCCCAGGCGACTCAGTTAATTGTACGTTATTACCTGTTTCTCTTCATGATATGTTCAAATGGTCTTAGGAAGTCCTTCTGGAATCGGAAATTAGCGAGTTCTCCCTTTTCTAAGAACTTCATTGATAATTGCCTTAATGAGTCTACTGCAAAAATAGCTACATCTTCATTGGGATTGCAGCCAACCTGATAACATAGAATAGAAATGCATAGTAAGCTTGCATCAGAATTCTTATGGATTCAGCCCAAGCTGCCTTTACATTTGATAACGGAGCACTAAGCAGTACTGGAAAATTAACAAAATTAAACAGGAGCCAGTTCCATAAACCTTATTGTTAATGCAATTCAAGAATCCCTAACCAAATCCAGCTACTGTCTACATTATATATCCTAGCATTTAAAACTTTCTAAAAATAAGCAAGCTATCTAGCAAGACTTCAACAACCTGTATTAAAAATGCATGTCAAACATTCACCTGATAAATAGTCAATTTAGACCTAAACAGAAAACAACCTCTTATCCCAAGCTTCATAAACCCCCTCACCAAGTAAGAAAACATAACTAAAGGCAGCCAGTTCTAGACCCAGATCATGATAAATAACTTAATGTGTACTCCTGCTTTTACATTTATTATATCGTGTACCTCTGTCTTCTCGCAGCCACTTCCAGCTTTACAATTTTTGTTGTGTTTTAAGCTACTTATACAGAAGGACAGAAAAAATAGTATAACTCAGATGAGCACATGCTCTTCCAACAAATCTGTTGTATCAATTGTATCAATTGTTGATCAATTGTATCAATGCAAGGAGTATGCAATATAATCATTAACAGGGATACCTTATTAAAGTGATCTCCAATAACTTCCCAGATCCTAGACCACTGTAGCCTTATCCGGCCCATATTGTAGTAAGAAATCTCTACTATCTTCTGCAAACTAAACATTCGAGGGTGGGTAGCAGACAGCAGTTCATCCATAGATACAGCACAAAGCCAGCGAACGAAATCCACTGTTAAATGACCACAAATTTTAATGCAATATTTTTCCAAGGTTTAAGACAAAGCTGCTTTATGGGTTGGGGGGGGGTGGGGAGGGTGGAGATAAAACCTACCAATAGCATTTCCATCCAACCTTGTAGATCCTGTAAATATTCTGTAAAGTGCAGTTTAAGACATTGTTACAATTTCTTAAAAAAGCACCTATTAAACATGCATTCAAGTTTTTTTTAAAATATACATAGAATTAGCAATTGTGGAAAAATACTGAGCTTTGAAAATAAAATCAGAAATATTTCAATTATTTCTAATATTTAATATATGCATGGAGGCTGGGAGGTGAGCATCGCTGCTATTCCTATCCTCTCATTGACAGGGACTGATGAATAATGTCAGTAGTTTAGAAACTATTCAGCCCTGCTCCAAATATGAAGTCAAACTTCTCCAGACTACACAATTCCTATTTGCCATGACAAATAGATACTTGAAAACTTCTCATTATGAAGCGGGGAGAAATACTGCAAACATAAAGAGCTATTATCCGTTTGACATTAAGACTCCAGTTCGCTTGATGTGATTTTACTGCAAGGCAACTTTCATTGAACTGACATCGATCTTGCTGTCTATACTCAATCACAGGAATGCTTGTAAGCCTTCAGAATGATACCCCTTTGTGATTGTCAATTTTGACAACCATTAAGAAAATGACATTTTCTGATTTCTTATATGCTGAGAGAGCAAGATCCACTAACACTCCAGTCTGATCAGTACTTTACGATATAAACAGGGAATGTTTATGATATGTATTACGCCTGATGAAATCCAGTTATGATAAATATGATTCATAGAAAAGAAGACGAATAATAATTTTGGTAATTTCAGACAATATCTACATAATCTAGAGGAAAGCAGGGAGTCAGTAATTATATTTAGGAGAAAAAGGGTCTGTCAGTAATGCTCCCTGTACTAAGGCAAAATGAGATTTGCTATGTGTTACTATTTGCTATATGTCACCGGACAGTACAGCAGTCTTCATTCTGCAACTCTCCTGCAATAATTTTATATCAGTAAAAAGGCTTCTTGCTTAATCTTTGTTCTGTTCCTTCTTGCAAAATTACTTCTGCTCCACAAAAAAGGAAAAAAACCACAAAACCAAAAAGCACTTTAATATGATAATATTTATGTAATTTTTTCCAAATAGGGATAAAGTAATAATGTCCGATTATTAGCACAGGGTATTCAAATATTGCTTAAAAACCTTGAAGTGGCAACAGCAAATTTAATACAATACCTGTCTACAGCAACGACAACACTTTGGGAGCTAGTTTCACCAATGGATTCCTGAATACTTGCTATCTGCTTCCAGTCCACGTTTCCACCAACTAGTGAACAAAATTTGAAAAATGCGTAAGAGATAACACAGAAAGGGCTAGGAATAAAGAAGAAGAGAAGTTGTGCCACTACCAGTACAATTAAATGCATTTTTAATTCACAAAAAAGAGAAGTTATTAATTTCCCTTGCATAAGCTGGTGTAGTGGTTTAACCCCAGCCAGCAACCCGCAGCCGCTCACTCACTTCCCGTCCCCTGCCCCAGGGGATAGGGGAGAGAATCAGAAAGAAAAAAAAAAGTAAAACTCGTGGGTTGAGATAAGAACAGTTTAATAGAACAGAAAGGAAGAAAATAATAACAATAATAATAACAATAATAAAATGACAATAAAAATAATAAAAGGATTGGAATATACAAAACAAATTATGCACAATGCAATTGCTCACCACTCGCTGACTGACGCCCAGTTAGTTCCCGAGCAGCGATCCCTCCCAGGCCAACTCCCCCCAGTTTATATACTGGACATGATGTCATATGGTATGGAATACCCTTTTGGCCAGTTTGGGCCAGCTGTCCTGGCTGTGTCTCCTCCCAACTTCTTGTGCCCCTCCAGCCTTCTTGCCGGGTGGGCATCAGAAGCTGAAAAAATCCTTGACTCAGTCTAAACACTGCTTAGCAACAACTGAAAACATCAGTGTGTTATCAACATTCTTCTCATACTAAACCCAAAACATAACACTATCAGCTACTAGAAAGAAAATTAACTCTATCCCAGTTGAAACCAGGACAGCTGGGCATCTCAGTGAACAGTTGCATGTTGGTTTAAATCCTAATTCTCTAGATTCTCTATCCATGTATAAACTATTAGTCCCAGAAAATCATCCACATTTGGAACAATTGTGTGAATAGATAAAAGTGAAAAAAATTCAAAAGCACAAGAACAACCTTTTTCTCTCCATCTTTCAATGGATCTTTGGTAATTCTGCCACTGAAAATACACAACATATGATAGAGAATTCTGCACAGAGGAGAACTTCCCACACTTTATTAGCAGCAAGTGAGTAAATCTATCCTGATAGATTTTCTTTTTAATCATTCACAGAGAAGAGCTCCCACCAAAACTTCATCTTAAAGCTACATCTCAAGTACAGCAAAATTATCACCTTACAGTAGTGAAAAAACCCTATAATTAAAAATAGCAATATTTATTTTGGAGGCTAGTAACTGTAATGCACACCTGCGAAAGATCATGTTAAGAAAATGCTAACTTCACAACAAGCAAATTTCTGAAATTCCTGGCAATCTCTAAGCCCCCCTTCACCCCCCATCAAAAAAAGAGCAGGAATCTTGCAACCATTCTGGGTAATTCCACCTACCCTGTATTTAGGTTTTTTTCTTAAACAGTCTGTCAGACAGGTAGGGGAGAACAGAAGACTGAAAGAAGTCCAGCAGTTCTGTTCTCAGAGCTTTGCAGAGACAAAAAGTTCTCATGTTTCAGACTGACTCCCAAAAGTCTGCCTCTAAGCCTTGTTGTGCTTCACACTTGGAGGTGGCTGGAGATGACTGGCTGTCAAAGCCAGATAAACTGACCCATCTGAAGTATTTTTCTAAGGCATTTATGGAGTAACCTTTCTGTGCATACATATGTAATCTTATACTAGTATTTCAGCAACTTATAATACTGTTGGGTTTGACCAAGACTTCTCTTCTAAGCACACAAGCTACAAGTATCAATTAGCTTTAATCTTGGTAATGCTTCAGCTAAGAAACATATCAAACAAGCAGCTGTGTGAAGTGAGTTTGAAGGGCTGTTTCCAAGAAGTCAGGTAACCCTTACAACTCTGCCAGTTTACATGAGAATTCCTTATTATCGTAGGATTTATAATCAATGCTTGAAAACCTGAACAGATAGCAGATTTATATTCCAACAGTTATGACATCCTTTACAATGAAACAGTCACCTATATAATTCTGCTTTATGTAAAACTGATTCCTCAGATTCCCATTGTCCAAGAGGATTTCTGGTTACCTAAGAAGTACACTTTAGCTATGACCTACTCACAGCACCAAGTTTTGTCTTTCAACTTTGTGAATAGAAACTACAGCAGAAGCAAGCTGAACTTCACAGTTACAACTCCAAGACAGACAACATTCCTACCAAAGAAGCAATGGAATAGATGCTTATTTGTTTACTTTTACAACCCACATGCTTGTGATGCCTTGAATTTTCAAGTAAAACAAAAAAGAGCTACAGCAGGAAGATAATGCAAGAGCGATGAAGACATTCAAATGTAGATGCCTGAAGAGTGCACACCTGAATCCTTGTTCAGGCAGCAAATAAGCAAAGGTGTTTTGGGGGTTGATTTTGTTTTGTTTTTTTTAAAAAAACCACACAATTCTAACTTCAGCAGGAAGAGTGAATGCTGCTGCTTTTGAGTGAAGAGTGAATGCATGTCTGATTTTGCAAGCAGGTTTGAAAGATGAAGCTTCTGTGTCACCAGCCTGCAACTTCACTTACTCTAATTAGACAACTATTTTCCTATAAAATATGTGCCTGTATATATGGACATATGCACTATGGGTTTTTCAAAGGAATTTAGGTTTATAGGAAGGTTGCCTGAAAGCCATAGTTCCAAAGGATACTTCAGAGTGATTATAGAAAGAAAATTAAAGTATCTGCAACACTGGACGTGTAGAGAAGAGTGAAAAATTTCAGAGTTGAGAAAATGACTATGTTCTAACAGCCCCCGAGTGCATGAAAACCAAATTCCTTTGAGTTAGGCATTTTCCTGTAAGACTGAAGTGATATTATTATTAAAAAGAAAAAAAGAAAAAAGAAAGAAAACCATTAAGTTTCCATATGTGCATTGTAACAAGTATTCCAGAAATTCAATTCAGAGAGAAACATTTTATGGATTTGGGTATAGACTATTTTCCTTAGAAATGTAGTTGACAAGAGAGGAAAGAAGTCTTTATGAGCTGGATCTACACCAACGACTAGCAAGTATGATTTAGAGACACCTGACTACAGTTTACATTCTTCAGCTATTAGGACTTAAAATTTTTAAAGGCCAGTCATTTCAGCATAGAGAAACTGCCAGCATTTGGAAATAGCAAAGTTGGATAGGTCATCAGGGAACACTAAACTGTAGGATGCATATTAGAAGGGCAGGAAGAAGCTCAGTATATGAGATGTTGGCAGACACATTAATTTCCAGGCATAAGGTTTCCCTTCAGCAGCTCTTGGCAAGGTGAGGGGAGTACATAGAGGCAGGCCAAAGGAGAGCAGAATGGAAAGAAAAGGACTGACTGCAGAATAAGAAAAACTGTCTGAGGAGAACACAAAGCCAGATGATTAGGACTAGTTGAGGGCTAAGATCAAGGCAACTAGCGAAACAATCATTACTCCTAGAAAAAGTTACAGGAAAAATTGAGGGAACACAAAGCTTTGCTCGGCTGCGGGTGAAGTTGTTCAAAAGGCAGGAGATACTGAGCATCATACTAAAATTGAGACTTTCTAACAGTCAAATGGAGTTATACATACTTTCTTGATGGTTCCACAGTTTCCTAATGCCCTACACCTGTATGTCGTTAACTGTGTTCCCATTAAATAAATGAATAAATAAATAAATAAAATGAAATCAACATTTTTAAGATAATTTAAGGTAAGATTGGTATACTTTTCTAGGAGGATAGGAAACAACATCTCATTAATGGAGTAAATTTTGGCTCTTAGGCCAACCTAAAAAAAGCACTTATTGAGTACCGAAGTAACCAGAAGAGGAGGAAACAGAATTTCAGAATTTAAGCTAAACTAATCTCCCACTTGGATTGAATACTGCGTTTTTCTTGCAAAGTTTCATAACACAATGCTTAACCTACACATACTAGCTTGCCTATTTGGTAAAATACTTTGTGCACTAACATTGCAGTATTATTAAATCTGGTCATACCATCAGCAATCCATTCTTACTTGGTCAGCTATATTTTAATAAAAATCAATAATGTATCATTTTCTTATATCTCCCACTCTCCCATTCTAGCAATAATACTTAACAGAGTAAAACAAATATTCCAGAAACAGGAATAGGTCTATTCAAAGCCTACAACAATTTTACAAGGACTACTTCACAGTCTCATCTCTGAACCTCACAGTCAATAATAACGAAAACAAAGGACAAACTTTAGTATCTGTCTGAACAATGCCAGTTAAATTAAATACTTCATATCTGCATTACTTACCCAGTCCCAGCCCCACAAATTCATCAGGTGCCTGATCTTTTGTTCCAGTAAAAGAACCTTCCCTGCCACGTACTGTCCCTGAGATGTAGCGAGGTTTTACTCCAGTTCCTATTAACTGTGCCAGTTCAAGTTGACTGATGCATTTCAGAATCTATTCCAGAGAATAAAGAAGTTGTTACAAAAAGCAGTTTGAAATAGTAAAAAATAAATAAATAAAAATCTTTAGGCAGATCTTTAGAAAAAAAGAATTCTAAACACTCAAGGTCAGGCAAGTATTTCTATTCTTGTGTCTAAAATGAATATTAATTTAAATACTATCAGATTAGTCTCTCACAATTTTATGTACAGAAGTATATACTTGGCACTTATCTAAAAAACACTGTATTTATGCACAAACAAGTACACTACTGTGTTCAAAATCAGTACATGTGCTTTCTTACAGTTTAAGTACAAATGACTCTTGTACCTCATGCCAGGAATTTCCTAAATAGTTTCCATCTGTATGAGCCACTGTGATGAGAGTTTTAATTGTGTCAATATTCTTCTGCTTCATTTCAGTAATACCAGAACTCACTGTAAGTAACGTAAATCTTGCTAATGCTTGGACATAGGCATCTCTTTCCAGCTACAAATGGGAGGAAAAAAAAAAAAAAAAGGAAAAATTGTCTTGTAAGTATTTTCTCAGTTTCTTGTTCTTAGTACAATCTGTGTGATTCCAGTAACTATATTGTTTACCTTTCTCTTCCTAGAACTAATTTCCAAAGCATTCTACATAGTGAAAACATCTTATGTTCTTCTGGAGTAAGCTGTGGGATAAAATCATGCTCCCTCTATTCAGGAACACAAAGTGTATGTCTGACAGCATAGAACACAGAGGTGGTTGTTAGGTTTCTCGGTTTGGTCTTTTGGGAGGGGCTTTTTTGGGGAACAGCATGCTGTTTCAGAAGCAATGTGGCTTCTTAGCTAAGCTTTTAGTATTCTTTTACTATACCTGGACCTACTCTGAAAATGCTGCCTTAGCAGACTCTCTCAAGTTGTAGGATTTTTTTTGGCAACAGAATCTAAATAATGTATCTAAAAGGCATGTTTTGCCAATTCCACAAAACTGCTCAAAATACTTGATTTAATCTACACCATTTGGAGCACCTCAAACAGCAAGTGACCTATAATCTAGGCAGATGAAAACAATCTCACAAAAAAGAACATTCCACATGTAAGTACCCAATTTTTATGTATAGGGTATCTATAAACACCAAAGGAAATTCCTCAGATCTCATATGAATTTATTACAATGGTAAAAAGGGGATTACAGCTGAGCTCAGAAGTGCATTTTACTGTCCTCTTATGTATGATCCAAGGCCGTAAAGCGAAATGGTTGTACAGAGAAACAAATGACAGCTATGAAATATATTTAACTGTTTGGATGTTTAAGACTATTTTGAAATAAAAAAAAAAAAATCACCGAGCACATAATAAAACCACATATAAAATATTTCCAAAAAAATCCCAGGAAGAATGTGTGTTTCATAGAGAAAATACAAGTGCCACAACAGTGGCAATGATCGAAGGGATGGATTCTCACAGAGCCACGTAGCATGGCTGCTGTGTTCAAAGCCAACTACTACTACAGGGTCCACTGGCAAAAGGCACAGCAAATGATGTATAAACACAGAAATATGGCAGTTTCATGGAAAGAGTACTAAGCAAAGAAGCTTTAGAGTCTACAAACTCTGTATCTTCTGTAAAATGAAAATGTTTTCTGTCCTACGTTCCTTCTCTGTGTTCCATACAGATATTCCCCCTCTACCCCTTTTTTTAAGCCATCAAAGTAGGAGAAAAACAACTAAACAATGTGTCCATCAAACAGAAGGTAAAAATGGATGATACAAGCAAATTAAGCACATCCTTTTGAAACACATCTTGTCCCAGATGCTTAAAGACAAAAGCCAGACTGTGTGACAGTCTAAGATTAAAAGCATAAATAATTAAAAACAGAATCTTTAATTGAGGTTTTAGAAGTGAACATGCATAGCTTAAACTATATTGTGTACTTTGGGAATTTTCTTAAAACTAAAAGCCTCCAGTTCCCTCGATTACCTCTCAAAGTGTGTAATGTTAACTGTTCTTAGACACCAATCTTAACTTCCGTATGTTTATTCAGTGAAATAGAAAAGTTGCCAGCACCAGTTAAGCACAAGAGGAAAAACCTGCTTCCAACAGAAAAGACCTATACAGATTTTCCAGTCTCCTTCAAACCACCAGAACTATCTGGCATCTGAAGTCAGACAACACTGCTGTCTAATCAGGAACTTGTGCAATGGAATCATCCTGTAATGTACTGAAATCATCAACAAACCAGTATTGTTTTTAACGATATCAACAAAACAGAATTCCCATAGGAAACCAAGAAGGAATATCATTTATATTGAAAATACAAAAACAAGTTTTTAAATTTCAGCAAATGAGAAGTTTTGGTTTTGAAACACCTCCAGTTCAATCAAGTTTGTCCTAAGGCAATGGAAGGGCACGACTGATTCTGGTACAACCTTGGAGCATGGGGATCTTAGTGTAAACGTGTCCTTGTCCTCCCCACTCAAGGCAGAACATTGCAAGACTGGGAGCTGACCTCTGCAGCTGCTGAAACTGGTATTTGTACCAGTTTCACTTTCACAGATTAGAAACAAAAATAACAGGAACGTGAATTTCATTGAACAGCTGCAGGCTCCAGGGAACGCTTTGTTAATCAAATTTTTAAGTTTGTTCAGTTCAGAGTGGGGGTGGGAGGGAAAATGAAGTGAAAAGACAGAGGAAGGAAACCTTACATGATCTCAGATGGGCTTTTTTAAGCAGCTGTATCAGAGGTCCCACTGTGCATTTCCACATTAGTGAAAAAAAGTTATCTAATTTGTTAAATACAAGTGCAAGGGGAGAGGGAAGCAAAGCATTCACTATCGTATCATAGTTCAACAGTTTTTACTTAAAGTTAGTCTTATAAGGTTGTTGGTTTGGTTGGTTGGGTTTTTTTAAAATGTTTTCAATGTACGCATGAAATAATGCAATGTCAAACATAGGAATTTTGCTTGCCCCTCTCTTCAGCTACCCCTACAATGGGCTTATGGCAGACCAGTAGTCCATTTGTTAACTAATAGTCTGCAATAACATAATACTATATTCACTACTGATGATTTTAAAATGGAGGGGAAGCAAAAAACCCACCCAAATTTAATCAGAATTAAGCTCTGGAGCCAGAGAGTCTGGAATTCTTGGCATTGTGCTTGATGCAAGATACATTCATGCGTTACATCAGGAATGACATTTCCAGTGCCATAACTGTTAAAATGGCATCCAATTATAGAAGTGTCAGATTAGTATAATCTCTCTGAAGTTGCGAACAACATTTCAAACACAGTTCACAGAGATACTATTTTACATATGAAACAGGATTGAAAGACTTCTTTTATGAAACCTCAGAACAAAGCTAAACAGTTTTGGAACAAAACTAGAAAGAAAGTACTTTGACGTAAAAGTAGTCAACTTGTGGGGAAACAAAAATTCAGTACACAGGCATGGCAGCAGTTACTACAAAACACCAGGAAAAATAAAGGTTACTTTATTTAAAACACCTCCAATGAAGTATCAGATGAAGTAGTAATTGCAGAAGCGGGCAGCCCCTAGGTATGGCAGTGCATAGCTTCAGCAACAAGGACTCTTAGATCCCCACTAACATTTGCTGGAACATAAATCAAAGTATTGTCTCAATCTTAAATTTTTTACCTGAATGTTGAAAATGCAAGCAATCCTGATTGCACATCGTATACCCTCCAAACAAAGAGAGGCAACTTCTGTGTCATCACAGTCCTGTAGACCCACACTGAATGCAGCTAGAAAAGGTGTCCATGCCAACTGGAATGTACACAAAATAAAAGTTACATTAGCAACTGTTAGTACTTGAAGGGAGTGTTATAGTTTCAACGTCTTGCTAAAGTGTAAATTCCGTCCTTAATTCACATTATTAACCTTGAAGGTGCCTTTTGCCAAAAGAAATGGAATAGAATAAACATGAGACATTGAATAGGACAGAAGTATGTTTAGAAGAGACATGAGACATAGAATAGGATAGAAATAATGCAGACTGATGCTCCCCTCCGAAGCACTCTCCCTTTCCCTCAGCAACCAACACACACAACCATCTTCAGATAGCTGGAAAAAAAACAAACCCCAAAGCTATGTCAGTTAAATGTCTATTGGAGTTTTGGTATTGCTGGGGTGACCTTTATCTTTGCACAGTGAGAAATAGTCAATACTTATTGCAAGAACCAACACAATGTATAATAGATTCTTTTATGATGAAAAGTATGTACTTAAATAAGACAAGTTTGTCCTGATAACACCAGAAGGAAAAAAAAAAGAGGTAGGGTAAAATAGGGCAGCAAACTTTATTAGACAACAACAATAGGAGACAGGACATGACTCTTTCCTTGATTTTTCTGCTGTTAATTTTGTTGCCCTCGGCCCTCCACCTTTTTGCATCTAAGCCACTGTTGATGTTTCCCATTCCTCTTGCCTTAGGTGGGACTCAGAGTGTAATACACTCAACTAAAAGTTATTGCAGGAGAGTCCATGTGGTCCCCTCCTCATAGTCAAGGCTCCCTCTCCCACAAGCAGAAAAACCAGTCAGAAGATGCAGAGGATCTTGCTGTAACTACACGTGGTTATAGAGAGAAAACCCCAGGGTATTCAGCATAATTTTAGAAATAATTTTACCTGAAGTCTCCCCAGATGAAATACAGAGTCAATGGGCACAGGAGGGAGCAACAGATATCACACTTAATTTCATCATAAAATGATGCACCACAGAGCTTTGGTTTCATTTAAGCCAGCAATTCCAAAAGCACTACCTCAGAAAAGCATTTAACACTTGCACACACCAAACCGTAACTCTGGGACAATATTAAAGGCACCACACAAATTCCTAGATCCAGGACTTAATCCCCTATTGCATGACCTTTAAAGGTCCCTTCCAACCCAAACTCTTCTATGGCTCTGTGTTTCAGAAGTGCATGTTTCTTCTCCTCCCCTTTCTAATTTTTCATTCCTATTGAAACCAAAACTAATCTTAAAAATTGCAAAACTTTCTTAATACTTTCTTAAGAACTATGTAGAGATCTTTATAGTATGCTTTATAACTAGATGCATGCTGTTATTTATAATAGACTATTTTGTCATTAAAGGTGAAAATTAGGTCTCTAAAATAGACAATCAATTTGGGGCTGCTTAGGGGATGTATAAAGTACATTTTTTTTCTGTTTTAGTCATTTAGCAAATCTGTCTGTAAATACAGTTATAATGATAAGTTTTATGCTGGCATCAATGGGTGAAAGAGATACCCAGAAATTTATATAAAGTTTTGCTAAAATAAAAATTAAAAATTCTAAATGAAAAATGTGAAATTAAATATTTAACTTCCACAGTTCTCACTTTTTTGAGAAGACAGCTCTCTGTTCAACATATTACATTGTCCTCAGTACTTCAATTAGTTTATGAACTTCCTCAAGTAAAAACACTTCTAATTCTTAGCACATTCACAAAAGACATTTAGGGTGTTAATCTACCCTGATGCTTCATAGTTTGATCCTTTGACAATGGATTTTGCAATTGTACTTTTCAAATACTAAATGCTAGGAATGTTATAGAGTAATAGGGCTGGTATCTTAAGGAAAAATAAGTCTATGAATTTTACAGATGTCTGCATGCAAGTTATTTCATTTCAGCCTTAAAGAAGTCAAGAGAGAGAAATTATGTCCAGTACACCTCTCTCAAGTGACACCCTGACAGCAGATCTTAAACAAGGGCTTCATTTAGCATTATTCTGTACAGAGTACTATCCTACTTTTACTAATATGGTGATAAAAGAACTCAGAAGTTTCATGGACAGCAATCTTACAGCTAGATCCTCAGAGCGCCCAGGTGGCCAAGAAGGCCAACAGCATCCTGGCCTGCATCAGAAATAGCATGGCCAGCAGGAGCAGGGAGGTGATTGTTCCCCTGTACTCAGCACTGGTGAGGCTGCACCTCGAGTCCTGTGTTCAGTTTTGGGCCCCTCACTACGGGAAAGACATTGAGGTGCTGGAGCGTGTCCAGAGAAGGGCAACCAAGCTGGTGAAGGGCCTGGAGCACAAGTCTTGTGAGGAGCGGCTGAGGGAACTGGGGTTGTTTAGCCTGGAGAAGAGGAGGCTGAGGGGAGACCTTATAACTCTCTACAACTACCTGAAGGGGGGTTGTAGTGAGGTGGGTGCTGACACTCTTCTGTCAGGTGGCTAGAGATAGGATGACAGGAAATGGCCTCAAGTTGCGGCAAGGGAGGTTTAGGTTGGATATTAGGAAAAAATTCTTCACCAAAATGTTTGTCAAGCACTGGAACAGGCTGGCCAGGGAAGTGGTAGAGTCTCCATCCCTGGAGGTATTCAAAAGACGTGTAGATGTGGCATGTGGGGACATGGTTTAGTGGTGGACTTGGCAGTGTTAGGTTAACGGTTGGACTAGATGATCCTAAGGGTTTTTTCCAACCTAAATGATTCTATGATTTGTGAGCCTGGGCCCGGAGCTCAACCTGACGCTGCAGCACATCACTCCAGGGAACCATTTATTTATTATAATGGTAGTGGTCTGAGACCTTACCTCCCTGGAGCAGTTCACAAAGGAGTCATATGGGTACCACTACTTGCACAAGGGCAGCAGATGAGAGCGCATAGTAAGGGTGCAACAATTTATTTCAGTAGCAGTTAGCTGTAATGAGTTAGTTATGCCAAAGACCATGTCCAATAGCATACTGCGGCAAAATACACTACTGAACAGACTTTCTATCTACGAATCTGACTCACTGGTGTGGAAAAAGTATTCAGGATGCAGACAGCTTTGCACCTACGCAATTGTGAAAACAGGTGTTTAGAATAATGGTTTAATAATACAGGGTCCAGCTACCTCCTCCAAAACTAGATGACAGTCCTAGCCTTTCTGAAATATTAATTTGCAAGACACAACATTAGACGGAAGTTTGTTATGATAATTGCTCCCCCAAAATGCAATGAAGTAATCACCCTTAGGAGGAGGAGTAGGAGGGACTCAAACAATGAACTGGGATTAAACATTTCTCATTTTCATAATTCTGCTGTTTTGACTACACCTCTACACCTGAAATAAAAATCCTATCATTTCAAATTTTTAACTATTCCCTGTACTTTTGTCCCCTCGACATACTCCTCATGACTCCTCCATTATATCAAGATGCTGCTGCTATCAGCATAGAAACTTCTTAAATCCCAGGGTAAACAAAACTGGAGTAGACGGCTCAAAATCCCTTCTTTCCTGTAGCAAGTTAAATAACTTACAAAATGATCAAAACATAGCAGACACAAATCTTTAGTATTTTCAACAAATCCTGTCAGTATTTTGTATTAAGGAACTCTGTTGATATTCTAGGTAAACATTTAAACATGTATCTCACCTTAAACATAGGTCTCACATGCTCCAGGTGTGTTGCACTAGTAAAAGGTGCCTGAACGTGACTCACTGCCTCCATAAGAGCTTTAGCTGTTTTAGCCATTTGTTCCATTTCCAAATTATATAGGAGTCTTCTCTGCTTTTCACTAGCAACACCTGTAAACACATTTTTTTCCTCTCATTTGTGCATCTTTAGGAGTGGTGTCTTCAGGAATATAATAATTTTAAATTTTTCATTCAGTGCCATACTCAGATGCATTTTTTATATTATCTTTACTTTCTGAAATTACCAAACCAGCAATATATTTCTTTTACAATACAGATAAAATTTAACGTAAGGCAAACTTACATATGAAATGTAACCTAATTTTAAACCTTTACAGAATTTTAAGATTGGCACAACAAACATTTCTTCTCCATCACCTCAACTGACAGCAAAAATATCACATCCAGTAAGCTAAATTCAAAGTGAACAGAAGTTTCATAGCAATCCATCAGCACAGAAAATAACAATAAAAATAAGTGGACATCCTTTTTCTGAGGGAGAACTACCTTAATCACCTTTTCA
Source organism: Haliaeetus albicilla (assembly GCF_947461875.1). Classification (NCBI taxonomy): domain Eukaryota; kingdom Metazoa; phylum Chordata; class Aves; order Accipitriformes; family Accipitridae; genus Haliaeetus; species Haliaeetus albicilla. The sequence goes on from NC_091485.1 coordinate 39,788,879, forward strand.
TTTCAATAATGGAAACTCCATCTCATCAAGAAAGTGAAACCCAAGTAGAATGTAATAATCAGCTTCTTTAAAATTACAATAAAAGATGATTAACATTATGTTAATCAAACAAATATTGAAAATAAGAGGGATTCTTTTTTCCAGATGCAAATTTCTTGTAAGCAGTCTGCTCATGAGGCTAACCTAGGATGTAAAAGTATACAAATTTGACTATGTTGGGAAAAAGTCAAGTGTCTCAATGTTCTCTGGGGAAAAGCTAAAACGAGTAACATTTGAATCTTCACATTGTGCAGAACACAAAAAAAGTTTTTCTGGTATTTGAAAGAGGAAAACATAATTAATTTTAAAAGTGCATAAATTAGGGCCCTACAAACCAAATAATGCAACATTTTTGAAGATGACAGACTGGTTATTGCAGAAAAACACCACGGTTACCTTAGAAATAGAAGGCACAGTTACTGTGTTTGTTCTGCACTATGCCCATCAGCAACACTGTTACTTCATAAAGCCCTCATAAGCATTTCCCTATGCTGCTGTTCCACAGCAAAACCTGTCTTCTCCATGGTCAATGCACTGAATACCAAGAATTCAGATGCAAAGAGAAGTGAAAATAAGCAGTTGCATTTAACACAGATTTGAAGGTAGAATCGTGCATTTATGTTAATGGATATGAAATTAGAAGTTAGGACTCATTTTGAGTTAAGTAAGTGGTGCTTGGCTTCATTCATCTCTCATTTTGAAAAGGAGATAGCTTCATGAAACTGAAGAGCCAACACTTTTAAATAAAGCTAACTTTGCAACTACTTACTTTGTTTACTGGATTTTGTGGGTATTGTTAATTCTTTTGTTTCTTTCATTGAAATCTTCTTTCCAGCTATTTCATTATAGATAGCAGACAAATATTCTTCAGGGAGATCTTTACTGTCATTGATACCTCTATTCATTTTAATATACTGTTCTTTTGTCATTTTATTCTTAACCTGAAACCCAGAAAAGCTATTAATATCAACAAATAAGGCAAGTTTATAGCAGTTACAATGCTGCCTATAAAGCAGCCAAACAGATGAAAAGTTACCAGCAAAGACAAACCTGCTGATTCAGAAGACATTTTTAACTATCCAACATATGCAAGACTACACTGTCAAATCTACAAAATAATGCAAGGCCATGCGGACATTACAACACTCACGAACATTCAGTAGGATCCGCAGATCAATTAGACATACATTTAAAAAAAAAAAAAAAAGAAAAAGTTTTTTATCTTGTCATACAGACCAGACTATCTATTTTAAACATAATCCCATAATCCCTTAAGAGTTCAATACTCTTTCCAGATTTTTCTTAAGTAAATCATGATGTCTTATCACTGCAACTTTGAATATTATGCACTGCATAAGTTAGCTGTATTTATCAAAACAAAGCTGTGTTATTTTTTTCAAAAAGACTGAAATCAGGAGCAGATTTGTGTTAAAATCACCTGGTAAGTAATTACAAAAGTTCTGGGTTTGACTGTAGGTTACATCATTACTGTGAGTGCCGTAATATGAAGGCAAATCCACACAATTTCTATTCAACACAGAGTAGGGACATGATACCTTACAGAAAGGTCTAACCAAAACAACTTAAAAATCTCAACACCCATGAAACAATACCGTTACTTAAAGATGCACACATTTAAGCTACCATATTTCTTACAAACATACTGGTGTTAAATTGAACATCAAGCTTTTACAACTACATTCTCACAAAGCCTGAAAGTTAGATGTCTATAGATTACACAAATATTTTTCTAGCAACATACCTGTGGACTGTGAAGATCTGTTGTCAACATGATAATTGAGTAAGCTAAAACATACGCAGTATCTGCACTAGCAAAAAGAGTTTGCCTGACGGGAGAAAGGAGAAAAAGAACAGCAAATGTAACATAATAGGGTTTTTTACTTATTATTCAGCTTTCCAAAGTTCTGAAGACAAAGTATAGCTTACCCTTGGTTACATTCTAAGTATCTAGCAGCAAATTTCTCCATTAGGCGATCAATTTTTTGAGCCTCTCCTGGAAGACGAAATCCCTCTAGAAACATGCGCAGAGCTGAAACAAAATCCTTTCCTGAAAAGTCGTGTTGGTCTACATATGCATACATGACTTCTTTGTTAAATTTATCATTGTCTCCCAGGAACTCCCCAACCTGAGTCTAAAATAAAAATAGAAAAGACAACTAGTGCATTTACACTGGGGGGAAAAAAAAGTAAGAAAGAACAACAAGAGTCATACTGCCAATATGTCTCACAAAAAGAGAGGCCTCTATGCTGTTAACTAAGACAAAATCCTGCTTCTCCTCTGCTCTCTAAAGCCAAGTACTTTGGCCGTATATTCCATTATAATGCTCTTACATGCTCATATCTGCCTACTTTCCTCCTCCTCTGGTTTTACGCATGTACCATTTTTTTCTATTAAATGAATTCCACATGTGCACAAGACAAAGTTATTATTACCAATGATTGATTGTTCTCTGCTGTAATGATTTTTGTAGTTAGGAAACTTAGTACAGGAATGAAAAGCTTACTAAACTCAACTTTATTCCCACTAAAGTACATATCTCAAACAGATGCAAGTGATGCTCGAATGTAAATAGCTGGTACTCAAATACACCCATGTTGATCACTGTCAATGCAACACAGTATAGTGAAAAATACTGTGCATTCAGATAAAGATGCCTGTATATGTAAACTGCGGTTAAAAATTTGTTTTGATGGCTGATTCTGAGCTCCAATACTGAAATTTGTGACTTCAGTCACAGCTGCAAGTATGCGCATATGCAAGCTTTTCCCTAGAAAACAACAAGGGTGGCTACTAAGCACAATGGTGCAGACTGCTGTTTCAAAAAGCTAAGTTTTTCATGACAATACCAACATGAGATATTCCCACCCTCCTCAGCCAGATATCGCAGGACCCTTCCAAGTCCCGCAACAGCTGCTGGCTGTAAATAAAATGAAAGAACTAATCTAGATTAAATAACTTTCCTTTGGGAGGCAGCAAAAAATGTTTTTCATGTTGCTGTACCACGTTATTTTTTAGCTGTCTCTAAAGGACACTTACTTCTGGCAGTCCCTTATTGGACTAAAGCACATACAGTTTAGTAAGTTGCTTCTAGCTATACTAGTAACTAAGTACAAGTTTTGAGTCAGCTCAAGTAGGTCAGTCTTTTCCATTACACTTCACTGAACTGCAGGATGCATATAATACAGGGTATAGCTCTAATGCATACTCCAATTCAAATTCCTTGAGCTTACAAATTTTAGAAGAGAGAAGTTCCCTCTTCTTCATTGTACAATAATGTTATACACTTTAAAATGCTATCATGTGATTTGCAATTAGTATAAAAACATCAGCATAAGCAAAAACAACCATCAGGAAAACAGTTTTCTTACTGAATCTAATCTTTCCTCTTGATGCAAGAACTGAGCAATATCTTCAGGGGTAGTGCCAAGCATTCCTTGTTCTTGCAGGTACTGAATTCCCCTCTTTGGTTTCTTATTGTATCTGTACAATCAAGATCAGGATGGAATGAGAGTTAACCATTTTACGCATGCACAAAGCCTTAACAGCTTAATTTAAAAGATTCAATAATTTGGGATGAGGTATTGAAAATCTATGTATTAAAATATTTTTCCTTTATCAAACTGTGTATTAGATAGGAAGGAGCTATTCCCTTCTATGATTATTCCCTTCATCACTGGATGACTTTATGTTCCCCCTACCCCGTGAACAGGCTCCTCTTCCTCTTTGCTACATAACTGCCAGCATGGCATCCAAGCAGCTCCCAGTAAAGAGAGCTAAACACTATCATTTACTCTGGCACTTGTGAAGAAAAAAAATATTCCACAGAAATAGCAAAGTCTTGGCTTGGAAAGGAACAATTATGCTCTGTTGCTTTTTGTCGTCATCTGTATGAAACAATCAAGAAATCCATGCGTTACCTCTAAGAATGGAAATGTACAAGACAAGGAACCAGGCAACAGAAAGAAACTGAAACCTTAAAGAGCTAAGGCATGTTTGTTCAGGGTCTGAGAACTATACTACAGGAAACTTTTATTTTTGCATGAAGTGACCTCACTGAGGAGCTAAGCTGACAAGGCTGAAATCACACAGAAGATTCATGTCAGACTGCACTGAGAAATTATACTATCCTCCAGTTCTAATTATGACAAGTTAATTAATCAGAAGGAAGGATCAGCTTAAGCATATAGGCACTTTCAGCAGTAACGTGTACACTAAAACAGGTCGTATTCAACTGATCACACGAGTTCAATGTTCTTTTTATCCAAATATAAAAATCTTATTTTTAGACAAGCAGGTCTGGAGAAAAAAGAACAAACATTCAGAGTACTCATCTTCTAGCTGTGAGGAATTAGGTTAACACAAAACACTGTTGACAGGCTCCAAAGGGGACACCATTCAGCACTCTTTCACCAGAGGAAGTGCTGTTACATCCAGAGTTTTTTTCCTAACACAAGATGAGTATCTATGAGGAGAAGGAAGAAAAACCCAGGAATCTTCATAGCTCCAAAAGAATCCACCCTCCCATGGGTGATAAAAGGGCACTCACAAGTCAATTCCTTGTTCTATAATTTCCTTTTGTTGCTTTAGGACCTCAAACTGCTCTGGGTTATCAGTGCCAGACATCTGTGTGCTGTAACTGCCAATTCCTGATGAAGCCGTAGAATCCAAGGAATTTAAGCTTCCATATCTGTTAATTGTCTCAGGGTGTTTGGTTTCATTGCTGTCCTGTTCTGTGGGTTTTTCTTGGCCTATAAATTGGAAAGGGTTACATACAAAATACATACAGTGAAAAGAAATTAAAAGCACAGGTTATTCTTCAAATGCTCTCTGAAGGCTTCTATAACTTACTAGGGTTATCTTCAATGATCTATTTATTTTATATCTATTTTATATAAATATTCTGCTTTCGTTTTGGTTGAGGGAAAAAAAAAAATCACTACAATATAGCATGGAGGATTCTTTCAGTTCATTGCATACCTGAAATTTAAGCCTTAGATTACAACTGTAATTTGTAAGCACTTGGAAAAAAATATATGACACCTTAGAAATCCAATTACCAATCTTTCCTTTTATTTTCAAGTTCGATGTTACTTTTGACCTGAAGTGAATCACACTATTCTAAGTTTCTGAAACACAGTGCCTAAAAGTATTTATGATCAGACATGCCAAAGAGCTGGTGCTCTCAGTTCACAAAGACAGCCATGCTAACCACCTCTAAAAAGGTTATTACTTAACCTACCAACTTTAAGCACTTAATCTGAAAATTCTGGCATAACCTTAGTGCTTTTCATCTCAGGTCAGACAGAAACGATACTAAAACAAGTAATGCTTTAGTTACTTCACTGCTTACAACACTGAAAGTTCTATAGCTATATATTAATCAATAAAAAAATTGCTCCCCATCCAGCTTGCTTCAGTAGTAATTTAATCAATATGAAGTTAGATGAAATTAGGGGAGCTTGAACGTAAGCTTTGTGATCTTTTTAAAATTAGAAATACAGAAAATAACAGGATTTAGTCATTTTCAGTGTAGTAACTTTCTAGGAATTCATACAATTAAGAAAAGACAACTTAAGACAACTTGTTCAAATGTCACCAATCCAAACTTACCAATATTTCTACCAAAGAAAAAAAGTTTATTCTCTCGCTTTTTTTAATGCAAGAGGTTTTATCAATCTGGACACTAACAGTATCAAAATACTGGAAAAATGCACTAAACTCCTGCAGCACCTCTTTACTAAAGCCAGAAGAAACACAGCTTGTGTCTTACCAAGTGTTGTCTGAGAATTGGGATTTACATATTGATCTTTACTCCACTCCACCATACACTTCAGGATTGACACTAAGCATTCCAATCCTTTTTTTCTCAAACTTAATTCCTAGAGAAGATTTTAAAGCAATACATTAGTGGAATGGAGAGTTTAGTCTTAACCTATCATGCCAAGAAACATGAAGCTTCATAAAGTTTGGTGAATTTTTACCTGAACATTGGACATGCCAAGTTCTTGGCTACCCCTTCCTTGAGCAATCTTTGATAGGTCATTAACCAGCCTTTCAAATATATTTGCTGCATTTAAATCACAATCATAGTTCACGTAGATGTCCACTACGCTCTGGGCATCTATAAAAAAAAAAAAAATTGTCAAACTTGGAACAGAAACTCGATCATTCATTGAAAGGCAAATACAGTTTTGTTCTTTAGCATAAAAATGTAAAAACTAGAACCAAACGGTCCTTAATACCTGCACATATCCTTGTCAGCGTTTGTATAACCATCCATTTATGATCAAATGAGCTAGTAGAAGTTTCCAAGATATACAGGAAAATTTCTTTGAAGAAAACCTAACAAATATTCCAGGAAGAGGGAGAAAAAAATAAAATCTATTACAAACACAGTCACTAACTTCGATGGCCAATATTCTGACATAATTCTGAAAGCAGCACTTTAGAGGTACAGGAGAGAAAAAAAAAAGCAGGAAAGGAGGAAATATAACTTATGATTGATACATTCAGATTAGGAATTCGAATTATTACTTATGTGCTTCTGTGCTATATACTTATGTGCTTTTTTCCAGCTGAAAAATTTCATTTATATTCTGATTAATCAAAAATATAAGAACCAGGAATGATGTGAAGTCCTGAAGGACAATGTAGCCTAACAAGAGGTCTAAGCTGCTGTTAGAGTTCATTTGGGATTTTGAAAGGAGAGGTGTTACCTCACCACAAAAGATCTTCTGTACGAGATGATGATATGGCCCAAACATAACAAACAGCCACTTATGCCAATTTAAAGTACGGGACCTCCATTAGAAGGGAAACAACTTGACACAAAAGAATCACTCTGTGGTATTAGATTATTGGAAGAAGGGTACTGGTCAGGTACAGCATAAAAAATGCAGCAGGTCCATTAATAAGAAAGTTACTCCTCCCTAAAAAAAAAAAATATTAGTTCTCCATGAAATCACTTTAGTACTGATGCTTTTGTTTGAAAGAGAGACTATTTTATCCCCTCTCAGTTAGTTCCTCACCAGATCCATTAGCATTATAGGCTGACTATTTCAGCTGAGCATGCTTAGCAGCTAGGGCAGGCTTTTTCTCACTTCTTCCCTAAGCAGCAGCAACTGCTGTAACAGCATATGAACTCAAAATGTGAACTGCTACATGACATTACATCACCATCCTACAGAGCATTACATCACCGTTCCGCACTTCTGAGAGCTCACCTCTTCACAGCCAGTTGTGGCTACCAAATCCACCAACATATGTTTTTCTAGAACACTGCTGATAGTCTCAAGCCATCAAGCTCCTCTCCTCTGATAGCAGCACACAAATATCCAAATATATAACTACCCTTGTTTTGAATATTAGATACCTTATACCGCAGAATTTGTACAGAGATTTTTGTGCTATTAGCCAGGCAGAGATAAGCATAAGGCTAATTTTGCTTTAAGTCACACGTTCGGGGAAAAACAGCAACACTGCTTTTTAAAGCAACTTTGATGGTAAGCCATTTACTCAAGCAAAATATGCTAACAATACTTCCATTTTATTGGCCTCTTTAGAGAAAAAGAGGCACACAGCACAATCCCAGTTACTAGTCTTAATAAGAAAAGCATCCCTACAAAACATAAGGAGTTCAACACATAACAGATCAAAGACTTTCAAGCGCTTAAATATACTCAAGAGTGCTAGACTGATTTTAGCCACAACTTTATGTAATCCAAACAGAGGAAGACATAAAATTTTAATAAACTTGATGCTATGAGCAATCCTTAGTTACATATTTGCTGTTTTCTGGTTTTTTACTGAAAGACAGTAATGTTATATACCCTCTGGAATCAGGAAAATAATTTTTTTCTGGTAGAGAATTTAAAAAAAAGAAGTCACTGATGGAGCAGACAAAAAAAGTTTCAAGTATAAAAATTAAACCCAAATCTAAGCTAGAAGAGAAATTAGCTGGAAGGTCTGCATACTATGAAGACACTTTAGATCTCTGCGTCTGAGACAGCTGACTTCTTGCTTCTGGTGTCAACTTTCAACATGCGTATCTTGGAATGAACAGCTTCTCATAACTGTAGTGATTATTTACATTTCAGATACTTAAAAATGCCATCTATCACTATGTTACTCATTGCAATTCATGTCACAGAGTTGAGACCTTGTTTGGAAAAGTAAACCAGAAAAGAGCTAATTATTTAGTTTGGTCAACTGTAATTAAGAGTTTTAAGATAGCTTATTTACAGTTATAAAAGAGTGGTAATGGTAAGTATAGCTAAATGACACCCCAAATCACCTGATATCTAGGACTTCATTTGCTGCAAATGTATTCATTGACCCATTTAGAAATACAGTTAAGGTACTCAAACTATTTTAACTGTCAGAGGGCAGTGTTTGCTAAATATCTAAGTCAAAGGACCAAGGGAGGACCACTTTCAACAGAATCTGAAACTATTATTTTAAAATATGCCAAAAATTTCTTACACAGATGAAGGATGCAGCCTCAATCCCAAAATATATAGATTTTGCATATTATAAATCAGAGCATATGGCTCTCCTTGCAGCTCCAAGACACAAACTGAATGTGAAGTTATCTACTTGTCTACCCACCTCTTCTGAATAACCTTTAGGATTAGTAGCTAAAAGAAGAGGAATTCTTAACGCCCAACCAGGAAAAAGAATAAGCTTCTAGAAACTGTTGTCCCCCATACTTTGTAGTAGACGGATACCTAGGCAGCATCAAGCTTTTGGCTTTCGTATTTGTGAGGAGGAAATGCAGCCCTGCTGCTATGTGGTGATGGTCCTAATTTAGCATGTTCTACAATAGCGTAGGCTATCCCATATCCAGTTTTCCTCAGATATGTCTTAAGTTTCTGTTTGGAATTTGGGGAAAGGATGGCAGGAATGAAAGCTCATCAAATTTCTGTCAGGGAAGCCGGATTGCAATGCAGTTACCACCTACGTCCTGACTTGTAAGCTCTGTGAACACATAGCGAGTCCAACACTTTCTGGGAAGCAGGCTGTGTGACTGAAGAGCAGCTCGGCCCAGTCTGTCTGATGTGCTGAACACCGCACATGCGCTACAGTCTTGTTGAGTACACAGTTTGTCTTGAAAGTCTTCAAAATGCATCATATTTTCAAGGCACATTCAATCAATCACCAAACCTGGATTTCTATCCAAGCTATGCTCACGTAAATACTGGAAATCCTATTGTTTCTTCCCCTAAAGGCATCAATAACCTGGTAAGTGATTAGAACACAATACCCTTCTGACATGGTACTGGCAAAATGAGTTCTTCCTCCAAAGCTGCCACAACGTATCAACTTACGCAATGACATCCATAGGTGAAGAAATGCCTGAACTCAAGGTCCTTGTAACAGCAACATTATCAACATTTCTCAGCATCTTTTAATGTACTTAACCTCCACATTTATGGAGCAACACATAGGCTTCAGTATTCACATCGACTCCCAAAACATAAAATTACCAAAATGAACAGTAAGAACACACTGCACACACTACTACTTTATGCACCAGGGAATTAAGATCTTTAACACATGGGACACACAAGAGGATAGTATCCATGTGGTTCAAATGGACAGAATCATTCCAAGAAACTGCTTGTACCCTATGACACAAGAATTAGAAGTCAAGAACAAAGCCTCTACATACGTCTTGTTTCCCCTATGACTTCGAATATATCCATGCAGTGGGAAAATTTGCAATGTCTGTCAGGATTCTGATGACTTATTGCTAAGAATACAGACTTATCTCTACTTATGGCCCAAGGAGTTAAATCATGTGTACACCTTTTGAGACCTGAGGAAATGAGATTATCTTATTCAGGATATATATTGATGTAGGCCCTGATATACAAAGGGAAGTGGCTATAATAATCAAATAGCTAGGATTTCCCTAGAGAAAGAAATCTGTTCAAGTGACCTCAAACAGAATCCACAACGCATTTCAAGTCATTAATTTTTATTTGAAAATTCCTTTGCAAAACCATATATTACACAGTCTTTCATAAGTGTACTCATGATCTTCATTTGTACTATGTCATGCAGAGTTAAAACTTCCTAATCACATTATTGAACGTTTGTTGACTGAGCTTATCCACAAGCCTACTAATTTCTGAGTTTCAGCATCATTCTGCAATAACCCTATGCCACAGCCAACAGAAAACTCTCTTTTAAATAAAGGAAACTAACTCATATAGTAAAGAGTAGTGAGTATGGGCATAGTAAATTATGATTGTAAAAATTCCACTCAATCACAGAGTAAATCAAAGTATGTTTTGCACCGTAAAATTTCTTAGTTTATGTTAATGTCTATTATTAAGTGATGAAATGGCCTACTTCTTTAATAGGTACTTCATATTCTAGTTAAAATATGATGGAAATTTTTTTAAGCAGCCCTACAAAAGTTTTCCCATCACTTTCCACTTCACCAAACAACACTACAACAAGTGTCATATTACTTCTGATGTTGCAGAGCAAATCTTACTTAATCTGTAAGTATTCCAAAGGAAATGCTGCTATTTTATTTGAAGGGGGTTTCAAGGGCATTGTTGCAAGCAAGTCCTTTGCCACTGGGTGAAAAAGAGCTTCTATGCATAGGAAGATCTGGCAAGTCTTATGCAAAAGCTGAGGTTCAGAAAGGAAAATAAATTTATCTAAGCAAGACCAAGCTACACACAAATATAAACCAATGTTCACTTAACACCACCCCCCCCCCCTTTAAATTAGAAATTCATGTAACGTACCTCAATCTGCATCTTTAGGTGAGTCTTAAAGTTTGAGAGGAGGGTAAGAAATATGGAAAGTGAAAGTTCAAAAACTTCTGGAACTGATGAGACTCCATTTTTTGACAGTGCAACACAAAGGTACTGCTTAATAGCATTAATAAACATCTCATTTGTCCTGAAGACAGGTCCTGCATTTTGCAGAATGGACAGAAGCAACTGCAATGAAAGAATCTTCGATCGCAGTTCATGAGATCTAGAATAAAACAATGCAGCATATCAGCTCAATGTAAGTCATAAAAAATAAAACATTCTCTTGAAAAGTCAATACACACCACAATGATTTTGTATGTGTAACATTCATCAAATAAATTCAAATTTGACACAACCTGGTGTAGATATCAGAGTCATAAAAAGATGACCTTTTTTGCTGAAGCAGTCACTCTTCAGCCAAGAAGTGGCAAGAATAACCCTTCCCAGTTACTGTTTCTCTCCATTACTGTTAAACCACTCTCTCTTCTGCAGCACAGCACCGCAAGATGCAGCAACAGTAGGCAATGCTGCCCACCTTAGCCAGAGGATGAAGGGAGCATTCTTTCCTTTTAATGGATTTTTGGAAGATCCCATCTAAAATATCCAGCCCATCTACATAACTCTGACTACCAAAAGGTGGAAATTCCTCCTCCTCCTCTATTTCCACCAGCATGGAAGGAGAATTGAAGGACCATAAAGACAACAGCTGTACTGCCTGACCTACTTCCTCCCAACACTGACATCTCTTTTCTAAAATACAGTATTTTGTATCATTTATCAGTCACTGGCCCCATCCCATTCCAGGAGTACCTAAGATACATAACATGCCTATTTTAAGTAAGGCAATAGCAAAATGAGGCAACTGCAGTGTTGTCAAGTGCTCCACAGTAACATCACACTTCTTACAGACTGAAGTAAGCTATAATTCATGTTCAGAACAGTGCTACTATTTATGCTTCAAAAAAAAAACCCCAAACCCAAAACAAAAAACAACCCAAAAAACCAAACACCCCCCCCAACTAAAAAAACACACACAAACCAGCCAAAAAAAACCCCAAACCACACATACAAAAAAGTGTAAAGGAAATCTGCATGTATGAAAATATAATGCAATTTAAATAGCATTCTGGGTGAAAGCATTCTCTCCTCAGACTCCTGATGCTCCTTCCCACTTCCGATCATCTCAAAAAAGACTATAGCTCTTCTAGGAGCAGGTATAGACACAAATGGCTTTCCCAACAAGACAGTCCACAGCTTTCATTGAACAACCACGCACTAACAGAGGACAGTTATGAAACATAAGGAACAATGCCAGGAAATTTTTCATGCAGTACAGCCTAGACATGGTAAGGAGCACTTCAAGTCAACACGTGACACACACAATAGTTGTGTATTTGCTGTATACTGCAAAAATACGAGCTTAATGAAAAAAAAAGTAATTCCAGTCTAGCTAAAAACAAAAATGCAAATTAGTAACAAGTATGTTGCAATTACACTTGGTGATTTCTGCACACTGGCAAACAAAGTGGCATGGGGGGGGAATCAATCTGCAAACATTTCAAACTGATAGAATATAACCCCAAACTGAGACTATTTGTCTGGAGACACTTTTGAGAAGCAAAACATAGCCAGTCAAATTGAGTGAGGAACTTGTTCCTCCCATTCCTAATGGCTACAGGTCAAAGTAAATGCCCCGAACAGCTCGCTGTAGATGTTCTTCAAGAAAATGCCTGGCTCTGGACACTGCACAGCTGTACGGAACCTAACATAACAACCTCCTTTGACACAAAACACTTGATTTTTGCATCACGTGTATCAAGTGTGCAGAGAGCACATGACCAGACCATACTTTGCTATGAAACATAAGAATTTAAATATGAAGAGAATTTCAATCATAAATAAAATATTAAATATTTCCTACTTCCAGTGAGTGTCAGCTCATAACCGAAGTCCTAACTTGCTGGCCTTACAAATTCTGTATGATGTGTAAAGCCCACTTAATTTAAAACAAGTCTAAGGACTAAAATCTAAGTGAGTCTTCAAGGCATGTCTCCCCAGTCTTATTTTGTTCCAGGGAAAAAGGAGATAAAGATATTAAGCAGGTTCCCAGGAAGCATAACCTTGATTTCAACTCCCAGCCTTGTGATTTTAAGCTAAAGCTCCACGTTCAGTTACCTAAAACTAAAAAATATTTTCATTAAAGACTTCATAGATAACTTCACTGGAAAGATGGTTTTTAAAGAGGCAGATAAGCTGCAGATATCCTATGCCTCCTCTTCCAATTACAGCATGTTTGTAATAGCTCAAAAAGCCATCAATGCCTCAGAACCACCAATAAATTCTAGGCACTTCTCCAAACACAGGATGTCTTCAAATGCCTGTGCAGCTAATTCTTCTTGCCCTAAATGCCGTTTCCTCCAATTTGTTCTACATGAAGAGCTTAATCAATTCTAATACTTATGTCAAGGACTCCATGGATTCAGATGAAATGCTCCAAGTGCCTCAATAGCTATTGCTGCTCTTCCAGAGGGACTTACTCCATTAAAGCCTTTAATAAATGGACAGTCTTAGTCTCAGAGAACTCACTAAACCCACAGGATTTTCATGGCATTTCCTGGAAGACAAATTCTCAAAAATAGTGAGGAAAAACCTCATGCCTCAGTCTTCATTCCTGAATGTCCTAACTTTCCATAGTGCCTCACTAGATAACAATTTGAAAATGGTTCTAGACTAACCCTTCAAAACCCTTTCTACTACATCATATTTTTTTTCAGCTCATTAAATCCAAGACATGCATCAGTGATTAAACTAAACTGTCTTAAAGTTACCTGCTTTAAAAGTTAGACCTTGGAACAGTAAAGCTGATTTTATTTTGAAGAATACTGGGCCTTTGATTGTCACGAGAAGTCATACTACAGTTTTAGTATCTTAGGAACAAAAAAGCATTCCTCTTGAAAATTATTACCAATTCTTCCTAACCTCCAAAAAAATATGCATATAAATTCTATCCAAGATCAGAAAAGCAAAGTTCTTTGCCAACACTCACAACTAACTAATACTGGTACCCATCTATAGACGACAGTATTTTTTTTTTTTGTTTACAATGAACAATTCTGTAAGCCAAATTGAAGACATGGTATATTCAGTCAGAAGACAAGATTTCCAAAACAGCCAAATAAAGACTTTGTTTTCAAAACATTTGTGTTTTGATTAAGGAGGCTGTCAAAAGTGTATAATCTGAGCAAAAGGATGAAACAATATATCACAAATTTATCATAACCAGTATCAGCTCAAAGCAAGGAGCATATATTAAGATGAAGCAGAGTGGGGTATGTGTACTGGACACCCAACACGCAAGAGAGGTAAGAAATTGTGGAGCATAAACAGCAATGGTTATGAACCTAGGTATTACTTAAAAGCAGAGCAACATTAGCTGAGACCAAAAATACCTGACGATCTTCTTCACAAACCCTGCTGAAAAGTGTTATAAAGAGCAACTTAGAAAGAACATGATGTACTTACAGGAAGCATAGGCATTGTGAAGAAACGTCTAAACAGGTAGATAGGTAGCAGCAGTTGCTTTCATTTAACATACAAAAGATGCATTAAAACATAAAAGTACCTTTTCAAAATTTCTGGGTTCTTTTTACCACACCGTTATTTTCTCAGTAACTGAGTACTCTCAAAAATACTTAAATAATTTTTTTAAATTTTCAAATAGAAAAGATTCATTTTAAGAACTCTTAATTCTACTTACTTTGGATCTGGCGGTCCATCTGACAGGGGCTTCATGGAGAGTTTACACAGTGACCTGAATACAAGGAAGGCATCCTTTTGTAAAATGTGGGAAAACTTAGCACCAGGGGTAGGTCCCGAAGAATTTCCAGATTCCTAAAGAAGTTAACATATTTCAGTATTCCATTTTGCATTAGCAGGGTGTGTAGGGAAATCCCCACCTCCTAGCAACAAGAAGTTAACATATTATACAAATATAACCAATTCACTATAGCTTTATGGTCTCAAGACTAAACTAAAACAAACCAAAATATTCTGCAGTCCAGTTAAAATGAACAAACTCACTAATAAAAATTGCCATCTCTGTAAAAAGTTAGAATTAATTAAAGACTGCCATGAAATTAGGTAGGTCAAGTTTAAGTAAGGTAACTTGCAGTGAATTGCCTTCAGATATTTTCAGTACATAACTAGTTTAAAAAAAACAAACCAACTTGAGATTTTAATAGAATGCGAGTAGTTACATATCTGTGGTAAGATACATTTGGTAACATTTCTATGGTACAATAACCACCCGTATTACTAAGTTCTTGCAATTCTGTATTGTTGTTCCTTATATAAGCAACATGTTTAACATTAATCTATTTGTATGGTATATGTGACTGTAGCTTTTTAAGCTTAAAATCTATTATTCCCCAACCTAATTACTCAACACACTTTGACAGCAGATACCCTCTGTCAGTAGATAGTGCATACATGCTGATATCGGATACAACAGAGGGAATATATTTTCACTTCTTTTTTGTTAATGAAAATCAAATCCTCTCAGACATGAATTTTTTTATCTGAAATCACTGCAGTAAGGTCATGCTACAGGCTTAAAATTTCTATTTATCATTTGAAAAGAGCACACTGTAATTATACGTCTATAATTGCCTATATTCTTCACTATGTATATTGAATACTAGTTTTCAAGTTTTTCAGGAGCACTTAAACAGGGAACTGAGTTCCCTAATCTTGGAACAGTGTACTCTATGGTGCAGCTAAAAATATGCTAGGATAAAAAAGGGATCACATGCAAAATTCACTTACAAAAATTTAATTTAAATAGTGCATTAAAATAGAATAATGCTTAGAACATGACTTAATACTTGAAATTCATCTGAGTAACTTATTTTATGTAATTATATTAAACGCTTTCTGCACAAGTGTTGGGTAACACTTAAAACATATCACTTTTTTCAGTATTTCCTACTTTGTAACTGCCTGTACCTGAGTATCGTTGGAAGAGACAGATAATCTGTCATCGGGTAAAGATGGTGTATAAGCAACAGAAATTGGAGTCCCTGGAATTCCATTTGCCTGAATGTTTTCACTGTCACTGCCATCCTCTAATGTTACAATTGTGCCATCACCACCTCCGCTTTCAGCAGTCCCTTCCACATCTATCAGAAAACATGTAAGAATTATAAACAAATGTTACATAAAAATGCAAATTAAAAAGAGCTTTTAAATCTAACGTTTAAATACTAAAACAATCATAAGCAAAGTATCATAAGGAGGAGCTTAAGGCAGAATGTACATGGCATTATATAACTAAAAAAACCATCCAAATAGTCTTAATTCCCACTAACGAAAATTACAAATTAAAAAATTACTTATAACCTTAGGTCGCCAGGTTCACCATTCTACCAAGTTTCCAAGAAGTACTGGCGGGGGGGGGGGGCAAGTCACTGATTTGATACACACTTTACAACAAACTGAAAAAAGTAGTGCTATGCTAGCACTACAGGGACAGGCCCATTGAAGTGTTTATGTGGAAACAAAACAGAGAAAAAAAAAAGGAACAGTAATTTGTATTTTCAAAAGAACATTAGTCTCCAATATAGAGAGTGTAAATTAATGTATAAAATCTTGTCCATTTTACTGTTAAATAATGCACAGCTAAGATCAGACAACTGAAACTGTTTTCTTCAGCATCTAAGTGTTATTTAAATAATGACATATTTTAGCTAAATATTCAGAAGTGTTAAAATAATTCTCAATGTCAAGATTCAGAGTGCAGTTGCTATTGACTAGACAGATATTAATATACCTCCAACTACTATGTTCACCATTTCCTGCACAATACTTTCTACAATTTCTTGCGCCTTCTCTTCACACTCATTGCTTTCACCATCATATGTTCCTCCATCAGCTTTAGAAAGATCTTTAAAAAGAAAAACAAACCCAGACAAATGTTAATGAGAAACTCAGAAATTAAGGAGATATTTTACTTGCATTTAATATTTTAAAATTCAATTACAGACCTATTAATAGGAAAGTATACGTAAAAAAAAGCCACGTTTGGATGCTTTGAAAATAGTATTTGCAGAACATAAGTATTCCAGTGCTTAACCTGTAACTGGTAATTAATCCACAGGCCTATACCAACAAAAGACATGAATTTTGTATTTTCATGTACATTAATCACTGAAAACTTACTGGTCTTGAAATGTTATTCTCAAAATCCTTCACAATATTACATAGGTGCAAAGAGGAATCTTTGCTACAGTGACTACAACAGAGTGCAGGACTAAAGGGCACTCGTGATAAAGTTTAACAGTGGTAACAAGGACAACAGGCATTTTGCATTAGTCAGCTATTTGCAAATACATGCCTGACTCCAGATTTGGGAAAGGGAATAAAAGACAATCCTCAAGCCTTTCTTTTTACAGACCTTTTCCCTCCCTCCATGAAACAGAAATACACACTGATTACTTTCTGCTGCTGTGGCTTGGTCGGCTTCTGTCTGTTCATTTTCAGCACTAGAAATATCAGATCCATTTTCTGCCTCTATATCTTCTTGAAGGTTCTTGTCCACATCATTTGTGCTGTGGTCAAGCTCTCTCTCATGTTCTTTGGACAGCTGATCAGTCTGTGTTGGAATATGTCTCAGCTGAGGTGACTCAGGCTCATGATGGCTTACTGGAGACTGCTGTAGATGGTGTTGCTGTCTGTGTCTTTCCTTTTCCATCTGTTTGGCTTCCTGAAGCTACAAAAACATTGCAATCACACAAGAATTTCACTATCCAAACAGAACACTGAGCTGTATACGTTTTATACCTTATTTTATAAACATGAAACCTCTATTGTCTCTGCTTAAACAGTGCCTTAATAAAGCTGTAACAGTTTAAGAAAATGCATCCTTTGTATTATTATAAATAATTTTAGTATCATGGGATAAACATTTGCAAGAGGGCTGCTTCCCAACTATGCACATTACACTTAACCATACCTTCACTGTGGAAGAGGGCTGCCTAAACCACACATAGTATAGGACCAAGAGTTGTCTGCCTGCCCTATAAGGAAGTTCAGCCAGTACATGTGACAATATACAAGGACCACGTGGAGAAACATCAGGGCAGATTTTTTTCTTTTTTGAAAGTTGTCACAAAGAGAAATATACTGGAGAACTTACAAGTCTTCTGTTATCCTACAAGCATATGGTATTAAGGGAAAGACCAAAAAAAAAAAAAAAAAAAAAAAAAAAGGAAACTGACTAAACATCCAGGGTGGGGGAACAAAACGAGAGTTAAAAATTCAGAAGAGCAGCATTTCCAAAACACTACAGAAGACAGATCCTCAGGAAGAAATAATCATACTTAAAACTGTAAGACAAGGACTATTTTAGTTTCATGGTTCCTTGATCTGGAATCCCCAGAAAGTGAAGAATTTCTGTAACTTGTCTAATGGATTAAGACAACGGTTGTTAAAGTCAAACCAAAGCAGGGTGTCCTTCGAGGCAATGCTCTAAGGACTTTCTATCCTTGCAGAGCCTAGTATTTACCACAAGTCTGTAACTTTTTATACTGTTATTTTGGCCACTATAATCTCAGTCCTTTACTCTTTCACTTAAAGCTTTCTATGCTGTATCTTTTGGGGTACTATAGATCCCCAAGTATATAGTACCTTTCAAATTACAGCTCAAACAATTCCTTCTAGCATTTGTTAGCTATCATATTAAAAGAACTGCCCTGAGAGTGTGCAAAACAGGTAGAACTGCTTATTAACTTGCATAAAGACTAGACTTATAGTCTGGCAAAAATGAAGACTTCCATTGTAGAATAGTAATAATAATAATTAAAAAATAATAAAATAATAAAAATAATATAATAATAATCTATATTAAATTGGTTAAAAGGACAGTAACTGCAGATTTCTCAAAGCACTCAGACACTGCATAGCTTTTGCCATGACATCATAAATATGATGTCTCATAAATCTTAAGACTGTGACGGTACCATGTACGAATATGCAGTTGCTTCTGATAGGAAAGTAAGTTAAGTATTACATATTCTTAGAGAAAAGAGTTTGTAATAATACAGCAGAATCACTTCTAGAAGTAGCTAGGAATTCAACCGATTCTCAAATCTGGGCATCTGCTTTTGTGTGTGTTTGAGGTTTGGGTGGTTGGTTTTTTTTTTAAATAGGAATTACGATAATTACTTTGCCTTACTGATCTTTATTATCAGCAGTAGAAGGCACAGGGAATATGTTGGGGTCCCTGCTGACAACTCACAATAGCAATTTCAGTGACATATAAGTATCTGTTTGTGACTACTACACATAAAATGTTAAAAAATGTAAATGATTACATGACTGGAAAGGGGGTTTTTTGGTTTGTTTTAATCATGGATTACTTCTTTGGTGTTTATCATCACAACAACATTGGAGCATTTACCTAACACTAATGTACTCCTTACGCACTCTTACGCAGGTAGTGTGGCATCTCTTGACAGCCTGACAATAGAAACTGAAGTTGAATTAAATTTTCTATCATTAAATATAAAAGACCACTACGAGAAGTTTAAATGGTATACACCATCCCCACCCCCCAAAAAAACATTTCACACCTATTTCAGAGTGAAAAACACAAAAAGAACAATGTAAGATACCAGATTTTTTTTTCTTCAGAAGTACATAAGCTAGGAAAGCCCAAAAGGCTTTAATAATAATGACAAAACAAATCTTTCAAGCTGGTTTGCTTTTAAGAGATAGTTTCTATATAAAGATACTGAGATACTCACTGCTTGATTTTCCATACGTGCAAAAATGACATTCAGCATTTGTGTTAGAGTGGCCTTGGCTGTGGTTTGATTTATGAGATTTTTGCTTGCTAGATAGATATTGTAACATGTTCTTACAGCCTGTAGCACTGTTCCTTCGTGGATTTCTATGTGTTGAGATGTTACTGCAGTGAGCAAAGCCTAAATAAACAAGCACACACACATTTTTTTTTTCCAGTCAAAACTTTTCTTGTCAATCAAATAGTTTGCAAATGAGTAAATATCAAAATTGCATTACTTTTAAAATATAACTAAGTACACATCTTGAACTGCAGTTTAATTAAGTTTTCCCATGTACGCTGGTAGCCATATCAGAACATCATACATACCAGTTATATTAAATTGAGAGTGTTTTTAATCAACATATCTAGGAAATACATGCTTTATAGCATATAACAGCAAGAAGTAACCAATGGAGATATCGGACAGGTAGTTAATAAAAATCATCCTAAATTTTCTAGACACAAAACATGAACAACAGACTACCTATTAAAATCTGGAAAGCAATCCAAAGGGTCCAAAAGTTGTTTTACACATAAATGTAAATGCGAAGAACAAAGACTGAGTATGAGATTAGGCAGCTGTAAGTGGGACAACTACCCTTTCTAAACACTCTCTTTGGGTAGATGCTAGAATACCATGTTGCCCTCTCTGTAGAAATTAACTTCTTTCTTTCCATTTGAGCTAGTACCTGCTTGTCTTTTTTTACAAAAAAAATAGGCAAATAAGCCTTTAAAAGATCAGGTAACACAGAAGGAAGGAACACATCTTTAGGTGAGGTAAAGGCAGGCTGGATTGAAGAGCAGAAATACTGGCAGATGAAAGCTGAGGACAGGGTGTGAAGACATTGTCAGAGGCGCATGTTGGAGAGTGGAAGGAAAGGGGAAGAGCTTGGTCCGCAATAGAAAAAACATGTTTATACTGATCATTGTACTCCAGTAGAAGAAATCAGGCAATTTTATGCATTAAAGACTTTGACAGAGTTAATGATTTAATGGGATGTTTAGAGTAAGAAAGAAAGAACTGGAAGCACTGGAAAGCTCATACTTTTCTATCACAGTTTATCACAGTTAAAAACAATAGTTATTTTAAGTGTTGTGTCATTTACTCATCAAACTATGACTCATTTCTCTTACGCATATTGCCAGCACTTCTGTCCACACATGGCACCAACAAGTGGACAAAGCGTATCCATTGCTCACTCAAACCCTTTAAAAATCACTGTACAGCTTAGCAGGAAAAAGAAAATCAAAGACCCACCTCACCGAGCTGCTGCTGAAGAAACCTGAATTCTACTCCCAGATAAGCAGTCCACTTAAGGTCCCTTCTTATTCTACCTGTGGTGCCTCAGTTCTCTCATCAGTGGACATAGGGAGGTACATATATGGACGACTGTACTTACGTTTCCTACTGGAGAGTATACATTCTTACCTGCATGACTAACTAAACAGCATCTCACGCTACAATCTACAAAGTAGTACTGCCTAAATGCCCACTAGAAGTCTTTTTAATAAAAAATCAAAATAAAAAACCCCAAAACCCAACCAACTGAAGAAAAGAAATCACAGAGGTAGGCAAACTGTAGACAATGGTTTTGTTAAAGGAACTTATGTCTCTGAGCACTGGTACTGGCTTTTTTTCCTCCCAAAATTCGGTTTACGTGCCACCGGCCTTCTAAAAACCCAGAAGTGCTAAGTTGAAATTCATACCGTCATCCTTAATTCTTACCCTCTGTGTGCAACAATTCAGTATGTCCACAGAACTTATCAATACTCTTCTTCTGTTAATGGAAAAATCAGTCAGGGAAGAGGACATATAAAAGCCATAACAAAATCCAGTGCCTTATCTGGATGGAGATCAGTGACAAGTGGTGTCCCTCACGTGTACATATTGGGATGAGTACTATTTAGTATCTTCATCAGTAACATAGACAGTTGGATCGAGTGCACCTTCAGCAAGCTTGCAGATGACACCAAGCTGAGCTGACATGCCTGAGGGATGGGACACCAACCAGAGGGACCTGGACAAGCTTGGGAAGTGGGTCCATGTGAACCTCATAAGGCTCAACAAGGCCAAGTGCAACGTCCTGCACCCGGGTTGGGGCAACCCCTGGTATCAATACGGGCTGGGGGATGAAGGGATTGAGAGCAGCCCTGCGGAGAAGGACTTGGGGGTATTGATGGATGAAAAACTGGACATGAGTTGGCAATGTGCTCTCACAGCCCAGAAAGCCAACCATATCCTCGGCTGCATCGAAAGAAGCGTGGCCAGCAGGTCAAGGGAGGTGATTCTGCCCCTCTACTCTGCTCTGGTGAGACGCCACCTGGAGTACTGCATCCAGCTTTGGAGTCTTCAGTACAAGACAGACATGACCCTGTTGGAGCAGGTCCAGAACAGGGCCACAAAAACGATCAGGGGGATGGAACAACTCTCCTGTGAGGACAGGCTAAGAGAGTTGGGGTTGTTTAGCCTGGAGAAGAGAAGGCTCCAGGGAGACCTTATTGTGGCCTTTCAATACTTGAAGGGGGGCTTACAAGAAAGATGGGGGCACTTTTTAGTAGGGCCTGTTGCAATAGGACAAGGGGCAATGGTTTTAAACTAAAAGAGTGTAGATTCAGACTAGATATAAGGAAGAAATTTTTTACGATGAGGGTGGTGAAACACTGGAACAGGTTACCCAGAGAGGCTGTAGATGCCCCATCCCTGGAAACATTCAGGGTCAGGTTGGACAGGGCTCTGAGCAACCTGATCTAGTTGAAGATGTCCCTGCTCACTGCAGGGGGTTTTGAACTAGATGATCTTTAAAGGTCCCTTCCAACCCAAACCATTCTGTGATTCTGTTCTATGCTCCCTATATCAATGAGTGTGTCCCCAAAACCTATTTACATATTTAAACCATTCACCACCTGTCTCTTCCCTCTCCCCTTTGTTTTTAATACAAACACCTCCTATACTGGCCTACACATTTATCTTTCATTAAGTGTTATACTGTTCCACCTCTGCCTTACTGCTAGGAATTCCTGGGGGGGTTGTGAGACTTGCAGATACTGAGTTAAAACACACTGAACCCCATTAATTAGAGTTGTAGATCTCTTCTGATCAGGTAACATATCTCCACCCCCTACACCACAGTACTCTCACACTCCAAAATTCACCCCCAAAGATACTCATGTTAATTACAGCTCTGCTGCCTTCTCTCTTTCCTACATGTTTCAGGAGTGAACGTGATCACCCTGAAGGCAGGTAACTCCCAGTGATTAGATTCTGCACTCTCTGATCTTGCTGGAAAGGCTGCACACCTGTACGTATTTTAGTATCCTACTTTTTCAAGTTTTGTGCATCATAAAGTCCTGAAAGGCCAAAACAGAAAGCTCCCTTAATCTTTCACTAATAATTGTGTAACAGAATTAACCTTGGAGAACTTTGTCTATGCTAGTTTAAAAAAAATAAGATCAGTAACTCTTGAAAACAAGCCAAACAAGCGGAGCCCAGGCATAAACAGACAGCTATTTTTTCCAAAGCACTACTGTTTGGGCCCAATACAGTGAGTACTTAGATTTAGTTAAGATTTCTTTCACCCATTTCCAAAAGATAACACTGACATACACACACTTACAACAAATCAGTTTAAGAACCTCCTACAATTTATCACTTGGAAGAGAAGGTCTCTTGCTGCCTAGCATTTAGGACACTAACGAAAAAGTGCAGGGGGACAGGGGGATCAAGTCTCCATCTCTTTTCTTCTAGCTATGTCATTCATAAAGTTACTCCTTTGTGTCACTTTCTGTCTCCTTGTTAAATTCAGGTGATTAACAATTTGATATTTGGAAGTCCAATTTTAACTTCCATCTCCGTTCAGTAAAGTCTTATGGGTTTTTTTTTCCAACTTTTAATAGTAGGAGACAATGCTTTTGTTTTAATTGGCTTAACAGCCTGAATCTTGTAAGTTTCTTCAGTATGCTTGTTATGACTACTAGAGCTTGCTTCTTTTCACATCACCTGGTAAGGGAGTGTCTAGAGGAAGAAATGTTTACACACACAGAGGGACATACCTCCTTAACAGATTAATCCAAACTCACTGAATAACTACATCTCCTATGCAGACTGAGAAATCAGTCTTTCCAGCAGGACATCTCCTTGCAGATACCTATTAAAGAGTTCAGCTTGGCTACAGAGGTCCTGACAGTCACTTCTTTGGGTTTCTTTCCTTCTCAGGCACTAGAGGCAAATGAACCCTAATGACCTCTACACATGTCTGTAAACTGATAAGCATTTTTAACTTTGATCTTTTGCTATTACCTTTCATATTCCTTCCAATTTAGAGCCATCCTCAGGCTATTAGTCGTGCTTAGTTCATGTCTCAATGCCATTTCTTTTCCTCTACTATCACAATCTAGCAGAAATACAAGAATGAACATGAGACAGGAAGTATTTTACAATTACTTTCTGACAACATCCTTCCCTTTTGGCAGCTTCCATTTAGGGCTCAATTTGACAACATGCCGTAAACAACATCACCTCATTCTGTATCGTAAAAGAGAACATCATTACCACAACTGGCATGACAGCTAACCCTGAGAAACCACAGGTTAGAATCAGGAGTGGCAGTCCTGCTCTTCTGAAACCCTTGTCAACTCGTATGTTAGAAGACTAATCCTTCCCTTCCTCACTTTATCTGTTTTCATCAGATTAACCCCCAACCCTACCCTGTGGCCAAACAGCTACTAGGTCCAATGCAAGGAGGAAGAGAGGGGAGACAGATGAGAAGACAACCACCTCAGCTACAGTCCCCAGTTAAGAAAGATTACACAAAATCTCAAACTGCTATGCAGCAATGCATGTCCTTGAGAGGTGGAACAACAAACACTCTGCCTTCCTCCCAGCGATATGCTCTTACTGCTTATTTTACAATAGGTCTGGGGCATGAAGCCACCTGTGCCACCTGTTTAATGGCAACACATTAATACAATTAAAAACAAAACAGAACAAAACCCCCCCAGGTGCTTTTCTGGTGTTTAGTTTTGGGGTTTTGTTTGTTTGTTTGTTTTAAAAGTGATTTTAGTTGATTCAGAGTATTAAATGCATGCCAGGACAAGGGATGAGGCAGGACAATGTCTGGGAGCAAAGCCTGGACAGGAAAATGCTTCTCCGCAGAGGTCAGAACAGCAACCTACTGCAGTGGATCTACTGACTATGGAATCACAGCATTAGGTTGCTCTTTTCTATCACAGTACAGATCTGCTGCTCAAGGCTTTTTGCAGCTGAGTTCCCACTCCTTCTGGTCACACTTAGCTCATCTCTCTTCATCCAGTATCTTCAGTGTGAGCTCAGGAGAGATGATTTAAAAAAAAAAAAAAAAGCCTACTTTACTATGCTCCTCCGCTTTGCTGTTCTTTAGCCACCTAAGGAAACCTTAGGAAAAACATCGTTGGCACTACCTCATTCTATTTCAGGTCCTTCCACAAAAGCTTTGTCACAAAGCCTGCAAAAATACCAACAGCCATCAAGCTTTCCTTGTCCTGAAACTACTGGCTATCATCCTGACTGTAAGATTGTTTCCTTAAGCTTTCCTTCCAGTCCATCACACCTATTGTTCTGTATTTGAGAAAGACCCTATTGTTCTGTGCCTCTACCTAGTTACTATAAATAAAGCTTATTCATTTTTATAAACAACCATCAGATGGGTTTGGGAAAGGAGAATAATCTTCAGGATCATTTCTTGAGTTACAGATTATCATATCTTTGTATGACACTCATAGTATTTTTTCTTTTACCCTGAAGCATGATTGCCTGTTTAGTGAATTTCCTATTATGTAAAACGAGTGTATTAGAACAGTACAGGAAGTATCACGATTTGTGAGGCAGATGTAGTTTAAAAAGTAAACTAAATTAACATTAATTCTCTACTAAAAACATCCAGCTGTACCTGTAAACTTTTCATTCCTCTCACACTGAATATTCTGCAAGAACAGAATGGTTACGGTGAAAGAAAGTAACCACAACCAGGAGAACAATTTAGGAACACACAAGAGGCAGATGCACCTACATAGAGACTTGCTACACAGCCTAGTTTTCAATTTAGGGTCATTCTTTTCTTCCTCTCAGCAAACTCTGATGACCTTACCTTTGGAAGATTTATGACACAATACAGCCAACATCTAATCAGCACAGGCTTACTTGGGGTAAAATACTCATAATTCAGTTACCTGGGAACTCTCGAGTACTTGAGACAGCACATAAAATGCAGTGGCCCTAACCCCTCTCTCTAGTGTATGGAACCACATAATTCTGTTTTCTTTGAGAAGGGCTATAGGGTTATTTTTAATAATAATTTTTTTTTTAAAAGTCAACTTGAAGTCCAAACATTAACTTATCACGAAATAACATGTTACTACGGACTGACTTTTGGAAAAGTGCAGGAGACTTTAGTCCTTAAACCACAAAGCAAGAAATACATCAAATAACCTTCACAGATAAATAATTTTTCAATGAATGACACTAAAAAAATCATACAGAATGCAGTAATACAGTTCTCCAAGTGATGTTTTCTTTGTGAGCAAGTGGTAAGATTATCTCCTGCTTTTTACCATTTCCAAATTATTCAGTCATTTCTGTCATACATTTACTACAGCTTTAGAAGACCTACATCTACCTAACTTAGTTTACCAGCTTTGAAGACCTACGGAAATACACTGTAAGGGTATGAAAAAATAGAAAAAAACACAGTGTTTGCTTCCAGCATGCTTTCACAGTCAAGACAGTGATTTAAATCGTGTCATATCCTAGATTCTACATCAGATTTCAGTAATAATGGATCATTAATTAACACTCAGTATTTGATTAAAACTAGCATTTTTTTCTACTTAAAATCAATTTTAAGAAAAAATAATCCATATTCACAAGTATGTGGTCAGTTACCAGCCCTGAAACACACTGAAGGATTATGACTGTGGAGATTGCAGGAAGAACAGAACTAAGTTCCAGCTTCTCCTGTAGAAGATAATATAAAGATTATAAATTATAAAAGAATATAAAGTTTTATTTAGTTTTATCACTGGAAAGTTAGGTGTTCAAAATGAACTAGAATCCAAGATGGAATTAAATGGATACATATTTTGCAAAACACAAGTATTTCATGTCCAACTCTGAAAACATAATCCTTCTCTAAAAAATAAAATTGCTAACTGACAGGGCAGCATTTTCAGGTTAAGTAACCAGTCCTAGACATTAACTTAAGATGAAAGCCTCAAAATACAAAGATTCAGAAATAAAACCTCCTGCATCATTATTTTCATTCTCAAATCTTTCCATAATCCACAGCTCCTTTTAATCTCAGCAGGAGGAATTACACTTTCTACAATCTTTTTGTAGGAAAAACTAACCACACTGCTACATGATACTGTAGATTATTAAGTTACTTAAGATAGCATTCCACACTACTGAAACAAAACTGGATATGGAATGGAAGAAGTTTTTTCTAAGGGTCTTCTCAATTTGGAATCTGTTTTAACACAAATTCTGTTAAAATTCTGTCAAACCTATCATCATTCTTCTTATGCCTCAAAATTAGTTAGCTTTTACAGTCTTCCCATTCTGTAATCCAACAATGAGTTGTCCTCTATTTTTAGTTAGTTTCAAAAGGCAACTTGTGCAAGCAATATTTGATTCAACTTTCCTTCCTCCATGGACACTGGTCATACTGACAGCGTGACTAGTTGTAAAAAGACATATACAGGAGTTGACCTGATGAACAGTCATTACACATGAAGACTCAGAAAGCGGTCACTAAGATAACATTAAACTTTTCAAACTACAGCTATCAAGCACACACAAAAATTTTTCTTTGCCAAACACAAGCAAGTTAAGCTGTAAAAGTATCTAGATAATAACAAATATTTACTATACAGCAGACCAAGGAAAAAAAACACAGATGAGGAAAAACAGTTCATCTCATGTCCCATTCTTCTTTCTCATCCCTATTCTTTCTTTATAGATTTAAAAAAAAATTTAATACAATTTTTGTCATAATTGTAGTTCTTCAGGAACAAAAAGGCCAGACAGAAACGTAAACAGAACTTCAGCTAAAACCTCTGTAGGTGTCAGCAGTAAGTTTGCACGCACACACACACAAATGCCATAGTAGCCCTAGCAGAGCAAGCCTCAAGGCAAAAAGGTTCAATCAAGGGAGGCTGTTTTAAACATAATTTGAACAAACAATTTTCACTGGCAGCAGTAGCCTAATTACTTGCTTTTTTCTGCCCCAGCAATCCCCACCATAACAACTGAACAAGAATTTGCATGGCTTCCCAGCAAAATTACACCAAATCAAACTAACCTACAAGAGGAAGGAAGGAAAAGGCCAATTTCCCAGTCTGGTTCATCAGAGTCTACAGATAAAGAACGAGGGGATAACAGAGATGAGAACATGCAAGCAAAAATAGGGGCAGAAAAGTTAAACTGGCCACCGTCAGAACTACCACCAGACACACCTCTAAGCTTGAATACCTAGAGACAAATTACACTCCTCAGTCTCAGTAAGATTATTTCCTTGGTAGTCAGCAGAAAGATATTTCAGAACACCTAAGTGGCTCCATTTGTTGGGAACCTGCTTAATATGACTCCACAACTGGAAAGCCATCTCTAACTAGCAACCAGCACCACGTACGAACTCTTACCCTATGCCGGCTCCCAGATCTTAGACTGAGGGCAACATGCTATGTAAGGGCCTTCCATTCAGCATGCAGAACCGAGATAACCCTCCAGGGAGGAAGGTGTCTGAATGATCAAGGTTCTCAGACTTTACCATGGTGTTGGTGATGCACTTGCCCTGCAGGAACACTGCTCATGTTGTGAAAAATAGCCCAGGAGTGCCAGCACAGAAAGCAAGAGACCCAGGTCCCCTGCCTTCTATTTCCCTGATGGAATTAAAATTCTTCAGACAACATACTAATCACCAGGACCACAGAAGAGTCTGAAAAGACACATGATCCAGCCTTCAAATCATACTGGAGAAGCAGGGTCCACACTCAGCCCAGAACTGAAGAATTATGAAGCCGAAGAGAATACAACTAACTTAGCAGTTTCATTATTCCCCCAAAGGAAGTAAAAACTTCTGGTCTTTGCTAAGGTTGCTTCTAATTTTGATGCTTTTTATATTGTCCAGTGTACTGGACAAATATGGAGTCAAAGCCACTGTCCCAGACATTCCAACATGGCAATTAGCTAAGTCTAAACAGTCAAAAAGTTAGGGCACTAAATGAATTTACACACTTAATGCATTTTACAATTGTTGAATAATTTACTATTTTCTTGGACAGAAGGAATATAAGCTCACAGATAACCCCCTTCAGGCAGGGAAGACTGGAATAAGAAAGCATCTAGAGAGAAGGTATTACAGTGAGAGGGAGATACAGTGGTTTCAGCCACTGAAAGTTTAAACCAACAAAAACCTTCCTTTGCAAGATGAAAAATGTCTTCAATGCTTGGGGAAAGCAATGCAACAAATCTAGACAACAGCAGCATAAACCAACATTTGTAACCACTATCTGCTGGAGAAGTAGAGTGTCAAGAAAAAGGAAGATTTGAGCTATGAAAAGGAGTAGGAGAACAAGCTACATTCTTTGCAGTAAAAAAGTAAATACAATCTGCAAGAAATGTCAACACCTCAGGATATACACAAGAATACAAGGTAACAAACACTCCATTCCTCAGAATTAATTGTATTCTTCACTACTGCTCATCATCACAACCATTGAGACTACTGTTACAGGAGTAGGGTATGCTATTTCCAGTAGGTGGCTAACTTGTATTAGTTAGCATAGTAATTTTCCTAATAAATACCCATAATTAATGGG